>NC_137012.1:28695652-28700652 GCF_032717465.1 Coenobita brevimanus
GTGTGTGTGTGTGTGTGTGTGTGTGTGTGTGTGTGTGTCTGTGTGTGTGTGTGTGTGTGTTATGTGGATCTGTATAAGTGTGTCTGTACGTATATGTATGTGTGTGCGTGTGTCCTGTATGAGTAACCGGAGTGTACGTATATGTAGGGTACGTGATGTGTATGTATAAGTTGTGTACGTATATGTATGTATTGCCATTCTCCCAATACGTTCATGAATAAATCAACACACACACAGAGCCAATGTCCCTGGTAGCAAGGTTGATTCTCTCTCTCTCTCTCTCTCTCTCTCTAGCTGTCTCTCCTTTCTCCTCTTCTTCCAGGTACCTCTCCTAATAGCCTTTCTAAGCACTAACTCCTCTCTAATCCCCCTTCCTACTCCCTTTTTCCCCATGTATAAAGGGATAAATCCACAGGGAAGATAGGAGAAAGGCAGGATTGATACAAAGACGGTGAAACAGAACACAAAGGTAATAGACAGTGATATGGTATAGGACAGGAGGGTAGGGCAAGAATGTGACGGTGCAACGGAAGACAGGGGTTGTAGACAGTGATATGAGGTAGGTAGAAAGATTGGGACAGATAGGGAGGACATGCAGTGAAGAGGAAGACAGTAGAGGTTATAGACGGTGATACGGAGTAAGGTGGGATGGTTGGATTGATAGGCATAGACGGTGGCACAGAAGACAGTGGTAGGAGACAGTGACGTGATGTAGGGAGAAAGAGGAGGGCGAATTCAGAGGACAGGCAGTGAAAAAAAGAAGTGTAAACAGAGTGAAGGAAGCGAAAAGCAGTGAAAACAGTGAACAGAAGACAGTGGAAGGAGAGAGTGACGTGATGTATGGACAAAGAGGAGGACGAATTTAGAGGACAGGCAGTGAAAAAAGAAGTGTAAATATTGTGACAAAAGTGAACAGCAGAGAAAATAGTGATAAAGTGTGTTTTGGGATGGTAAGAGATATAAGACTGAGATGGTGACACAGAGGACAGCGCTAGAGGACAACTATATACTGTAGGTTATGATGGTAGGATAGACTCAAGCCACAAACGGTGAAAAAGAAGCGAGTGGTAGAAGACAACGGCAGAGTGGTAGCAGACTAAGGCAGAGTGGCAGCAGACAACGGCAGAGTGGTAGTAGACAGGGGATTGGTAGACAGTGAGAGAGAGAAGGTTTGCATAGATGATTATTTACGCCTATCTTCGCCCTTTGCACCCTCTTTCTCCCTTCTCTAGTTACTCCCTGTGTGCATTGCGGGTCAGGCAGGCTGGGAGCGTTCCATAAAACTAACCTATCACAACCTTACTTAATCTAACCTCATCTTACCTAAACCAAACCAAATTAATCCAACCTATCATCCCACTTAACGAAACCAAACCAAACCAAGCCAAGACAAACCAAACCAAACCAAGACAAACCAAACCAACCCAACCCAAACCAAACCAAACCACAACAAACCAAGCCAAACCAAACCAACCCAAACCAAACATCCCCACCCAGCCACTATTCTCTCCTACCGTCTTCTAACTTCTAACCCTCGCCGTTCTAGCTATATCCGGGTTAGGCATGGGTGGGATTCGCCTGCCTAAACCGGTCAGTGTCTCATGTTACGGGTCTGGCCTCTGCGATTAGCCTTTGGGGGAGAGGAATGGTAGATCCGAGCAGATTATTTACCCATCTGAAAGGACTCGATTAGTGTTTGTATTCCACCGCCATTTTAACCCCCTTATGGTAGGCACAACTCTAGCATTTAATTTCGGGTGATAGCAAACTTTTAATTTATTTATTTATTTAGCTATTTATTTTAGTGACTGTATTTCGCCGCCATTTTAACCCCCTTATGGTAGGCACAACTCTAGCATTTAATTCCAGCTTATAGTAACCTTACTTATTTATTTATCTATTTATTTATTTATAACTTAGAGGAACTTAGAGGCACTGAAAGGAGTCCATTTGTAGTTGTATTCTATCTATTTATCTATCTATAGCCAGACGCCTCAATCCCATAAAGGGTGGCCACAAGCAAATCGCCTCCATGTCGCCTTGTCGCCTGCCATTTCGCAGCCTTCCCCCCAGCTCACGACCCCCTCTCTATCTCTCCACCCCATCTCTCGTTTAACCCGCTCATGGTCGGCACAACTCTAGCATCTTATTCCAGCTAATGACAGACTATTTTATACGTCTGAGAGCGACTGACAGGACTCCATCAATGTCTCTGTACCCCTGTCATTCAACACTATTATACCTGCCAAGAAAGGGTTAAGGAACAGAGGGGTGAAGTAGGTGTACCGGATAGGTATGTAAACCATTCACTGCTGCGTCCTCTCTCTCTCTCTCTCTCTCTCTCTCTCTCTCTCTCTCTCTCTCTCTAAGTACCTCACATATCAGCACTGCCTTCACTCATTCACAGCCTTAGAAGACATTATACTGACATTATTTTAGGGCATCAAGTATCAGAAGTATCATTACACAAATATACTTAATGAGTCACTGAGAAAAATAGGTATAAAAATTTGTATAACTATATTGGGGAACACACATACACTGACACTGATATATATGATACTAAAAACTATTAATGCACACACACACACACACACACACACACACACACACACACACACACACACACACACACACACACAGGAGAATGTAGCTTAAAAAAAAAAAAACAGCCTAAAGGAATTATTCATTTCGTCACATCACCAGGTACCTCCGACCCACACACACACACACACACACACACACACACACACACACACACACACACACACACACACACACACACACACACACCACCCTACACTCACCTGACACGCCCCGAGGCCACAATCTCGCCTTGGAATGTCATTTTTCTTCTGCTGCGGGTCAGGTGAAAGGCTTTATGACCCTCTCACAGGTACAAGTGCTGTCACCCGTCCCTGTCATTTCTGTCTCAGTCACCCCTCACGAGATGCAATACCAGGCAAATTATAGATAGATTGATGTCCTCTCTCTCTCTCTCTCTCTCTCTGTCAACCCTCACTAGATGCGATACCAGGCAAATTATAGATAGATGTGTACTCTCTCTCTCTCTCTCTCTCTCTCTCTCTCTCTCTCTCTCTCTCTCTCTCTCACACACACACACACACACACACACACAGGAGAATGTAGCTTGAAAAAAAAAAAAAAACAGCCTAAAGGAATTATTCATTTCGTCACATCACCAGGTACCTCCGACCCACACACACACACACACACACACACACACACACACCGACAACAATAACCCAGTACGAAATAAATCCATCTCATCGTCTTAAATTCCACTGAAGGTAAAAACTACAATGACACAGGTAATAAGTGGCATTGGCATTCACCCTTATTTCCTCAGCCACTGACATTATAACACGCTGGACAATGCACGCTTTTAATTAACACTCCTAGGCTTACTCTCAGGTGCCTATGACTCACTCTGAAGGCGTCTGGAGTCAGCTAAAATGAAAGACTAGAGTTCTCCGTATCATGAAAGGGCTGAAGGTTAAGAGCATTAGTATGTTTATGACTCTGTTAGATGAATAAAAATCATCTGGGAGAGAAGGCCCGACCATCAGTTACACAGTGAATTCGGTGACACATTATTATTAATATTATTATTATTATTATTATTATTATTATTATTATTATTATTATTTATTATTATTATTATTATTATTATTATTATTATTATTATTATTTCAAACAAGCTACCAACGAGTTATTTTACTGAACTAATTTATTCAGCTATATTAGGGTTAACTAAGTCTAGCAGCCTACCTAACCCACAGTTTGAAAGTACCGGTATCTCTTGAAATAAATAAAATAAACTGAAGAGATCTCCCAAAACCAAATAATAATAATAATAATAAGAAGAAGAAGAAGAAGAACAAGAAGAAGAGGAGGAGGAGGAGGAGAAGAAGGAGGAGGAGAAGGAAGAAGACTGATAATACTAATCATCATCATCATCATCATCATGTGTAGGCGTAGCAACAACAAGAATCAGATACACGTCATCGGTCTGGAGGGGTACAGCGCCCTCCACCAGTAACCTTTCCCCCCAAAAAAAAAGAAAAAGAAAAAAAAGAGAGCTCCAACTTTTACACTAACGGTGGTGGAATTACCCAGAGACACACAAAGCCTTGAAAATGGAACAGGTTGTTATTAAGGCGACATTGTTACGAGAACTTTGATATTTAAAGATTTCTGTATTGAGCATTGATTTGATAACCGTAAAGGAGGAGGAGGAGGAGGAAGAGGAGGAGGAGAAGGAGGAGGAAGAGGAGGAGGAGGAAAGGAGAAAAAGGTGAAATGATGTGAATTATCAGGGAAACTTTTATCCTTGTGTACAGGTAACTGAAAATTTCAGGAAAATCACACTTACGAACAATTAGGCTTTGAGTTTTGCTGTTTTTCTTTACAAATATATCCCATGGCAGAGAAAAAAGTAGTAGTAGTAATAGTAGTAGTAGTATCATCATCATCATCATCATTACTATTATCATTATTACGATTATTAATAAAATCATTCCCAGCACAAGGCACGGCGGGGAAAGGGCACGCAGAAAGCATTAAATTCAACCTCTCCACTAAACACAAAAGAAATTACTGTTCAACATTAATTTCCCTCACGTTATACACATCCTGAAGTCACCTGAAAGATTAACCAGAGAATGATACCGCGCATAATTACTACAAGAATGGCACTATCTTCGGTGCCTGAAAGTGGTGAAATCTGACGTCAATGTATTTTTCTTTCACTTCAGCTAATATTATACTGGAAGAATTATCCTGCCTTATGTCTTATGTCGATTGAAAAATGGGGGTGAAAGAAGGGCATAGGCTACTCTATCTATCTATTTATCTATTTACCGACTCTATTTATTTACTCTATTCTGTCTGTTTATCTACCCTATCTATCTATCTATCTATTCAACTACTCTATCTACCTATTGATCTATCCATCTGTCTACAACCAGACGCCTTAA
>NC_137012.1:28705652-28715652 GCF_032717465.1 Coenobita brevimanus
TGTGTTTTGAAGATACAGTAACAGCAGCAACAACAAACCTCAAAGAAAACCATGTACCATGCGCACCGCGACGCTGATAAAACCCCTGCATGGAACACCTAATTAACTCATTCATCAATCCGGTCAGATGTGGTGTGTGTGTGTGTGTGTGTGTGTGTGTGTGTGTGTGTGTGTGTGTGTGTGTGTGTGTGTGTGTGTGTGTGTGAGAGAGAGAGAGAGAGAGAGAGAGAGAGGACAAACCAATAATGACTACCATACCACTATCTACTTCCCTTATCATCTTCCCTATCCTTGTCTTATATCTGTCCGTCCCTCCTTACACCCCCCACCCTTCTAACTTAACCCTTTGGCGTGGGCAGGTGAGATGAGGGCAGGTGAGTGAGATGAGGGCAGGGGAGTGAGATGAGGGCAGGGGAGTGAGACGAGGGCAGGGGAGTGAGATGAGGGCAGGGGAGTGAGATGAGGGGAGTGGGATGAGGGCAGGTGTATGAGATGAGGTCAGCCGTAGCCAAGGTCAGCGTGTCACCTCATTCCCTTGCACAGCATAATTGGTAACCTGAGAGATGGACCCACATGCTTGGTGTACCTCTCCTTCTTAGTGTCTTTTGTTTAGTTAGTTTAATTATGTCAGTATCTCTAGCTATCAACCAACCAACCTACCTACCTGCCTACCTACCTACCTATCTATCTATCTACCTATCAATCTATCTATTTATCTTTCTATCTAGCAACCTGCCTATCTATCTATCTATCTACCGGTATCCATTTATCTGTCAGTCTATCTGTTTATTACTGTTTTTCTTTCAGTGCGTCCTGTGAGAGTATTTGATTGCTTTCTTATCTTTATTCGTTCTTCATGTTCCCTTGCTTTCCTTCCTTCATATTCTTCCTTCCTTCCTCATTGCATTCTCACTCCCTCCCTCCCGTCCTTCCTTCCTCATTGCATTTTCCTTCCCTCCCTCCCGTCCTTCCTTCCTCATTGCATTTTCCTTCCCTCCCTTCCTCCACTGCATTCTCTTTCCCTCCCTCCTTTCCTTACTTCCTCCATTGCATTTTCACTCACTCCCTCCTTTCCTTCCTTCCTCCACGACCTTCTCTTTCCCTCCCTCCTTCCCTCCGTTCCTTCCTCCGCTGCATTCTCTTTCCCTCCCTCCCTTCCTCCTCGTCATATCTTTTCCCTCTCTCCCTCCCTCCCTCCATGCCATTCTTTTTCCCTTCCATCATTCCTTCTGTTCCCTTCTCCCCTCCTCGAACTGCAGTCACGCGAGAATAAATCGCTTGGATAATACACACACACACACACACACACACACACACACACACACACACACACACACACAAATGCACCCCCAATACACACACGGACAAATGCATCCCACGATCTTCCTCCCTATACAATGACCTATATCAGTGAAGAGGCTGAAAAGGAATATTTACACCTCCTTCACTTAGAAAACTGAAGAAGAAAAAGAGGAAGAAGAAAGAAACAAAATAAGAAAGAAAAAAGAAAGAAAGAAAGAAAATGAAGAGGAAGAGGAAGAACAAGAACAAGAAAAACAAGAAAACATCTACAATATATCTAAGTAAATTGCTTAGAAAAAGAAGAAGAAGAAAGAGGAGGAGGAGGAAGAAAGAGGAAGAGGAGGAAGAAAGAGGAAGAGGTACAAGAAAAAAGAGGAAGAAGTATACAGAAGAAGAAAACATACAATTCGATATCTGAATATTAGTGCTTAAAACATCCCATTCCCTCTATCCATTAAAATTACTCTACTTATTTAACCCCATTATAGACCATCCCATTAACACACCTCAATTAGACCCTCCCATTCTTACGAGTTTAAAGGGATCGTGTTCTCTCTCTCTCTCTCTCTCTCTCTCTCTCTCTCTGGTGTGCGTGTAAGGTGTTAGTGTGTTGGGACGTCAATGAAGTGACAGCTGGGCGATAGCTTATCTCTCTCTCTCTCTCTCTCTCTCTCTCTCTCTCACACACACACACAAATCATATAAACATACCACACACTCATACTTTCTCTAACTCATACTAATTCACAGATACTTCTCTCTCTCTCTCTCTCTCTCTCTCTCTCTCTCTCTCTCTCTCTCTCTCTGTATGTGTTTAGACTGTATTGCTGTATTTGTTTTGCCTATTGTTACTGAAATTTGTATCTATTTTATTGCAATATTATTTTCTTTTCGGCTTTGTTTTTATAGATTATTTAATTTTGTGCTTTTCTCCTCATTTTGTAGTGTTTTTATTTAAGTGTGTATTTACCTTTAAGTTTATTACGGTATATATATATTTTAAAATTTTGGATAGGTATTTTATGCATGCAGTAGGCGTATAAAATTCCCAGATTGGACTATGCTATAAATTTTTCAGTCTCGGCACTTTTAAAATGACTACTTTCTTAACTTAATTACGACTATTATTTCCACTACCCTTATTAAGCTGTGGGTATCTCTAATGACTCTTGATAATAACTGCTGACTATTAATGCTACATGTTTCCCAGATCTGAGTCTTGTATTGTATTGTAAAGTTCGGGGGGTATTTTTATCTCGTATTTTATCGCCTTGATTTTTACTCCACCCTGTTATTTCGCTCGTGTATATTTAACTGTCGGTAATTTATACGACTTCTGACACTAACTGTTGGGTATAAATGGGCAAAATACACCCAGACATTACTGCAGTTTCGGCGTCGACACTTTTGCTTAGGTCATGATTTTTTTTCGCCACCTTCTCCCCTTCCCCACCTCTCTCTCTCTCTCTCTCTCTCTCTCTCTCTCTCTCTCTCTCTCTCTCTCTCCTCTTTTTTCCTTTTTTTTCGCCTCCTAACTGACCCCCATGCCATTGTTGCCAAGGCTCCAGTACTTTCTAAATCGTTTCTTCTTGACCGTCGAATACCAGATGCCCGCCAAATGGGTGAGGGGATTTTTTATTTATTTATTTATGTATTTTACAGTTTTTGGAGACTGGTTGGTACGTGATCAAATTATTGGAATGACTCGCGCACTGCTGAATTGTTCACACTTTTAGCCCCAGTACTTCATTTATTCTCTGCGACAAGGAGAATAATTATGTTTTCACCCCTGATTGTTTGTTTGTTTGTTACTTTCTTTGTTAGCAGGATTACTCAAAAACTAAGACAGAGATTTGGATCAAATTTGGTGGGTACATAGCCCATGTCCCAGGGAACAAGCATTTAACTTTTGTGACCGATCAGAATCGTATTAATGATTCTAGATCCGGAAAACACTTTTGCGGAGCCCAAATCAATGATGAGAAACCCCAACCAATTATGAAGAGTGGTTTGGAAATTACGATGCCTTTGTCGGAGAGATATGCTCCACTGAGTGCCCCTCTAGTTTAATTATTTATTCATTTATTTATTTATTTATTATTATTATTATTATTATTATTATTATTGATGTTATTATTATTGTTATTATTATTATTATTCGTTTCCTGGTGGTTAAGCAAGTCCATCCATTTCCTTCCTTTCGATTCTCTTTCTCTTCCCTTTCTTTTCCCTTCCCCTCGATCTCCATCCTCTCCTCTCCTTTAGCTTTCAATTCCTTCCTCCCTTCTCCCACGCTCTCTCTTCCCTCTGTGTATCTTCCTTTCCTCTCCCTCTCTCATCTTTCCTTTCCTTTTTATCCATTTCCCTCTACCCGCCTTGCCTCTTCCTCTCTCACCCTCAATCCGTTTTTCCTTCATTTCCCTCTCCCTCTCTCATCATTCGTCCCTTTTCCCTCCTTTTCCTCTCCCTCTATTATCATCCCTCCCTGTTCCCTCCCTTCCCTCTCGCATTCTCCCTCCCTTCCTCCTCCCCCTTTCTTTTATCTCTCTCTCCCTGTCTATCATCTTCCTCCCTTCTCGACTAAATGATAGATTGTACAACGCATCTCTTATTAAATTACTGCTTTGCCTTGTGGTACATCCTGTTTCTTTATCAGTGATGCCTAATATTTTGAGGCTGAGAGAGAGAGAGAGAGAGAGAGAGAGAATCAAAAAAAGAAACACACACACACACACACACGCAGCTCCCCCCCACACACACTCCCCCACCACACACACAAGAAAATGAACCTTCCTCCCTCCACCCCCCCAAAACACACACACACACACACACACACACACACACACACACACACACACACACACACACAACAAACTACCCAAAGGCACGAGAAGCCATCAGCACAAACAAGTTCCATCTCCGTGCACAATAAATTGCCCAGAATCAATGGCCAGTATACAATAGAGAGCCATGATGGGCCTCAATATAAAGGTGGAGGTAGGACGAGGAGACACAACCACATCTTAACACCACTACACCTTCTCACACCACTACACCCTCTTCTCACACCACTACACCTTCTTCTCACACCACTACATCCTCTTCTCACACCACTACACCCTCTTCTCACACCACTACACTATCTACACTTGTGGCTGTATCTTTATTTTTCACACTAAACACAATAAAGGTGATTAATAAGGAAAAACTTCATTATATCTCGACACCTGGACAACACTACACCCTCTTCTCTTTACTACACTATCTACACTTGGTTTAAATATTCCCTTCACTTAACCCTATACAGTCTATGTAAATTAATTAAAAAACTAGATAGCTAAACTAAAAAATTAATAAGGCGGAAATTAAACCCTATAATCGCTTCTCCCTTAAGACTCTCTCCTCCCTTAACACTCATTTATCTCTCCCTTAATAATCTCTTCTCCCTTAATACTCCCTTCTCCCTTAATACTCTCCTCTCCCTTAATATTCCCTTCTCCCTTAATACTCCCTTCTCCCTTAATACTACTCCCTTCTCCCTTAATACTCCCTTCTCCCTTAATACTCTCTTCTCCCTTAATACTCCCTTCTCCCTTAATACTCCCTTCTCCCTTAATACTCTCTTCTCTCTTAACACTACTCCCTTCTCCCTTAATACTCTCTTCTCCCTTAATACTCCCTTCTCTCTTAATACTCTTTTCTCCCTGAATATTCTCCTCCCTACCACAAGATTAACTCTTATTTAACTCTTATCTTTCTCTTATCACGCTAAACCCAAAACAATGAAGGCAATACAAAGGAGACACTTAACATTCTTGCCTGACATCTGAACACACTAACACACTCTTCTCCCTTGCACCTCATTACCACTGAGGGCAAAATCATTCTTGAAAACTTACGACTCTCTCTTTTCTATAATAAAAAAAAAAAATGGTAAATACAGAGAGGAAACTTAACATTCTTACCTGACATCTGAACACACACACTCGTCTCCCTTGCCCCCCATTACCACTGAGGGCAAAATCATTCTTTAAAACTTATTACTCTAACTTTTCCACGATAAACAAAAATTAAATAGATAAATAAAAATAGCCTAAATAAAATGGAGAAACTTAGCATGACAGCCAGACATCTGAACTCACCAACACACTCTTCTCCCTTGCACCCCATTACCACTTAAGGCAAATCATTCTTTAACACGTACGACTCTTTCTTTTCCAAAATAAACATAAAAAAACGTAAATAAAGAGAGGAAACTTTACATTATAGCCTGACATCTGAACACACCAACACACTCCTCTCCCTTGCATCCCATTAACACTAGGGGCAAAATCATTCTTTAACACGACTCTTTCCTTCTTCACAATAAACCCAAAAAATAAGTGTAAATAAAGAAGAGAAACTTAACATTATAGTCTGACTTATGTACACACTAACACGCGCCTCTCCCAACCACCACATTCACACAACCCACGACCATATTACTTTTGGCACTAAAGCCATAACAAATAAAGTTCTGACCACGCACGCAGATAAAGAAAAGTACAAAGACAAAACGATACGCAAGAGAGAACGAACGGAAGGAAGGGAATAGCAGCAACATTGTTCTATACACAAAAATCAAAACTTCACGCAAGGAAGAGGAGCTAAAGGCAAGAGTGTTCACCCCATGAAAAAAGAAACCAGTACTAGAAATAGCCTACTAAAAACAAACACAAGCAAGCAAACCTTAAATAAAAACTGATACCATATAAAACACGTAACAAACACACCAGGAGAAGTAAACAGATGAAAATGCAGACCCAGAAGACCAAGGTAAAAATGTAAGAATTGGTGACAAGAAAGAAGAAGTTATCCAGCAAACACTGAAAATATAAGCCAACAAGGAGCAATAAACACAACAATAAACACAACACAACAATAAACACAACAGGATATCAAACAGGTAACAACACTACAGGAGAAAAACACAAATATAAAGAAAATGGACACCTGTATGGAGGGCACCTGTAATCTGGTGTATGGATTATTCTTAATCTAATTTGTTTTTCCTTGCTCTGTTCATAGAAGAGAGAGAGAGCGAGAGAGAGAGAGACTGGAAGACGTAGATGTGCACACGAGGGCATCTGTTAGTAGACGCTGGCTGCTCCACACACACACACACACACACACACACACACACACACACACACACACACACACACACACAAGGAATGAAGGAACAAAAACCATTCTCTTGTCAGCCAGTGTCATTATACCCGCGTCTGTCGTCTTAATACACCATCAATTCTCTTTTTTTTTCTTCTTCTTTTTTGCCACGTTACTCAAAATTGCACTCAGAAGTTACATATAAGGTCGCAATCTGGGTGGCTTTGGATGTCTCGTAACAATTTTTCCTTCGTGATTTATTTAGCACGCCTATAATAATCGTCTCGTATGTCACTAATGCAAAGTATAATGATATTAAAACGATATAAGTAACAAACATGGGGGAGCTGATGTGTAATACGCAAAATAAATCGCTAAAGGATAGGTCCCAAGAAGCCTGCTATGCCGCTTAAATTACGGCAGATAAAAGACGATAATTAACTTGGGTTATGCACGGTTAAGGATACCTAATTACTCCACTAACAATCCATTCAGGCTGCCCTTTCTCCAACTCACACCCCTCACTCATTTACCTCTCCACCCCATCGGCCCATCTCTCCATGTCATCCTCGGTCTCCCCTTCCCCTCCCACCCTCCACTTCACTCACGTACACTCTCCTAGTCAGTCTCTCAATGTCCAGTCTCATCGTGGCCAAACCATCTCAAGAATATGTAACGCAAGAGACTCGCCAATTGTAGTATTTTCTTCAAACTAACACTGGACGATTTTATCCTGAGTCACAGGAGTCAGTGTTAATTACAAGTATCCTATTAGTCACCCAATTAATGACGTAATTACACTTAGTCCAGTTAAAAAGCTCCCTGATTCGCTAACTGGTGGAAATGAAGGGTAGAGGAAATGAATGAGATGATATATAGAGCTGTGGTGAAATTTAACTCAGGTATGGAAGACTACCCTGACTTCATTATTTATACTTGCTACCTCCAGACGATTTTACTCAGCTCAGGAGACAAAAAAGAAGCGATCACAACTTTTTTTTTTTTATACAGCCCTCATGAAGCCAGTAAGTCTGTTTTCACGTAGCTCTTTTTTTTCAGGGCATCTTCGTAACTAGCACCATACTAGTTTTTATTCTAATACTCGGTGTTCAAGATGGACAGCTGGTCATTTTAGGCCAGGTTGGGGTAAAATGAATATAACAATGAAGAGGTTTATGAAAGCTATAGTTAGCTAGCTAGACAGATAGATACACTGATATATTTAATCCCTATAATTACTGAACTCTCTAAAGTCCAGCAAAATCATCTGGTAACAACAAAAATACTATCTATCTATCTATCTATAGCCCGACGCCCTAATCCCGCAAAGGGTGGCCACAGACAAAACGCCTCCAAGTCACTCTGTCACCCACCATTTGACTACCCTCCCCCCAACTCACCCCCCCCTCCCTCATATACCTCTCAACTCCATCTCTCCACCTCATCCTCGGTCTACCCCTCCCTCTCCCTCCCTCCACCTCACCTACATACACCCGCTTAGTCAGTTTTTCAACAAAAATACACTGAAAAAAACACACACACACACACACCACTGAACTAAATAAGGTAAAAATGAGCTAAAGAGGTGCAGTGGAAAGCTAGGTCAATTGCGGGAGACTAATGGGGCTATTAGTGAGATTAATGACTATCATGCAGGCGGGGGGAGGAGGGAAATACATGACTCAGCTGTAGAAAACGAGTCGAGAGTAAAATAAATAAACAAACGTAGAAAATGATCCTCCAGGGGTAACAAAGATAAAAAGGAAATATCTCCGGCAATAAAATAAAATAAACAAACAATTATGCAATGAGTACATGTAGAAAATCAGGTACTGTACTACGGAAAACTGAACAGGTGTGTGTGTGTGTGTGTGTGTGTGTGTGTGTGTGTGTGTGTGTGTGTGTGTGTGTGTGTGTGTGTGTGTGTGTGTGTGTGTGTGTGTGTGTGTGTGTGTGTGTGCGTGAACAGGTTATGGTGAGAAGAAAAATAATGCAGGGTAGATACTAATAAAGATAAGTGCGCCGTTTCCACAACACACGAGAGAGAGAGAGAGAGAGAGAGAGAGAGAGAGAGAGAGAGTGTGTGTGTGTGTGTGTGTGTGTGTGTGTGTGTGTGTGTGTGTGTGTATTGCGTTAGACAGAGTTAGGAAGCCCACTAATCAAAGGATAAAACAGTGTGCTCAGACGGTGTGGTTATAGAGTGAGTGAATATAAACAATGTGGGTAAAGAGGGTGTATATGACTGAGTGTGAGGGTAGGAGGGGGCGTGGAAGGCCGTGCAGATGATGGATGGATAGTTTAGAATAAGTGTGAATAAACGAGGTATGGAATTTGAGGAAGGAGAAAAACTGACAGCATACGGTTTGATAAAGAATGTGTGAGACAGACAGACAGACAGATAGGCAGGTAGACAGATAGACAAACAGACAGACTGACAGACAGAGAAAAGGACTGACAGAGAAAATTAAAACTGAGGAAGTAAAAACCATGGACGTAAAACAGGAATCGATGGAAATATACAGATTACACCAAAACATAGTGCTAATACTACAGGCTAAATAAAATAATAATAATAATAAAAATAATAACTCAAAACCATAAGTAACCAGATAAATAACAAATAAAAAATCAATTAAAACCCTAACAAAAAAAATCACAACAAACGAAGAATAACAAAAAGTCGTGATAACAGATAAAATAAACCAAGAAATAAATAAAATAAATCAAGGAAACAGCTGAGAGCAAAATAAACGATGACAAGGGGCAAGACGAAAGGAGCTGAGAATATAATGTGAAGGAAAAGCGCTTGAGCAGGTAACGAATAAATTGTTTACTTCAACTCTGGCCTCTCCCCTTAACGAAAATGATGATAAATGGAGATAAATGAGAGGGGGTGATAAATGCGTAAACATGGCGGTGCTGATAAAGGCTCTCAGTTATCGTAATTTTGGCTACTTAACACTGATGCTGCGAGAATGGGAAGAGGATGAAGAGATGAGGTGAAGAAGAGAGGAGAGGAGAGGCGAGAAGAGGTGGAGAGGAGAGGCGAGAAGAGGTGGAGAAGAGAGGAGAGGAGAGGAAAGGAGTGGAGAGGAGAGGAGAGGAGGGGAGAGGAGAGGAGAGGAGAGAAGGAGGAGGATATGGAAATACGGAACGAGAAAGAAGGGAAGGAAAATGTAGAACGACGAGTAAAAGGAAGGAAGGAAGAGGAGGAAAAAGGAGGTGGAAAAGGAAGTAGAAGAGGACAGGTTAAAGAGGGGGAAGAAGAAGGCAAGATTTTGAGAGAAGAAAAGGAAGAAGGATGGGGAGGAAGAGAAAGACGGGAAGATAGAAAGTGGACAAGAACTGGACAAAAGAAAAAATAGATCATAAAGCTGACGACGGAAATAATAATAACGGTTAAAGAAAAAAAATAAAAACAAGAGGAAAGGAAGAGGAAAATATTGAGAGAGAGAGAGAGAGAGAGAGAGAGAGAATATAGTTATCCTCCTTAAACAAGGTACCGCTAACATTGCTGACTCTCTTAACACCTTAACCCAGCCTAAATGGT
>NC_137012.1:28718152-28723152 GCF_032717465.1 Coenobita brevimanus
AGAATGAAAAGTGAAGAAACAGTTTAAGACGAAGAATGAAAAGTGAAGAAACAGTTTAAGACGAAGAATGAAAAGTGAAGAAACAGTTTAAGACGAAGAAAGAAACGTGAAGAAACAGTTTAAGACGAAGATTGAACAGCGAAGAAACAGTTTAAGACGAAGAATGAACAGCGAAGAAACAGTTTAAGACGAAGGATGAAAAGTGAAGAAACAGTTTAAGACGAAGAATGAAAAGTGAAGTTTAACAAGAAGAAACCAAGAAACAGATACGGAAAATGATCCAGAGGAGAAATATTACAGCTTTGCGCAGTTCGTATAGAGTGTGATGAAGAATAAGAAGTCGATGAAGGAAGAGGAAGTAAAGGAGGAGAGGAGAATACGAAGACAGGTAGCCTAAGACGATGACGGAATATGAAGAAATAGGATAACACGAAGAAACCACGGCATAACTATTAAATATGATACAATGAAGAACACACAGATTCTCTCTCTCTCTCTCTCTCTCTCTCTCTCTCTCTCTCTCTCTCTCTAAATATAACCTGTTCAAACCGGTAATGCATTCTATATTTAAATCTTGTTACATGTGCAGGATTATAATCAGATCATTCAAAATACAAACTTCCCTAATTCCCTTTTTTACGATGTTTTTCCTAATTAAATAAAATTAGCCTGGTTGAAGCCAGACTAAATAAAATATATTACCCGACAGACGGTGTTCAAGACAGAGATAAAAAGAAAAGACAACACGAAAGAAAAAGAAAAAAAAAACGAATATAGAGAAAAATAAAGGTTCAAGATACAGAGATAAGAAGGCAACACTAAAAAAAAAAAAAAAGGAAAAAATAAAGGAAAGTAAAGGAGAAAACAAACACCGCCTGATGAAGCGATAAGGCTGAATTAATAATCTTCATCAAAATAATTACCGTCTACCTTCCCTCCACTCACTTTCGCATTTTCCAGTCTCATTCAAGGAAATCGTGCAGCATAACTTTTAAAACTAAGTACATTAAGACAAGATTCAAATGTATAATGTATCCTTACCAATTTACAACGAGGGGAAATCTCCGTAAGTTTAAATTTATCATGAATTGCCTTGTTATTCGTACTGTATTTCGTTAATCTAATATTCATTTTAATTTCTGTGATTTTTTTTTTTTTATGCAAGGAAGAAGGAATCAAAGAGAGGAACCTGCAAGATTGTTCCCTCCAAGAACAAACAAAAACAAGTTAACATGGGCGTAAATGCAAGTAATCATCAGCAAATTAAGGACAGTTTATAAATGGCTGCATGAGTAAGCAATTTACTGTATATACAAGCAAAATTTGGGACAGTTTATAATTGCTGTATAAATGTAGACAATCGTATATACAAACAGTAACATATACAATTTAAATCTAGTTTATAAATAGCTGCAAGAGTGATGATATATGTATACACAATCATATATATAAATCAAGTTATGCGAGTTTGTAAATACCAGTATGAGTAAAGAATCACATGTACCGCTTGAAATATATATATATATATATATATATATATATATATATATATATATATATATATATATATATATATATATATATATATATATATATATATATATATATATATATATATATATATATATACCCAAAGTGTTTCGGCTATTTATATACAAGCTATCCTAACCACAAATTATGCAGAGTTTATAAACAGCTCTGAGTAAAGACAAAACGCAATCACATACACGGCTTGAAAGGATTTATAACTACACCTGCAATTGCTTATTTACATCCAATCACTGGTAAACATCTGCAACACTGCACGAAAACCCTCGCTAATTTGCGTCCTTTGATTAGAGATGCATCACAACAACGATTAACGGACTTTGTGTGTGTGTGTGTGTGTGTGTGTGTGTGTGTGACCAGTATTCTCGTTGGGTAAGGAGGCTCCCTAGCACCTCTTCTTTAGCGATTTATTTTTGTATAGGGGTGGTTAATATCCTTTCGCACGTTATTTATGCAGATTATGGCGATAGTGGAAGGATTTACGTACCGTAACTAAAAATAGGATAGTAAGTACAATAAGCAAAACAAATCGCTTAAGAAAAGGTGTTCGGAATAGTTACCAGTACCTTAGCCTGGGTTATCTGATAGTGGATATTACTACAGACGCCATTATCAGTCAGTAAATATGAAACTAATCACTTGGTCATATTATCGTGTTTAAGTGGATATTGTGTTCTGAGGGGGGTTGTTACTGAGGAGGAACAGATACTCCAGTGCCTATATTCTCGTCGGTTCAGGAAGCTCCCTAACACCTCTTCCCTAGCGATTTATTTTGCTCATACTTAACTGTCCTCTTCTGTGCTACTTAAACCTAATTATACCAATACTCTGCATAAGTGAGGTACAAAAGTATTACCAGCCGGAACCAAAATAAATCGCTAAGGTAAGTGTGAGGGAGACTTTTTTTTACCGATGAGTATACTGTATGGGTCCAGGTCCTTACATGGAGGTCGCTCTTCACATGATTAGACGTCAGGCAATACAAGATTTACAAAGACAAACTGACACTGACAGATATTTACAAACAGACTGATATAGACATTCAGACACATACCCGGTATTCAGAGATATTATTACAGATTTACTGACAGATTTAGAGACATTTACAAACACAGATTTAGACAGAGACAGATTTAAAGTTACAGACATTTACTGACAGATTTAGAGACATTTACTGACAGCTAGATAGACTTATATTCGAAGTGATAACCTGACTTCTAATCACATATATATTGCACGGGACCCATTTAGGACGAATCTGTTGCAATAAATGCCATTTACAAGTGTTGAAAAGTTTGTCAAAAGGATGTAGCGTCATCATAGTGTACTGAAATTATGATAATGAAATTCTGATGAAATTATTATGATACCAAAGTTAAGACTGAAAAATGGTGCGTTTATGGTTAGGTTAGATCCTGTTGAGCTTAGTTTCTGTGCAAAATTGAAGTTATATAATTAACCGTTTTTGCACGGTTTTCAAATCAGTATTATTAACGGGAGCTCTCCTCATTTTTTACCCTAATTTTCACTCGAGTTATTAAAAGCAATAATGACCAACGAGATATTCAGACAATTCAAATAGGCAGGTAAATTTAAAAAAAAAAAGCAAATACTCAAATGAACACATTAATAAAGAGGTACATTAACAAACAACAATGGTCAATTAGATACATTGATTCACGCAAATCGAATAAAGAAAAAAAATAAAGATGGCAAATACTCAGATAAACAAATAATCAAACAGCTACACTGGTAGGTTGAGTTTACGTTATGACTCACACCCACTCCAGACATGCAACATTATCCTTTGCACGACTCACCAGGGATCTGTCACATACCCAGAAAAATAAATAAATACACCCCCTGATGCCTACAAATCTCAGTAAAGCAGAGAACTTCACTTTTATCAATGAATTCCTGAAGTGTTAATACCATGTCTAAAAGATGGACAGAAAATGATAGTCTAACGTTACTGACACAAATGCTACCGATTTTGTTATATTTCGCGCCCTGGCTGCAGTGATCGACTATTTTGATAAATAGATATAACAGAATCACTGAAACAAAACATCTAATGCAAAAATCACGACATAATCATAATCGATACTGACATTACATTTAAATTTTGTAGGAGCAAAAAATCATAAGCCTACGATCTATTCAAATGACAGTAACGTCAATGCTCCATCTTACCTTGGTTAGCGGATGAACAGAAATAAACCACTTAGTCGAGAATCAATTAATATCGCTGCTGTTCGAAGACACTAGTGTTCAATAGCCATACAAGTCACCAAAACACCACATAAGAACCACATACACCCGCTCACTACGCCACACTAACCACACTAACCTCAACACATACACACACACATGACAAGAGTTGCCACATCCGAATTCACAACTCCGCTAGACTTGCTGTAAAAACCGTTGATGTCGTAGATTTAAAAAAAAAAAATCCTGATAATCAATAGAACACCACTTAGAACACTGGAATATTTAAATAATATTGTATAAGCAACCCTGAAATATCGCAAGACCGCTTTTCTCTGGGCATAAAAGAAAAAGCTGCTAAATAACAAGAAAGATTTTTGGGTCTAGCGGAAAAGACGCTTATTTGGTAACTCTGAGACGCACATACAACTCTGCTGAGATGAAGGTGGTTGCCACCTAGTCCTTAGTGTTTTTCCTTATTCCACTTGACACAACTTTACCTATCCATTATCAAAGCTCTTATGACCTTCACTGCCTGGGAATAAATTTGTATTTAAAGTCAGATATACAAACTGTGGAAGGTAAGAGGGGGAAATTAAGAAAATAAACATTGTTTATGAATTATGGTTCCCCTCTACCTTGCCCTAACATCCTCCCGCGCACTGCCCACACACATGCCCTCATACCCTTATACCCACTGCCATGACTTTACACGCCATTCTCACTCATTGTCATTACTTCTTCGTCTTATTTTCACGCTGCGCTGCCTCATACATTTCACACACATGCTGCATCCCTTTAAACATTCTGCGTCAATGCACCATTAGAGAAAATGTAAAATATAGGTATAACCCTAGTGGAAGAAAGCTGTACTGTCACGCCAACTTTGTGTGTGTGTGTGTGTGTGCAGTATATCACGAATCATGTGGGATTTTGAGTAACGATCAAAAAGTAAATTGCTAGAGTATTGTAAAAGTATAAAGGAAATGTATTATAAACAATCTTTCCTTTTTTTTGCAGGGAGGGGGCCTCGCGAAGAAAAACGGGGAAAAAAAAAATAAACATCCTCTTTCTGCTTCATTTTTCATACTCTCCATTACCTCTCTCATCCCATGCGTTATATTTTTTTCTCTCTCCACTATCCTATAATTTGCAACGATATTATTTCACATTTTTTACCTCACTACCGTCGCAGTTTGGTCCATATTTCATTCCTCACACCTTATTTTCTTTTCAAACCC
>NC_137012.1:28728152-28823152 GCF_032717465.1 Coenobita brevimanus
TCAAATCTCTAACCCTTCAGTGGCATCTTCAGTTTAGGAAATAGTCAAAAGTCGCAGGGATCGGGCCTAAATTTTTCCATACTTATATAACTCTAGGTCATTTATACAGCTCCTTTCCTATAGAATGCGGAAATTCCCGGCTATTCCCTCGTCTGTCCGTGAGGGTGAGATGGATGTGATAGATGTGGCGTGAAAGAAATTATCTCACGTCTTTCGCCCCCACTCGCCATGACGTCACGGACCATAAAACAAAAACCGATCACCATACCAAAACAAAACACCCTCACGCCTCTTAAAACCTTCACTGCAATAACTCACTTTTTTAGCTTATTTTTGTTTGCCAGACGAATTAATACATCTGAAGAGAGCCCCCTGGTAGGACTCAAGTTGATAAAGACTGTATAGAATCCAAAGAAATCATTAATAGTCTACCGCACGGGCGCAGGTCTTCCAAATTTCCTGCTCAGATTGGTCTTTCACAGGTTGATTAGGAATTGGTTAGGGTAGAAATGTTGGTCTGATAAGAACTGAGGGCTTCCAGTGTTAGATGCAGGGGCAATTTCAGGTGGTTAAAATCACATAACAGGAAATGGGGTTGAAATAATGGTGACGATAAAGATTACAACGATGATAACGATGATAATGACGACGACGACGATGTGACGATATGACTATGATCCCTGGTTAGTTTACCGTTCATACTGGCAAGCATAGTTGGAGTTAAGGCAGAGTTAGGTTAGGTTGGTGGTTTATAGGATGGAGTTTATAATTACAGTACAATTTCTAGACATCCCCATCCCCAGGTTTTAAAATGGCGAGGGCTATTTCTTTTTGTTACTTTATATTCACTCAAATTTAACTGTTACATGTTTCGATAATGACAACAAACATACTTATACACAGTTATTTATGCAAATTGCGTTTAGGTTATACACGCAATCATAAATATGGTTTAGGTTTAGGAAAGTTTATAATTACGACATCTGGGCTTATTGCTTACCCCTCCCCCCCAACTGTTTTATAATGGCGCTGGTGTCTACTGAGAGTCATTATGTGGACAGCCAGAGCGTGTGGCATAAAACACACACACACACACACACACACACACACACACACACACACACACACACACACACCCTGACCTTCACACACTCCACACATGAGTATATGGATATCGATACGAACTGTTTAGAGGACTTGTAGTGTTTTTAGATATGACTAGGGATAAAATATTTCCAGGAGATTGAACTTAATGACGCTAACAGGAGACATTTGGATCAGGAAAGGATTATTTTATTTTTAACACAAATAAGAAGGAACCAAAGACCAGAGGCCCTCAAGAGTGTTCCCTCCAAGAAAAAGCAAAAACAACATAGCAGAGAGCCAAATTCAAGATCCTTTCGCTCCTCCAAATCACTCCTAAGTTGAACAGACGAGCCTGGAGATAGCAAGAATAGATTTTAAAAGCACGTTGCCAGTTTAAAGAGGTATGGGGCTGTGTCTCGGAAGGTGGTTGGAATATCTGCTCAATGTATGTCCTTCAGTAGCAATAAATAAATAAATAAATGAATAAATAAAATGTTAAACAATCGTCTGGTATGTATCGTTTATAAAGGCTCCAACATACTTGCATACGTCAGTCCTGGTCATCCAATGTCGGCTCTCCACGCTGCTCAATCTCTGGCAGCCTCCCTATTCAGTCGTTTATCCCTGAGGTCACACTCCATGACCTCGTCCCAAGCCTTTTTTATGTCTCTCGCAACTCTGCCCCCGATGTTCACACTTCTCCTCACTTTCCGTACCAGATGTCACCCTCCATCATTGCAACGTGCCCAAACCATGTCAGTCTACCCCTACTCGTCACAGCACTAATCCACTCCAGTCCCATCCTTCCTTTTAACTCTTTAATCGTAGTCCTATTCCCCCAGGCCTCACCTTCAAGGACGCATCAGACATCCTTCTAATCGTTGTCATTTTTGTACGTTTGAGCCTGCAAATATCCTCTTCCGTTACTGCCCAGGTCTCACTACCATACAGCATTATACTCCTGACACATGCTGCATACAAAAATCCCTTACCGTTAGACATGTGAGAATAATAATTTGAAGATACCTATACTGGTTACGCTAAAGAAGCTAAACATAAGCATTAATTAGTCACACTGGAGGATAAATTTGACTAGTAACCAAGAAGACTCATTCCTACATCATAACTAGAGCTTATAAAATTTCAAGCAACTCGTATGTCTAAGTATTTAAGCTGTATGGGTAATCTATTTCCCTCTGATGAAAACGTCACACTGGAAGATAAATTTGACTAGTAACCAAGGAGACTCATCCCTACCTCGTAACTAAAGCTCCTCAAATGTCAGGCAAATCGTATGACTAAATATTTAAGTTGTATTAGTGTCTATTTCCCTCAGATGAAACAAACCAACTTTACTATAGCCTTAAAGTTGTATTTTGAGTGGCTTTGGATATTTCGTAACGCCTGTTTTTAGTGACTTTCTGGCTCTTACGTCTCAGCGTTCTCTTGTATATTATTGATGCAAAATATGTAGGTGTTAGAAAGATGTAAACAACGTGAATGAAAGCAAATAGCCAAGGAAATGGTGTTACGAAGCCTCCAGTGCTACGTATAATATGACCACTACACTCTAGAAACTGGCATCTGATTGACGTAACCATAAAAGAGTTGTTGGACACAGTTGCTTTTAAATATGCCTGTCATCAGCAAACGATAAATACTACCCGTAACCCTTAACTTGAACCCCATGCAAAGTTTTTACAGAATTTTCGTACATATTCGACTCAAATGCATTCACACTCGTCACAGTTCTTTCTCCAGCATTTCATTTCTTTTTGGCTGATTATGACTGTATTAACCAAAATTCTGCAGTTCTTATAGCATACCCTCAGGGCGCCTTGCCCCAGCCTGCCTACCCGATACTCAAATTTCCCGCCAACCTATGATGGGATGATATAAATTTCCAAGTATAATTATTCCGAAGGATTTTATTAGTACCGTATAATGAGAGAGTAGTAATTCTATACAACTGTGAGCATTGTGCAAACCTTTATATCAAACACAGTTCTAGGTTTTTTTTCCAGCAAAATCGAGTGCTGATATGTTTACAATAATTTTTATCGCATCATAGCAACAGCAGGTTTACCTTAGCAACCAATGGATTTTATGTTCCACCAAATGATAGCTACACTCAGCTTAACCGAGAAGAAGACACATATATGTCTGAGGATGTGGCTTTTCCGTGAAGGCCTGATAATGAGTCATTGCCAGCAGGAATCTCCCGGTAGACCCACGCCATAGTAACGAGTGAGGTATATTATTATTATTATTGGGTTGCCATTACATGCCTGACCCCATTTCCTGTTGTTGGTGTTGGTGTAATGATAGACTGGATGTGTTATAGCGTGAAAGTCGAGGAGAGCTTTCATTTTAAGCTTAATGTAGGAGCCTATTGGTGAATTTGCAGTTTCAACCAGACAGTGATTTTAATGTGACCTTGTGAAACCAAAATTTTCATATATTCAGTAGTTTAAGTTGTATACATTCATGTATGTTGCAAATCATGCTTTTTTATTTTTCATTTTTATTTTTTTAAGATATAATCCCTTCCCAACCTTTGCATATCTGTCCTTGTAGACAAGTGATTTTCATTGGAAATGAATGATAGGATTCATCTGAGTATACCAAAGCCATCAGAACAACCTCAGTTTCAGTCTTACCGTAACCTAACCATAACTAAACAACACCTCATTTCAAGTCTGGGAGGGACGTGGGACGGTAGCTAGTGGGTTCCATGCAGGGTGCTATATCCTGTGTAAACACAGTTGAATACTGGTATAGTCAGGGTGTTTACACTGATCTGCAGTGGAAGTGTATAAATATTATTATAATTACTGAAATATAGCTGCTGATAACCTAAAATCTGGTGTACTGTAGGTGCTGGGCAGTTTCTAGTACTTACTGTATCATGCAGCAGTACATAGCATTGCATGTAACATGTTTTCATTTCCTTACAGGTGTTACATTACTCAAGTTAATGAATCCTTACAATGCACCGAGTCAGTTACTATGCCATACCCCGCCAAAGACCAGACAACACAGTCAAACATCTCCCAGTGCAAGATATTGACCCATTCCTGTGCACTCACATCATTGTTGCATTTGCAGATGTTGAAAATGCCGATATTAAACCAGTTGATGAGTCTGATGTTGAGGTAAGATGTGTTTATTTCCCCACTGACCAAAGTTCTTCTAATGCATAGTTCTTCAGATTTTGCTTTTGGCTGAATATTACACTGTGAATGCCTATAACCCCTTCAGTCCAATGACATCTTTTTCATTTTAATACCAGACCATCACAAGATGATTTAATGCAGCTTAAGGGAAATTTCTTGTAGTGTGGGCATTGATCCAGGGTATATCCAACCTTTCCATTTTGACCCATCATTAATAAACTAGAAGCATATCTCACAATTTTTTATATTTTTATCATTATTAGTATTATTTGCAGCCTTTTGCCAGCACTCAGCCAAGATTTTAACCCCTTAGATCCAGGCGACATTCATTTGGTGTATTCATGCTGTTACCAGTCAGTATTATTCAACTTACAAAAGGCTTCTGGCATTCAAACGGCTTTTAACCCCTCCAGTTTGGAAAATCTGCCTTAAGCTGAATGTAATAATGAGTACAGTCAAGAATAAACTGAAAAAAGACATCCAGATTTACAATGGGGTTAGTTGGCAATTTTCTGTGATATTCTATGAACGTCATGGCCAAAAAGAATGCAAAAAAGGTGGCCTAATGATTACTGTATTGTATCGTTGCAGGTATACAAGGAGGTATTGTCACTGAAAATTCAGAATCCTGAGTTAAAGGTGCTGCTGTCATTGGGAGGGGCTTCACCTGACACTGGTTTTCCTGCCCTTGTGAGAGACCCCCAGGCTGTTGTGAAGTAGGTGCCCTTCACTCACTTAAATAATACATTGCTGTACTCTTTTTCACTTTAATGTGGTCTTAAATTATCTTCCCTCTATCCTGAATGCTGAATTGTAAAAGTAGATTAACTCCAGAATGTGGTGCCAATTATAAGAAGTGCTGTGGAGAGGGTGTAGGGTCTTCTCATTTGTTTATTTATTTATTTAATTATTTATTCTTGCCACTGAGCTATGTGAAATAAGGTACAAAAGGATGAAAATCTGAGCCAGGCCAAAGTGAAGGAACTATACCTGTTGGCTATATTGTGTCCATTATAGTTGACCCCTTCAGTCTGGTGATATTCTTTTAATTCTTGCTGCCTCCATGTGACTACAGTATTAGGTTTTGAGAGGCTTTTAGAACCTGAGAATGTAGATATTGTATACCATATTCTTCAGTTATCCATTCACTACAACACAGGTTCTGGAGAGGGATGACTTTTTGTGTAGTGGCACTGACATAGCTGGGTGCCTCCACTGTCTGATTATGCAACTGCCCCTTACTCCCTCCCTATCCCATGAAAGGACTGCAAGAGGGGAGCAACTTCAGCCTGCAGTCCAGTTACTGGGTCACAATCAGATGAACTTTGTGTTACTGCTACTACTACTACTACTACTACTACTACACATCTACATATGCTGAACACTATAAAACTGTGTAGAAGTTGCAGGAATGAAACAAAACGTACTGTACATCTTTCCATCTTGAATGCATTGCTATAATAAGAGATTAACATGATAATATGATGCTGGTCACAAACAAGTTTTGTGGAAGGCATGTAGAGACTTGCTTTGCCATTAAGGTTTAGAAGATACAGTAAACTGCAGAAAGAAAAAAAAAAAAAATCCACCAAGTTGTTGTTCTGGTCACTGCCACTTTTCATATGAATGTAATTTATTTGGATGTTGATATCATGATTGTAGGTGTCATTAGATCTTTATAAGCTTGTTTTTTTGCATGATTACACAAGACTGTAGGAAGTATTAAATCTTTTCTAAGTAAATTACAGTACACTGTAAGGTTTATAAAATATAATTCTCAAGTCATGCAACTGCACATTATCACCAAAACATATGTATCCAGTTTATATGTTAATCTTACCCACAGATTTTCAAAGAAGACAAAAGAATTCCTTGAGCACTTTGGATTTGATGGTGTGGACTTAGATTGGGAGTTCCCCGCCTGGCCATGTCTCAGGAGTGATCATCGAGAGAAGCAGTGGTTCACTAACTTGGTTGAACAACTCAGCCTACAGCTGAAGGTATAGCAAGATCATTTCTTTGCTGAATGGGGTACAAGCATTCCTTACTATAAGTTGGGATTATATACTTGAGAGCAGTTAATGATATCCTGCCTAGCAGACAGAGCCATGGTCCAGTAAATGGTCCATTAACACTAAGGTGATCAAACCCAAAAGAAGGGTAAGAGCAAAGGTGAATTCATGATGAGATTATGGGGAAGATAGTGAAAGTTTTTTCTGCTGAGGGGATACTGATTTTTGCTTTCATCTGCCCATGCAAACTATCAAGTTTTTCTATACAAATGATACTGTATACTGGGGAAGGAATGAGAAAACTAGCTTAATAGGTAGCAGTAGAACTTTAACAGATCACACTGTAATTGACTCTGGACTTAATAGCAGAAACAAATGTCAACATAGGTAATTTATAAACAAGGACTTTCTGTAATGATGTGGCAACCTTCCTGTACAGCAACTGTATTGCAAGCAGTCTTGCATTTCCTACAGTAATAGAGGTAGGGGGACAGGAGGGGAGGGATTTTAGATTCATGCTTACCAAAGCATCAAAGATCCTTTCTGTAAATCTAATCACCCTGAATGCTGGAAATTTGATTGACAGTAATGTATA
The DNA here is from genome assembly GCF_032717465.1 of Coenobita brevimanus. NCBI lineage: Eukaryota > Metazoa > Arthropoda > Malacostraca > Decapoda > Coenobitidae > Coenobita > Coenobita brevimanus. The sequence continues at coordinate 28,735,022 of NC_137012.1, forward strand.
TATAATTATGAAGATGCTGGATGAATCATACGTCCATCCATCCACTCATCCACTCATCATGTAGTCCTGCACAGTATTTCTTAATAGAGACTTTGGGTTCTGGGGCCATGCTACTCAGTCCAGACACTTAAGGAGAGGGTGACCAATTACCATTGTATTAGTGCCACTTGTCATCAGTTTTTCCTAACAGTATTTATATATGGACTAAATCAGGTATATTCTTTGCTTTGGGGTTATTTTATGATTCTGGTATTCTATTACAGTACAGTATTGTATTGTATGCAGGATAATCTGATTTTTTTTTTTCAGTCATCCAGCACAAACCCACTTCTCCTGACTCTGGCTGTGGCTGCTCCAAAAAACGTTGTTAACAGGTCCTATGAGGTCGATAAGCTGGCAAAGTGAGTGAGCATTTGTGCATCATTGTCCAGGAATTTTGATCCTTTATCAAAGGGGGTTTTTGTATATCCAGAAACTAATTACTGTATATGTACTGTATATGCATAGCCAGAAACTAATTTTCCCCTTGTATGGAAGAGATTCTCTCCATTTGTTTGCCTTTGGGATCCTACCTCACCTCAGCTATAGATGAAGAAAAGAAGTGGGATAATGATGATGGAGGAGATCACGAAGAAGAAAGCAGACTGCCAAACTTTTTGCATCATTTTTTATTCATGAGAGAAAATAAAAGAAGTTTGACTGTTCTGCCTCATTGTTGAATGTAATGTAGCCTGTAAAATGTAATGAAGTCTTAACATTCCCTATCCACACTGGTGTTTTGAGACAACAGTCATAAAATTGGGCTTTGCCTACAATTTTGCTTACCTGTATTGTACTCTGCTATAACCTTGTCAGTCTAGTGATGTATGTTCTGTCTTATTGTTGCTAGATAGATACATATTTTTTATGCTATTTCCAGAAAGTTTTTTCACCTTACAACACACTTGTTGAACTAGAAGAGTTACTTATAGTCTTCATTAACTTTTAGAGAGCTTTCTTAACCTTGTGAACACAGTACTGTTTTTTATGTTTTATTCTTCCTACCCCCAGACAATTGTATTTAACTTGGGAAAGACCTGTATCAGGGATAATACTGATGAAGGATACAATGTACTGTATTTACCTGTCTAGTTTAACAGTCTCTAAAGATGGGAGAAAACATGTCATTGGATTATGATACTAGGCTAATATAATTGTCAGGGAGTAGCAAGAATAAAATAGAAATTGCGTTCTCAGGTTTAAGGGTTATTAATATGACCTTATGTCTTTTGGCAGATATGTTGATTTTGTGTCTATGATGGGGTATGACTACCACATCTTCTGGCCATACCTTCCCTTCACTGGACACAATGCCCCACTCTATAAACGCAAATCTGAGAGGTGTTACTTTGCTACCATGAATATTGAATGGACAGCTAGATATTGGGTGGAGAAGGGGATGCCCAAGGACAAGCTGGTCATCGGGGTTCCAACATACGGCAGAACCTGGAAGTAAGAGTTAAAATGACATACAGTACAGTATTTTTATTACCCTCTTGCTATCACCAGACAGTTTAGTTTACTTAAGGGATTAGATATAGCATTTATTGACTCCTATAGATGATTTTCTAAACCTCAGGGCAGATTTTTCAAACTGAAAGGGCATGATATAGCATTTACTAATTCCTTCTCCATTAACAGGTTCTCATAAACTGAATAAAATAATATGGTAGTAGCATAAATAATTGATATACATATCCTCAGGTTGAAGGGATTAGGCACTGCAGTAGACTGATGCCCTTTTTATTATAGATTATTCTTGCTGTCACCAGATATTTTTGTTCACATTAGGACTAGATATGGTCTTAATTAACCTCTTTACTGTTGAAGCTGGTTTTTGGAGTTCCAATGTTTGGCATGCCCAAGAAGTGAGAATTGTTGCTTTTTTTTTTTTTTTTTTTTTTCCCAGGCTCCTAAACCAAGCCTGGCATGGTGTTGCAGCCCCAGCTTTAGGAGAAGGAATGTTGGGAGGGTCACTGTCATACCCTCAGGCATATTTCTTCATCAAAGAGGGAGGCCAGGAGTGTTTTGATGGTGAGAGCAGAGTGCCTTATGCCTGGCGAGGGAAAGACTGGGTATCTTTTGACAACAGTGATAGCATCAGGGAGAAGGTAGGCAGCAGTGTTCAAAGGTTTAGTAATACCTCTGTGTACATTTTTCTCTCATGCTAGCCCCCTCATGAGTGGGACAGCTCTTAGTATTTTGTTACAACTAACATCAGACAGTTTTGTTCACCTGAGCATAAGTGATATGAGCCTAAGGAAATTAGCCGGGATGAAATACAAAGTGAGCCCATAGGCAGAAGGGGTTAGAATTAAATATAGTACACAACGCTCTTTCCTAAGGTATGTCCTCAAACAGATGTTCCATAGCATATTTTCTTATTACCTGTATACTTTATTGATCTTTTGTAAAACAGTAAATCCTCATTATACATCACCATTTGTATATTCCTTGCCATTAATATCACAGTAAATTTAATAATATCAACCAATTAAAGTTCCATTGCTTTCTGTAAAGGTAATCTGTCAGTTTTCTCCAGGACAGCAACAGTTGTTTGGAAAAAGTTGTGATATTTTGGACGTTATCCCTGACTTAAAGTGAGCATTGCTTGTTTTGTTTTGTTCAGATATTTTCTCTCGTACAGGCTGTGTGGATACGAGACTTTGGCTGTGCAGGCATCATGACGTGGAATCTGAACTGTGATGACTGGGCTGGAGTGTGCGAGGGAAAGAAGTTTGAATTACATGGTATCATAAAAGATGTTATCAATCCAAAGATGTCTAATTAATATTACTCTGAGAATGGTATTAGCTATAAGAATCACAAATAGAGGGGAATGCTAGGTGGTACAGACTGATGAGCTTATCAAGTATATCATCTTTGTGGCTACCCCTCATGGAATTAAGGCATCTGGCAAACCGTCCCTCACCAGATTAAGGCGTCTGACCATAGATAGATAGATAGTTCTTTTTTATATCACATGTTTTATGTTGATTTTTGCTATGAAGTCTTCAGTTAATTACAGAAAAAATAATTATAAATCCAGTTCTACATACAGGTATAAAGTTGAATTCCCACCCCCATATCTGTGGTAACAATTATATGTGGAATTGGTAGTGTTTTAGAACATATTCCTTACTTTATAACAAGAATGGCCTGTATGGTAAATTACAACCTAGATTTTAGTTAATTACTCAACTCTTCTTTATCGACAATTCTTTTACAGAGCTTTCATATACACATTAGTGTATGTTGTTATTGTTGGTGTTTTTGTTGTGGTTGTTTTTGTTATTGTGGCTCAGGTTCATCAGGAAGTAAACCAAGTGGACTGCAGGCTGAAGTTGCCTCTTTCTTGCAGTCCACCATCCTCCTTTAAGGGAATAGGGAAGAGTTGGTGGATGCTTGTATATGCAGGCACATTTATATTGGTGCCAATGTGTGAAGGTGCCTCCCTCCAGCACCATGATGTAGTGTAAATGGGGTTCACCTTGTAAAGTGACTCAAATCCAATTAAATCACTATGTGGGGTATTAAGGTGATTTGCTTGGGTTCAGTGGAAAGTCAGTGATTGTGAGGCTAAGTGTGCCAGAACTGTGATAGACATTTTTCCCAGTGATCTCATGCTCCTTCAACCCAGCTCCTCCTCATTCTGTAATGCCCTTATGAACATCTCAGGCTATTTATCAGTTTAAGAGCCTGTTGCGTGATTGAGGCGTGCTGCTCCCTTCAGATACTCATAGTAGACACTGTATACTCCAGAAAACAGTCTGCTCATATTCCGTGCTTATATTTTTGCCTGGGCAGCCACAATAACAGCTGGGCAGTAGGATATTAGCAGTATGTTTAAAGGAGTGGGTGTTTTAACAATCTCCTTTCATAATCTACTCTTCCCACCATATTTCCACGTACATGTTGATAGAGATTTATAACCTCCTCCCCCCATCCCTAGAGGGGGAAAAAATGATAATGATGATGATTAAACCTATGTGGGAGTTATGAAAAAGGTGAAGCATTACAAGCACTCCAACATTGTGTACATCACATGAAACCAGCTCAGTTCTTCTGTGCATTTCTAAACACTTACATAAAGTACAGGTACTTTGGCTGTGATTTTTATTGTACAGTGCAGAATTATAAAAGAAAATAATGTTAAAATTATTTTAATTTTCTGCTCCAGAGTGTTTTGTTGAAACTGAGCCTACATTTCCTGAGTAAAGTGCCCCCCCCCCCTCCCTTTTTTTTCTTAAGGAAAATTATCTGACTATCTCCCCCAAGATGGCACTCTTGATAAATACAGGTACTGATATATATATATGCACACACACACACACACACACACACACACACACACACACACACACACAGTATTGGATGCATTTCAGTACAGGGACAAATACAGTATTATGTGATATCATACAGTATTTTAAGCACAAATATAACTTAAGTATGATTATTTGTTAAATAAAAATCATGTTCTGCTTATTGCCTTTGAATTTTTTTCCATTCATAGATACTGTATTAGAGTACTGTTACCACCAAATTTTAATAAGCACAATGAATAACTTGTCAAGTTGTGGGCAACTTAACATGAGATGTGGAGGATGGAACAAATTAAAATACCAGAATTCACATGCAACCAAGTTCTACTGCCACACATTGCTGAGGCTGACCTGATGAAAACTTAAGATCAGAATACCAAAGGTTGGCCTTAGTATCTTCCCAAAGATTGTTCACTCCAGTGATGTGAGACACTGACAGACTGACCCATAAGGTTTGGGTCATGGTGAATATTTATTCTGAGATCTGAAAGAGTATCAACTGTGACAATTTTTAGTGTCAATGTTGAGGTGTCAACTAGGGTCAAGTGGAGTTTGGTGTCCCAAAGGTCATCTTAAGTGGATATAAAGGGAAGGAAAGCTAGTAGTTTCTTACAGGTGATGTGGAAGATGTCCAGAAATAGATCACTGAGCTTTTCTTTTCTTTTCTTTTTTTCCTTCCATTGTGGGAGTGGAGAGTACACAGTGTTTACTGGCTGTGTGTGGGTTTGGAGGCTTTGGTGTACTGCCTGGACAATGGCAAGGCTCAAGAAACAAGTGAGCAGTGAAGATATTCTCCCTAAAAGGCCAGTATTCAAGAATGGAAGAGAACTGCCTTTAGAGGTATGCAATGCACATTATTCACAGTTACTTTGAGGTTTACCATGGTGGAGAGCCATGAAGCCACAAGTGTTGACCAAGTCTTTTGGAGGAGTCTTTCTTCTTAGTTTTAATTATTCGCAGGTGCTTGTGCTGTAGAAATGACTCTGAGGATGGAATGAGCCTGTCACTTAGGGAATATCACTAGGGAGGCCATAAGGGGCTGCTGGTTGAGGGTGTGTGATGAATGCAGACTCTGAAATCTTTGGAGGAGGAATTATGCCCATCTATCATCTAATCCTTTTGTCCAAAGACAAATCTACTCACTATCATATGCAGCGAGGGTGACCTGCCTTTTACCCCAGAAAGAGAGAGAGAGACCGAGAGAGTGAAAGATGTGATAATGGAAATGCCATTTAGATAAATAGAAATAGATTTGGTAGATATATAATGGAAATGACATTTAGATAGATAGAAACAGATTTGGTAGATAAACTCTGCTATCTGCTGACATTCCTCCCTTCCCACGGCCCTACCTGCTACCTGCCTACCTAATTACCTGTCTCCCTACCTAACTCACTGTCTACTTCACCACTCAGTAAGTTACCGACACATGTGCATATATACAGTATATCAGTATATATATATATATATATATATATATATATATATATATATATATATATATATATATATATCAAATTGCAAGCTTCTGTTGGGTCATATAAAAACTGTGATGGGGGCATAAATTACTGCATTTTGAACACCATTTCCAGTGATACCAATGTTATGTCTATACTCTTGTAAATAAAACAATTTTTGGTATTTGCCCCGAGCGTGTTCACCTTCCCGACGGGGGTACACCGTCAGATGAAATGGAGTCATTCGACATCGTCGTCAAAATCAATAGAGCGCGAACAGACGGATGGACGGACGAAGTGAGATAAACTGCATTTTATTTGTTCATGTGGATTAAGAGGTAATTCTGCTAGGAGTCACCCCTCCCCTCCTTCCAAAGTGCCGTCTCGCCCTGCTAAACGGGACTATAGCGAAATAACCTTGGTGGCAGACTGGTGGACGGTAGCTGCTTACAAGGCCACGTACGCCCAAGGTAGGTATACATTATACTGTTCTTCGATCACACGGTTGCTGTGTGGCATACCTCGCATGTATTGATCTGATTCTTCCTATAGCTTCCATGGAAAGATTATACAATAAAATATACTTTCGTGGGCCGTGATGGTACAAATTGCATGACATGAGGCGTAAATTAGTAAATTCAAGTAATATACTTACCAAGCTAAGATTTTTCAATAAAGGGTAATCTGACACGGCATAAATTATGCTGTTTGTGATACACAGTACCTTAACCTTTCCATATCATTGGCAGTCATAATAAATTCTGCTCTGATGAACTAAATTAACAAAGTGGCGCAGTTATATTCTCATTCAGATGAATCCGGAAGCGTGGTTGGTAAGGTGTGAAACCGTAACCTACAGCAACTATCGAGAGTGAAAGGTGTTTCAGGCGAAGGGGAAAAAATATTAATGCTTTTATCAGGACTGCTTACTCCAAGGGGGAAAATATGAGATATTAGTACGTGTATAATAATGACTGTAAAACTAGTACACCTATTGCGTCGTAAATGACAGTGTGGATAACATCCACGGAAAACATCTGTACGTTTAGGCAGGTGTTATCACAGACTATAATGACGGTGTTCGATTTCGTGTATTCATAAGTAAACAGTGTGATAACATGGATCATTCATATATTGAACAGAGGTGAACCAACAGTAAGTATAATAGTACAATGAAATTGTAGTTAATAGGTTAATAGACGGTCACATACTGAAAGCAGCAACATACATTAAGCTTAAGTCAATTACAGGTGCAGACATCGGGACGATGACGTGACAGGAGCTGGCTGGTGGAGCAGCAACAATGGCGCTGCTTCGGTGGGGAGTCTTGTGCTGCGCAGTGTTGTCGGTTTCGTTGGCAAGAAACGCCTTTGATCGTGTCCTGAGAGATGTTACACCATGTGAAGAGTCCTGCACCAAGTCTTACTCGCCCCACACCAACCCAACTGTAAGTGTAAGGAGAGAAACCCGTATATAATAATGGATATCGACTGACCTCGACCAGTCCAATAGCTAGAGAGAGTTGTTTCACCTGCGGTTATGCCACTTTGGCAGCCTTTGCCCGGCGCTTGCACTGCATCCATATTGGGGGGAGGGATTTCATTTGCTACATTAAACAGTCTCAGTATTGTAACGAGTTTTAAGACTTCATGCTTAGGGGTTTGACATAACGGTCAAGTACGTTAAGGAAATGTTTATCATAGTATGTAAATGTTTTACTCACCTCGGCTCCTCGCGCTATCCCTGAGCAAAGTACTGTCGTGTGTTGTTAACCGGAATTGATAGCTGGACTTGATCAATACTAGAAGTGTTAATGGTGGCCATTAAATTTTTTCAGACATCATTGATTCAGCTGAAGAGAATGACGTGTCAGCAGGAATAAAATGTTAAAGACTTGATCATATATGTGCAGGGATAAGTTTATAGGCTATTGTTCAACACATAAAGCACTTTGGTAGATCTTATGTATGATGACAGTTTTAAGTTGTACTTTTTGGGTGACAGTATTAACACTCAGGTTCTGATAATTGCTGAGCAGAATAAAATTGTTTTGCATTAGTTGGAATAAGATATGCAGTATGTAGAGTTGTTTTAATAATGATAGAATTAAACATCATGCTAACTGCAGTAGTTGTATAGCATTCAACACAGTGCTGAGGCAGGCCTTAAACACAAACATGTGAGTGAGAGTGTGACAGGAAATGACATCTCAACTTTCGTTCGGGCAGATAAGCCTAAATAAGGCCATAGTGTCACTATTAAAAGACTACTTGGAAAGTAATGGCTGCTTTACCAGCAGAATCAGCCATCATTCTTTTCACTCAACAGATGTGAACCTAATAAACACTCATGCCACCCCCAAAACACTCATTCAGATGTGACTAACACATGCAGCAAAAATGCTAAAACAGCCTGGATACCTACACAACCTCAGCTTCTCAAAAACAACTGCAGTGATAAGATTTGTATTTATTTTATGCTCTGAAAATAATCACAAACAGGAGGATTAGATAATAGAATCACTGAGTTTAAAGTTATAGGAGCCTAAGTTGCCCTTTCAATTGGAAAAGATTGAGAAAACAGTGAGGTCTGTTGCTCACCCTTTCACCACAAGAAGTCACTCCCAGTGAGTACTTTGCTTATTGTAAGAATAAAACTTAAAATCATATTAAAGGGGTTATTGAGCAGGCCACATTACTTGTAGGGGATTGTCAGTTAACATTTGCTCAGGCTGAACCTCACCACACAGGCCAAGAACAATGTGGCTTGCAACCGAGGATGCCGTTTCTACGCCATCAGCGAGTTTGTGAAGGACCGCGATGCCCGATATCTGAACGGAGTGAATGGCACTGACACCAACCCTGTCAAGACTTCATGCGAGAATAGTATGAACTTTTATCTTCACTGATGTCTGTTATTTGAGTTTTGTGTTGTATACCGTTTACCATTAGAGTAGGTATGGGTTAAAGGTCTGAACTGATAGGCTGCTAGAGACTGAGCATTGTGAAGAGATGCCATTAGCTGACCGAGGCCAACACATGCAAGCATGCTAGAGCTCATTATAAACAGAATTAAACAAACTGTAGATTCTTCATTTTCTTGTCATTTTGCTGTACAGTACTTACACTTAACTCTTTAATTCTGGCATAGTCTTCCTACCTCCTGTTGATTTTATTCAGCTTAAGATTCATATTGAAGTTAATGAAGGTTTTAGCTAATCTTTCAGTTCAGACTCCTCAGCCCGAAAGAGATTGATAATATGTATGGTATACAGTTCTGTACAGTACCTCAGTTTTTCCCCAGTATAGGTTTTACTTGTGAATCATACTCTTTCTATGCTAAGTTGGCCTAAAATTGCCATTGCTGCATGTTGCATACTGATCTGTGGCATTAAAATAAAACTAGCGTGTGGTGCTTGTCATAAAAAAGTGTAATGGAAAGGATGCAGAGCAGTTTTAGTCTTTCTGATGCTGAGCTATATAAATGAAGCTCTAGAAAGATGGGTATCTGAGCCAGGTTAATGTGAAAGAATCACAGTACAGTACTTCACATAACACTTAAAATGCTAACTCACTAATATGAACACTAGTATTTATAGTTAATTTTTGAAGATTTTTTTAACACCTCTTCCTGTGCAGATCATTTTAGATAGCCATGAGCAAAAGCTCACTGACAGCTGGTTGTGGCAGTGGATGATGATATGTATGGGTGATGAGTATGAGAAAGAAGAATGCTGATGTGTTTGAAGAGTGAGAAATATGGATGGCAGGTTACAATACTGGCAAAGGACTGTCTGTGAACTTTGGCTTGTGGCTGTACATCACAATTTAATAATCCTTATGTATGATATTGATGCCAAGTTTGTCCATTGAAACAGTTAATTTCACACAGAAGGCAGTAATGTGTAGATGTAAAATAAATAGCTAGGCAAAGGAAGAGGCAGAGTCTCTTCGAACAATATTTCATTTTCATTCATTGCCAGACGCCATGTATCCCAGATGGGGTGGCCAATGGCTTAGAGTTAATTGTTTTACAGGGAGGGGCACTACAATATTGCAGCCATAAATTACTGTTCTGTAATGTGATATTTCTACTGTAAATACCACTGTCAACAGCATGCGTGGAGTCGTACAATGCAACCTCGCCCAGCACCATAGCTTGCAAGTTTGGATGTGAGGCCCAGGATACCGTTGCAAAAGCAGAAGCAGAGAAGAAAGTAAGACATTTTCAGAAGCTCTTGTTCAGTGTAATTGTATTTACAAAACTTTCTTGTATAGTGAGGAAGAATGTTTTGATAGTTATACAGGCCTTTGTTACCGTATTGTCAGTTCAGTTTCAAATCAAAATCCTTTTCCTATCATTCTTTTTTTTTTTTTTGGGGGGGGGGGGGGGCTGTTGATGGCTGCCACAGCAACATGTACTGTACTTGCAGAGTGTAGTGTTGCCTAAAGGTAACTGCATTGAGTAACAAACTGCATGATTTTCTATGTATCAAGTTTTATTGTATCAGCCAGTACATGTAGCTACTTGTTATTTTTGTAATGCTGTAAAAATATTAACATTGGTCAAAGATGTGCATAATCATTTTTTTATCATTAGTATCCAGACTTTCCAACCCAAAGGTGAAGAGTGGTAGGACCCAGAAACAGGAAAAAAAAAGTGTGAGAAATGCCAGTAGCATGCCCAGTGAAATGTGGATGACTGTGAGGCTCATTAAACATGCTATTGATAGGTCTCCCAGTTTGTACTTTCATTTTCCTTGTTGCTGATTCTCCGTCACCCCATCGTGAGGTAGGAAGGTGAGCAGGATAGTGATGAGTAATTTGGTAACAGCATATTAATTTAGGTGTTGCCATAGTGTAAAACCTGAAATGCCTGGTACATTTCATACAGGCTGAGGATGAAGGACCTTCCATGCACCTCCTGAGCCCTCTGATGCAAGTGCGGTCTGTCTACTATTCAATTGTTGGGGCCATCGGCATTGTCCGATCTTCCTTTGTCACATACTTCTTGAGCGATGACAATTCAATCATCGCTGTTGAATCCGAGCCACAGATTGTGATGGAAGTGATACCAGAAGCTGAAAAGAAACCCAAGATGGAGGAGGAGGAACAGCCGAATCCTCGACAATGTGAGTATCGAGTTAATTTTCATTAATTATTTTTTCTTAGTCGTATATTTTTCTAACCCACTTTATTATATTGCCATTGTGTTGTTGTCACTTAGTTTTTGTTTTGTGATTGCTATTTGTCCTTCCATATAAATTTAGATTAGCTACTCAAGCATTTATTAGAGTTCTTATCTTACAATGTCAGTCAAGAGTGAAGATGAAAATGATGGCCAACCCACTGTGAAGTATCTGGAGCCTGGGAGTTACATCCCCAAACCCCATATTGTCTTGCTTGGAGTCTTGGCCCTGTCCTTCATCTCCACCCTGCTCATCTACACCATCTGCATCACCTTTGTGCCTCGCAAATCAAAGCCTTATGGGGTGAGTTACACACCATATCTGTGTACTTGCTGCTGCTTTCCTTCACCTGAACATAATTGTCATTATAATAACATACATAGCAGTGAAGAGCCCAATATGCATTGTTTTTATATATTTTGTCAGTCATTAACAAGCTAAAAAGGGATGCAACCCATACCATTTCTTAAAGTTCTCCAGAAGAACTAAAAGTGGCAAATTGAAGTGAGCTAATTGTTATTAGTTATCTATATCTGCCCTTCATCAGTAACATGCTGTATTATTGGACATTCACTTTGCAGGAGGGACTGAGTATTCAGGCAGATCCCTTGCCCATCCCTGTCAAACTAGTGCGACCTGAAGACCTCACCAAACTTAGCCTGACTGAGGAAGACGATGATGAAAACCACCAGGCTCCACCACTGCCCTCAAAAGTTGCCCTACCTGACACTCTCATCTAGCCAAGGAATGATGCCTCACAGGATGCCAGAGCTAGGAAACAAGAGGGATAACATCGAGGGTGAGAAGTACTGGTAAGTAAAGACAGAAATATCTGGACATAAACACAACGACGATATTTTCAAATTGTGAAACAGCTGTTTGGTAACTTCTGTCTATGCTAATGTAAAGAGCTACAAGGATGAAAAGGAAGGTTTTATATTTTATTCATTTATTTGTTTATATCTGCTAATAAGCTTGATTCTTTGTTGAGTTAACTGCAGTTTCATATGAAAGCCAAATCCATATCCATGTCTTTATGTTTAGAAAATGTGAAAAACACTTTATGGTGGCAAATATACATTCAGAATAATAACACCATAATTATTTGATATACACAGATGGTATTGTATTCAAGAGCTGGTATATCTAACATAATTCAGTGGAGCGATGTACTGCTGTATTTACAACATATCCGTATGGATATAATGCTCCCACATGAAACAAAAGTGAGGAGAAAAATGGATGAAACTTTTGTGAAGGATCTAAATTTGGCGAACAGGATAAATGTATATATATACACAGGAACATGGTATTCCAAATTCAAATCTGTGCGATAATCTTTCAATAGGTACAAAATTTCAACTATATTTTTGACATCAGTATCATATCTAAGTATTGTATTACCAAATTAGGAAATATCCCTTATAGTGTATGTATATACTGTATCCTCAAGCCCTTTTATAATGAATGGATAATGTTTTAAAAGATTTGATGCTGGACCAAACAAGTTTGCAAGTGTGGTAATGATAAGCATAATAATGTGTGCTGTGTTGAAGAATATATATCATACATAAACTGTATAACATTTTGTATGCACTGCACTCATCACTGACAAGTGTGGAATTTGAATGGGTTGGATTTAATATTGTAAGTGTTAAATACTGCTGATGCTGTGATTATAGAGTACTGACATTTCAAATTCCTTTTTGCTATGAGTGGCTTCAACAGTGATGTTAATATTAAGCACAGTATAATTGTATGTATGTACTATATATTTTTTGCTTTCCGAAAGTCACGAGTTTTTATACAAACACAATGGAGTGTTATGGGAACCTTCATGCAGGCTAATAAATCCTTATTATGATTGTTGTTGATAATATATATGGTTGTACACAAGGCAGAGAAAAATATTAGTTTGCTTGATTCTTATTCTCATGTACATGCTACTTTGTAGTATCTGCCCAAGTGTTTCAGGTATAAAGGAATCCAGGTACCAGGTTTTTCAATAATATAGAAAGTTTGACTTGCAAACAGAAGCCTTATTTGATAACTACTGTATTAGTAAAGACTGTTGCATTGATGTAAAAAAAGATGTACAGTAAAGGTAATAAAGATCAGTAGTTCCCACATAACTGGTAGGAACTAAAGCTGTATTTGTGCAGTAAATCTTGGGATTGAATAGAACATCTGAACATCACAGTAAAATTCTGGTGCTTCAAATTGGGCTTCTGCTGTAATGCAGTATTACTATTATTAGTGTATAAAGTATATATAGGTAGAGAAAGAGAGTATATAATAGATTGTGCCATTTGATTTGGTGTTACTGTCATTTCCTACTCTTGGCATCTTGAAGCTTGATTAAATAAACCTCATGTTATGTGTGTTTACTTACTACATCACTTCATTCTGTTTCCCATGTTCACATGGGTAGGAGAGATAAGGGTCTTTTGGAACTTGCTAGTTAGTGGCTTACAGCAAATGAGTTTTGAATGTCAAGAGTAGCATCAAGTCTGCCAAAGCACTTTAATGTTGTCAAACCACCACTGAAGGTTTATAAATTGATTGTCAATGGTCACCGACCAATGAAGTGTGAAGGAATGGAAGGAGAGCTGCAAGTATTGTACACTTAGGGTGATGACAAGGAATAGGGAGGTGAGCCTGCAAGTAAAGCAGTCTTTGTGTAACTACTGTGATCCCAAAACTAACACTTGAAATTGAGGCTTGAATTTTGTCAAGAGAGGAGATGGAAAGGAGTAATCTGAAAACAAGGGATTCCATGGAGACAGACACAAATGAAGTTAAGGAGGACTGTGATATAGATGTCATATGGATGTGCTGGAATGTTTTGGAAGAGTGTAATGTAGGGTAATACTAAGTGGAGGGAGGGAAAGAGGGAGGCTGAGATGGAATGAAGAGCAGTTGTATAGAAATGAGTAGTGTGTGATGGAGGGAGGGCCACTTGATAGCAGAGGACAGGATGATGAGACAGTTTGTCAGTGCCCACCCTCTAGGATGATAAAGCAATTTGTCAGTGCCCACCCCCTCTAGGATGATAAGGCAATTTGTCAGTGCCCACCCCCTCTAGGATGATAAGGCACCCCTCTAGGATTAAGACATCTGTCTACAAAATTAGAGAGACACAGTGGGGTCACCATGCCATTAATTTCTGCCAGTGGCTTTACAAGTTATTTTATTGTTCAGGGTACCTTGATGAAGTAGCATACTGTACTACTCATTCAGTACGGACATATAAATCAAATAATTTTTACAGCCGCAATATACTGTGGTATGAATATAATTAAACTACATGACTAAAAGAAAATTAAAAAGAACACTATCATAGAACATTTTTGTTTATATAAAAATATATACAGTTATCTTGCATGTCGACCAGAGTAATACTTGATACCATTTGTCGTGGAGGCTCTGGCATATTTAGTGAGGAGTGCACTAACTGGGGTTTTCTCTCCAGCCAAGTCCCTGCAGAGAAATTTGAAGGAATTAGTGATGTTATTATTATTATTATTGTTGTTTATATTATTTTTATCATCATCATCATTTTTTAAGGATGGGTTGAGGATGGATCCAGATAATAATTTGAGAAAAAAATGGGGATGTTCTTTTTTGTTATGAAAACAGGTGAATGTTCTTTTTTGCAATGAAGTCTACAGTAACTAACATAAATATTGCCTGATAAAATTCCACTGCTACATAGAAAGCTGATTTGCCAGTATCCCCCAATTTATGATAACTACCTGTTGTATGGAAAAGGGAGTGAGGTTTTGGAAATTATCACCAACATGCAACAAGACCTTTTTGTATTACTGTACTCAAACCTATTATTTAAAGCAAAATCACTCTTGCTCATGACCAAACACCCTAAATGTTAACAATATAATGCTCATATGACTAACTCTCAGCTAATTAAAATTGTCTGGCATTAGCTGTAAATGATGAATCGTCCTTGCCAAAAAAGGGTTAATGGTGACAATACTCTTTCAAGCTACTATGACTCGACTGAATAAAATGACCTGGCAGTAGCTGGTATAAGATACAGTGCAGTATTAGAGTTGACGTGATCATGAACGTGTTAGGAGATAACAGGTTTTGTACAACTACTCACTCAATGTATGGTCTAATCTCCTCAAAGGACCATTTCTCTCTAGTTTCAAAGAGACACTTAAACCTTTCCTTAATATCAGCTGGTAAGGCAGACACAGGAAAGTAGGATATGGCATCAGTGGAGCTTGATCTATCCACCAAAGCAAGTCCATCTAGCTGACTAAGGCTCGTTGTCAGACCTGGTGGATGGATACAGTACATGGGTGTCAGAATGTAAGGCAAGAAAGAGGATATATCAAGGGATCATTTCAGTACCGTGATAAAGCCCATGGCTAGAGTTGGAGCAAAAAGCAAACAATAGCCTAATGGATGCTGACTGAAGGATATGTGTCATAAACAGCTGCACACAGGTAATTAATCTGAAGGGCTTTACCTCACAGTGACATTAATGTATGCATAGATGGCACACTGTGAAATGTGAGTTATTCTTTGTTTCAGCCAAAACATGAAATTATACAGCAAGACTAGATTATGATGCATGCCTTCAGGAACACTCTGCTGCCAGATGCTGAGGAATTCATTGAGATTGTATTTGTCAGCAGATTTTAGTAGAACCTCTGCACACAGACGGCAAATCTTGTCATCTTGTAAAGTGTACAGTTCATCTCCTGAAATACATTAATATATCAGTAGTACCTATTGAATCAAAAGTCCTATACCGGTACCTAATAGAATACACCAATGAAATTAGGCAAAACACAACTAGTTAAGCATATTACCATAGATCTCGTGATATAATAATACATGGCCAAATCCAGCTGGACTGACATTTCACTGACCTGCATCATTTACTTTGTCAGTGGGTGTGAGGTAATAGTCAAAACACTGCACAATGACAGTCCGAGGCTCCAGTATGCTTAGCTCATCTACAGCTTCCTTGTATGGTATCTGATCCAGGGGCCAAGAGTTTGATTCCACCAGTGACAGAATATGAGACACAACTTTGAATCGATAATCAAACTCCAGTATTTGCCAATATCCTGAGGGAGGGAGAAGTTAGAAAAATAATTTATGTTTAATAATCATATTACAAAACTTACTGAATCAACGCCTTAAGGTAACTTTGCAAGGGTGGTAAAACTAAGTGCTGTGACTATTAAAATCCATAATAGTAGTCATTTCATTATAACCACCACTTTCATCTAATTTAATTTCAAGAGTTAATTATGCTAAACCACTCAGTGTAAGAACTTATTCTGACACCTGCACTTATTTTAAATTTTTTCACTCCCAAATAATTAGAATACTGATGCAATATTTTCCTACGAGAATACATCATAACAGTACAATAGTGTGATCAGCTGGTATAGTCATATGGGGGGGGAGGGGATGGTGACTGGTATATGTAAGTGTTTGAAATATAAGGAGGTATGGTAAACTAGGAAGGAAATGGCAAATGTACATGCAAGAGGGAGAAGTACGGCAGTTGAAGAAGCCTGGGAACTGACATGGGATCAAGCTGGGTGGATGAGGTATGTACAGAGCAGTACTTAGCACCCTTTTTTCAACCTGAGAGCCACCGAACTAAGTCTGACTGACAGTTGGATGACGTGTGCATCTTAACATTAAATAAATGAACTAAAATGACATCCATATGGTTTGGATCTGTAGGGTGAAGCCAGGATTCTGGAGGCTTGAAAGACATTAGGATGATTGTGTGCTTATTTTGATGGGGACTCTTATTACAGTAGTTCTCTCGCTTTAGTGCTGTCTCATTCCTTGTTTCTGGATATTACCTTACACCATCATTAGATGGGAAAGAGAGCCGGATGATAATGAATAATGTGATGGTCATAAGTAAATTTCCATGCTATCAATCTACATGCACAAATGACTCACCATATATGTGATAGGCTTCTGAATCTCGAAGGGCCTGATCCAACTCCTCTTCACTACACTGCACTCGGTTTAGAAGGTCACTCAGTGTGTACCTGAATAAACACACACACAAATATCTGATTACATATTACAGTTTTATTACAGTGACCCCAGACTACTCTAAACATGAACCCAGTGGACTGCAGGCTGAAGCTCCCCTTTCCCCCAAATCCAGCATCCTACTTTCAAATGATGGGGAGACAGTTATTTTTATTTTATTTTTTTGCATAACTCAGCAATGGAGCCACCTGGCTGTATCAGAGTCACCACATAAAGGAATGCCTCATCAACACCATATTTCAGTTCTTGCTAGATGCAGAGGATTTTTTTTTTTTTTTTTTTTTTTTTTTTTACCACCAGTACCTTAAGTTGAGGGAGTGGTAAAAAGGCTTTCAAGGCAGATTGGAACCTTAATATGCATGCTGTCTGTACTTTATGATGCCTATGCTACTACAAACACATAAAATAGGCAAGACATAATGAGGACTTATTGTACTTACTCGAGCCGCCAAATGCAACACGGGAATTATATACGGCTTTCACTAACCATTTACCGTCAAGGACTCTCTGGTACTTAATAGCAATGTCTGGTAGTAGCAAGAATAAATTACAAAAATACATAATCATTATTATTGATGGATTATTATTTTTTTAAATCCTATAACAACGTGCTGAAGAGGAAAGCTTCATACGGTGGCACTAACATACATGGGCAGCTCAACTGCTGCGTGATACAAATGTCCCTCAATTACAATATTTCCCACTTCTCCAAAGGAGGAGGATGGACTGCAGGAGAAGGGCAACTACAGTATAACCTGAAGTCCAGTGGGCTCATGTTCCAAATAAGTCTGGGGCCATAACATGTACAAAAATCCAGTGAATTGTTACTATAGTCAGAAACTTTGAATTACCGGTAGTTTTGGAGAAGCCTTCAAACAACCTACATCCAGTCCCTCAGGTTCAAAAACTGTCTTCTTATGTAATACTGTTATCTGAGAGCAGGGGAAAAAAAAAAAAAAAATCATTATACTGAACAGGTTAAGACTAATACCTGTGACCAGTGTTCTCAGAGTCAGTGTCTTCTTCCTGTTCTCCCCTGTAGGG
This sequence comes from Coenobita brevimanus, assembly GCF_032717465.1. Lineage (NCBI taxonomy): Eukaryota > Metazoa > Arthropoda > Malacostraca > Decapoda > Coenobitidae > Coenobita > Coenobita brevimanus. The sequence goes on from NC_137012.1 coordinate 28,753,132, forward strand.
ACGCTCCTCCAACAACTGCAACAGTGTATGGACCCGAGGCTTGCATGGCCGCACCTCCAAGTACTTGTAGTGGATGCTGCTTACCTGACAGGCAAAATTATTCCAGTGTATTATCTCATGCACATATTAGGAGCTCACCTGGTGATATCTTATGTGCTGTGATGGGTAGGTGTCTGCTGATGTGGGTAGGTATGGGTATGGCAGCAGGGGATAGGAAATGAATGAATAATGTAGGCCAGATACTGATAACACTGACCAGGCTGTCATGCTGCACATGACACAGTCCATTGCAGAGTAAATGAGGAGTATTACACAGGGACCACCCAATTCACAATCTGTGCACCACCTGATCTGAAAATTTTTAACCTCACTGTAAAATATAGAAAAATACCTTAATATCTCTCTATTGTCAGATGCCTTAATCCTGAAAGTGGTGGCCATAAACAAATCACCTCCATGTCCCCTGGTCCCTCACCATTTCACTGCCCTGCTTCCATTCACACACCCCCTCTCTCATATACTGTACATCTCCATTCCATCCTTCTATCTCATCCTTGGCTTCCCCACCCTCTCCCTCCCTCCACTTCACTCACATGCACTCTCCTCATTATTCTCTCACTCTCCAACCCCTCCACATGGCCAAACCACCTCTGTTTAATTCTCCTAATATTTTCTATCACATCCACACCCACATCTCCATAGTATCAGATTATTTGAGTGCACTTCCTACCTGACAGTTACGGAGAGAGCGGTCACCAGATTCTTCCTTACTGGGCAAAAGAAGGTCAGGAATCAAAACTAGGGAATTGCTGGTTTCTGCCTCTCTAACCTGCAAGGGATTATACAATTAAGCTAAACACAAACTGGAAGAGGCTCCTTGGGTAGCAACATAAACCTGCCCTGTAAGGGCATATGCTGAAATTCAGTTATATTACAGAATTAGACAATTGTGATAAACATTTAGGAAGGTTATTTACATACTTGAATCGCTTACCTCGTATGTCTTCTCACTGGTGCAGAGAACTGCTCCTGCCTCAGGATCCCCTCTTAAAACAACACTGTCAAGGAATACTAACTTCAATCAGTCTCATGTACAGCAATTGTATCAATATTTTATTACATCACTGTCTTACCATTCTTAGCCATGTAATGAAGGCAACAGATAGATAGATATATAGATACAGGTATTTTGTGATCTTACACATTGTTTTCCTTGATACTATCCAGTAGGGTTGTATCCACCTCCATTAGGACGACCTCTTCACTGGCAGATCCAAATTCCCGGCTGAACTCGAGTGTCTGGGTTGTCGGCACCAGCTCGTCCTCCGTCAGCTTGGCATGATGGATTAACTTCTTTACGTCTTCCGGTGTCCTGATAAGAAGAGGATTATTTTTTTCTTTATTATTCAAGGACCTTTGTGGTGCTGATGTCAAAGTGACTGAAAGCATCAGGAAGAATACTCTTGAGATGGTCTGGTTAAGTGGTGGGGATGAAGAAGGCGACACTGGTTAGAACTGTATGTGAGTAAGGGTGGACGAAAGAGAGACCATGGATGAGAGGCAGGGAAGGGGTGAGGATACATGAGGGAGAGGGGTGTGAGTTGGAGAAAGGGCAGGCTGATGGTAGAAGAGAGGACGAGAAGGCAATACATCTGTGGCTGCCCCTTATGGGAATAAGATACAGATGGATTTATTTATTTATTTTTATTTTTTTCATCATCCACTGTCCTATAACACACACACACACTGCAGTGTTAATAATAATAATTCATTAATACCCCATACAGCTATACACCTTACTGGTATAGTTTCATAATAGATTTTGGCCACTGATTGGAAAACAGCAAAGGATTCCTTCTTTAGATGATTTTTGTACTTTCATTCGACCTATGGTATATATGAGATTTTAGGCAGGTTACCCTGTCCCACATGATATTTTTGATATTATGAAGTGTCACCAAGTGACAGACACCCAGTGACAATAACATGCAGTGAAATGGGCCTAGTAACGTTATGCGAATTTGGAAGAATTATATCTGTATATGGAAATACTATTAATTAGGTCAAAGTCGGGCTTACATGCCATATTTCCCCTATACAACTTTTCCTGATGTGGGTATAGTTCCCACTTCGAAACTTAAAAACATTTCATGAACTTTTATCCATAACTGTACCAACTATACCTTCCAATGCAGCTCATTTCGACAACGCCAAAGACTTCCCGCTGAGTCTGTACCGGTCTCTCGCAGTTCAGTGAAGCTTATTTACAGAAACAAGGCAGTTGCTTGTCACTTTCTCGTTGGCTCAAAGTTAAACCTATCCCGCCAAACTGCCATATATATTAGCAAGAGAGAAAGCAAGGACAATCCAATACTAAATCCAAGGAATCGTACTCCATTCGCATACTCAAGGTTGTGATTGGGAACATCTGAAAGCCTGAGCCCTGAGGTGCGTACTGATTCAGAAAAATCATTTATTTCATAATTTTCCCAAAGCCAATAATTTACATTGTTCTTAATTAATTGTATAATATATCTGCATCTTAAGCCATGATCAGGAGCACCTGGCCAAAATGTCTGACAATGACAGAGAACCGTGAGTGTCGCTCTGCATTTGGTTTTCCTTGAACAGTGCCCAGGCTTATCAGTGTAAGATATTGGCTTATCATTACTGAGGGAAGATTTAAAGGATACCATTACCTGACTAATAATAATAATAATAATAATAAAAAGAGGGTCAGCTCCGCGATAATGTCACAAGGACGAACCCAGTGATAAGCGAGAAGTACCTGACCCTTAATATACACTTACTAACCTCATTACATACATTGTAACCTTCACCACGTGGAGTGTTCTCGTGTCTTCATGCAATGTCATGACCGTAGCTTTAGCCCTATAGCGCGTCGCCAGAAATAAATGAAAGTTCGTGGTAGACATCTGTAACCTACTGTACGTTACTTACGTTACTTGGGGATCAAAGACCACTATGGTTTTGGATGATCAAGCCGTTGTTGCATGCTCAAAAGAATCCGCAGTCTTTCAGTATTTCAGTCCTTAATTTCATTCAGTTTCGAATAGCACTTCGAACTGAAGGGGGTTAGATACAGCCTTTATTAGCCCTGCTACTCCAAAATATTCTTTTTAAGCTGAACTTTCACAACAATAAATATTATCAAATTAAATCAAAATACCGTTCTTGGATTGAAATGGTTTACCGCAGGGCAAAATGGGGGAAGAGTTAAGAAACATTTATTATCTTCATTAATGACCATTGTGCAGCCGATAGATTTAATTCCAAACCCTTTCTCTTCTTTTAATTTATTCCTTGGTGATATGTGGCAAGGAATGGACGATCTCAGGGACAGGGGCACAGGGCCAGGGGGAGTCCAGTGTAAACATGGCGGTGAATTGGTAGGCACTGTGGAGGAGTATCGCCATACACTCCTTTCTTCACTTGGTATCGATGACTACTTTCTCTTCTCAGTTAAAGGTATGTCAGTTTGTGTTATAACAGTGGCTCTGGTGTGTTAAATTTCACCATATGTTTGCAATACAGGGCAGGTAGGAGGAAGCCGTCATCTGCATGCAAGCCTACGTGCCGCTGGACCAGTTATCTTATCAGATTGATACAGAATTGTGTAACTGGTGATCTCGACATAGGTATTCGGGCAGTATTACGTGCAGTGTTCATTACATTAATATATATATGGTAGGTAATCAGGTACAGTCCTTGGTGAAGAACATGATGGACCGGTCTGCATTTTTTTTTTCCTGATAACGGAAGGCAAGGTTTATACTGACATTGATGTATTAAATGGTATTTTAACTTGAGGATTATTTTCAAAATTGCATTTACTTCACACATATTAAGTTATTAGTATGACTAGTGCAGTTAGAAGATTTTGATGTTAAAATGGCTGATGGATATAATTACTACACAAAAGCAATTGTTATACTGTATATAGAAAAGCCATGGAGAAGACCTCACTCCCACCCCATCCCCAATTTTAGACTGTGTTAAATATCACACAATTGTTAAAGATATACCGGTGTCGGTACATTTCCTGGTGGGTTTGCCAGATTCCCACGCATGTGTAATTAATGTAAAATATGTTTTGTATGTATTTACTCCTAAACTTCTCCTAGGTCTTCAAACCTGACCCTTTGTTGAGAGTTTAACCCCTTCAGTTTGATGATATTTATAGCTGACACCACTTGTCCGAATGAATTATTTACAGATTTTATGCCATTTATTGACATAGGACCAGTATAGCTATTTTTTTTTTTTCCATTTTTATGTACTGTATTTGTATTTTAAAACTATTCAATTGATACAGTATGTTCAATTTTTCCCATATTTTTTTCAGTATTTGTGCCCAATAAACCATGTACCTATAACAGCTCCAGCAGTTGGGAGCATGTGACCAATTTATGTTGCATTTGTTTCAGATTGACTTTCTGCAATTGCCAAAATGAAGTTTTACGAAGGAACTAGTATTCTCAAATTTCCCTGGGAGCAAGTGGCCCAAGGGTTATGGCAGAGATACCCAAACCCAGAAAGGTAACATACAGTAGCTACAATAATCTATCTATCTATCTATTGCCAGACGCCATAATCCCATACGGGGTGGCCATTTGACTCTGAGTTATTTGTTTTACAGGGAGGGGCACTAACCCTCCACCAACCCACTTGACACGTAGGGAGCACGTATGGTTTGGTTATATGGTTACCACCCAGCATTGTAAATGGTTTGAACCTCCATAAATTGGAACCCTTTTAGTCAGGATTATGCTTAAATTGGCATGACATATGATATTCGTTGATAAAAATAATTTAAAATTTTCAAAAAATAAATAAGAATCCTGGAAAAAACTCCCTTAGTCATAAATTGTCATCAAATGGAAACCCAATCTCAGCATGTATTATCTATAATCTCATCAGTCCAATGATTCCTTTTAATGTTATATTCTTTTATATCTACAAATGATATTTCAGTATTTAGGTTATGAGAGTTTCTTCATAGTGAAAGGGTTGATGAAGGCTGTATTTAACCCTTCCAGTTGCTAAAGTCTTTCCTGAGTTGAGTAAAATCATCTGCTGGCAGCAAGAAGGTAACAAAATATTGTAATGACAGGACTGAAGACATACATTAGCTATGCCATTCTATTGTTTGGGTCACCTTGTTGCATTCCATCAACTTCACATATAATATACAGTATAATGGTTTTACCACCCAAGATATACCCAGTCTACTTTTTTTTTTCCCCTCCCCCCACAAGTTATTCTTTTTGTGGTCAGAACAACCCTGTTACTGCAGCTGATGCTAGATTATATTCAGCTAACTTGGGTTTAATTATTGTCACCATTAACCCCCATATGGTTGGAACATCTCTGCAGTAATCTATGCCAGCTTTTGCCAGATGAATTTATTCAGCTAAGAGTTAGTTATAGCAGTCAGTGTTTTTATACCATCACGTAATCTGCACATTGTCAGAACAGTTATTGCACACTGTAGTTGTACAGTAAGACCTTAAGTCATCTAATTGGGGCCTAAGCCTATCTGACTTATCTGCAAATATGACTCATTTGTGACCACCCCATCCTTAAGGGAAATTAGAACCTATTTGTCATTAAAAAATTTGTTGAAAACAAGCACTTAAACCCCTCCTAGGTGGCTGTTTTGAGATTTTTACTTTTCCATTTAGAATGATTACAGTATGTATTAGCTATGTAAATAACAAAAATGGGAAAAGAAAAGAAAAAAAAAGTACAAGCAAGCCAAAGTTGCATCCAACTTAAGAAGGGCTTTACTGTACTTTATTCCAGCAAATGGCAGGTAGTTTATCCTTTTTAGGTCAGATTGATTGGGATGTTCTATTCCAGCTAACACCAGGCATGTGCTGTGCAGTGCTCCATTATGTGTGTAATGTTGTGTGGGCCTATTCTAAAAACAGAACACATGTTGGGTGTGATTCCACACAAACCAAATCTAATCTGGTAGCAGAGGAGGGCTGGATGATGTCCCAAGCAAGGTGTCTGTGTTAGGGGGAGGAGCTGAAGGTTGCATTGTGGTGGTATGGCATGGGTGGTGTCAGGAGAAATGTTTATGTTAAAAATGATTTCATATTTGTGCTCCAATTTCATACTGAGTGAGTGTATTTTTGTTTTGGTTTCATTCTGGAAATGATTGTGTTGTGTATATTTAGAGGATCCATCCATCCATCACCCAATCATATGTTGCCCCATGGGGAGCCTAGGAGCCCAGGGCTTGGTAAGTTGGTCCTGACATTTAAGATGAGAGTGACCAGCTTCATTCACCCCCGAGTGGCATTACGTGAGCAGTACACCCCTACCACTGCATGGATATAAACCTACACAGGCTCAGCCTGATGGGAGTGCCTTAATTACCCATTAAACCACCAGGTGCCATAATTTGGTTATATGGTTACCACTCAGCATAGTAAATGGTTTTCCTGGGTTACAGGAAACCATTTGGCATGTCACTCAGTGTAGAGTCACCCACAGGCAGATGGAAGAGGAAAGAATGAAGGAAAGAAAGACAGAAGAGAGAGTGTAAAGTCACCCGTAGGCAGAAGGAAGAGGAAAGAATGAAGGAAGGAAAGACAGAAGAGGAAGGAAGGGAGGAAATGGCAGACACCTAAAGCAGCGCTACATCTAGTGAGTGGATGGTAAGGGATTAATATATGAGATGTCCTCCTTTTGTCCCCATTTCTGGCTGTGTGGCTGTGTGAGTAGTGTCTGCTTTTGTAATCTTGTGTGTGGGTTTTGTATCTTGCAGGAGTGCTATAAGTTATGATTGCGAAGAAATTGTTTTAATCTCTTGTTTGGGGTTAAAGGCCATTAGTGTTATCTGAGTGTTTTTGTGCATGTTTGAGGCATTGTGCATCTGAAGTGTGCCTGTATTATAGATGCAGTGTATGTGTGCAGGATCTAAGTTGTGATTATGTGGTTGTGTGAGTGGGAGGGGTTGGTGGAGGATGGGGGGAGTTTATTTGGTGTGGCATGAATGTTTGTGGGTGTTGCACCTGTCGCATACCCATGTTCTTTGGTTGTCAGGCATCTGTTGGTGTAGTGCATGTGATGTGGATCCATTCTCTACAAGATGTGCTTTAATCAGATCCATGTGTTTATCTTACTATCATCAAGCATATTTATAGTATTGTGTTTGGGGCCCAGAATTGTTTTCAGTCTCCAACTAATGTTAAAAGCAGGGAAATGACTGTTGGAGAGTCATTTCCCGTAAGGAAAAAACACCATAGGGAGCAGCTGCGTCATGCAGGAGACAGTGCCCTGCCAGACTGGACCAGGGTTCATCACGCAAGAGGTTTCATTCCCAGGCAGGAGGTGCATGTGCTTCATGCCACAAAGGACAGCTGTGGCACCAAGTGAAGGCTCCTCTCCATCACCATATAGCTGGGTGAATCTTAGGAGCCAGAGAATGTTAACCTAAATTATCATCCTCAGTTCCCATGTACTCTCCGAAGACACCGTAGTGAGGAAAGTTGTAGGCCACCAGCTTCACTCCAAGCGTCTCCTGACCAAGACCAACCGCATGCCCAAGTGGGGAGAGCGTTTGATCAGCGCCCGCAATGTTAGCGTGATCGAGGAATCCATTGTAGATCCGGATAAGAAGGAAGTCTGCACTTACACCAGAAATGTTGGGCTGACAAAGGTTAGTGTCAGTCAACTTCTTTACTCTGGTGATGTATATATATGATCTTTGATTATGACTGATGAATTGACATTTTTTTTTTACAGGTTAAAAAGGCCTTTTGTACTGAACAGGTTACTAAAGGCTGTACCTAACCCCTCCAGGTTGAAAAGTCCTCCCTTAAGTATTTCTTCTTTTACTCTAGCTTAAGAATATATTTTATACAGCTTATAAAATTCATATTGAATGAGTTAGTGAAGGCTATATCCAACCCCTCCATATTGAACCCCTTCCCCTATAAGTTGAATAAAATTGTCTGGAGGAGGGAAGAGTATAATATAGCTATCATCAGATTCAAGGCATTAAGAGGATGCGAAACATAACAGAAGGCAAGGTGGGTAATGAACAGGATGGATTTTGAAAGGGTAGGGGTACATGCAGTCCTCTCTCTCTCCTCTCTCTCTTTGTGGGGACACTCACCATCCACTCACTTGATGTAGCGCTGGTCTCGGGTGGCTGCCCTTTCCTCTCTTCCTTCCCTCTTTCCTTCCTTTCCCTTATCTTTCTTTCCTGTTCATTCTGTCTACAGGTGGCTCTACATTGAGTGACAAGCCAAATGGTTTAATGTACACCAGGAAACCATTTTCTGCACTGGGTGGTAACCATATAACCAAACTATGGCGCCTGGTGGTTCAGTGGGTAATTAAGGCACTTCAACTGGATAGAGCCTGTCGGTTTATATCCAAGGGGTGGTTGGGGTTTATTGCTCATGTAATGCCACTCAGGTTTGAGTGAGGCCGGTCACTCTCATCTTAAATGTCAGGGCCAACTTGCCTAGCCCTGGGCTTCTATGCTTCTCAGGGAACAACACAGGATTAGATGATGTATGTTTGTATGTATAACTTTTTGCTCATGATGGTATGTGAATGGTAAAATGGACTCCAAATGTGGTGGTTAGGTGATATAAGGTTTAACTGTTGTGCTGTAATATATACTCTGTATTAAAAGCTTACTTGAAATATTAGCATTATAAGTGTCACGTAATGTCAGAGATGAAAATTTGCCTACTGTTCCACTGCATCTGCCTCATATTTGTAGCATGTCCTTCACTTTCCTCCCAGATGCATCATATCAGAGAGCATCGTCTGTGGGAAGAATCTTTTGGTAGTGAAACTTGCTAGGCCTTTCAGAAGTTAGGAGTACAGCAAATTGGGAAGTAGAAGTGACATGCTAGGCAAACTTTTGGCCCTGAATCTACAATTTAGCCAGCATTAATGTATGTTTTGCCTTGTGAACCCCAGGTGATGACATGCATAGAGAAGGTGACGTACAAACCATGCCCAGACAACCCACAGTGGACAGTGGCAGAGAGAAAAGCATGGATAGATTCGAAGATTTTTGGCTTTGGTTATGCAATTCAGGTAAAGTTTGCCCATCTCTCTCTACTGAACTTTTATCCTGAGGTGAATAAAGCTTGACTGTCTGAAGGTAACAAGAATAACTGTCACCAGATGGAGGCAGTTATTATTCAGTAATTCTAATGGACCCATTATCTTCCACTAGACGTTTGGAGTCGAGCGCTACAAGAAGAACATTCAGAAGACAAACATGGGATTCACGTATGCCTTGAATCGACTCTTCCCTGTCTCTGAGTCTAAGCCAGACTCCACCCATGCTCATCACCCCACCCTTGAGGAACGCAAACAAAGGTACAGCTGTAGTTTAATCATTATTCTAATCCAATTTCTCACTATTTTGTTGAAGTAGGTATCATACATTTTGGAGCAGTAATATCAATTTAGTTTTGTAGTTGATCAATGATTAATCTTTTTTGCACGAATCTGAGAAGTTTGTTGACTTTAAAAGATTGCAGGTCAGGGTTTTTTAAAGTCATTGCTTGCTGTCTTGTTATTTATGATAATGAATTGATTTGATATTGGTGTCCACAGGTGTACCACTGAGGGAAAAATTTTATCTGGTATTTTACTTCTGCCTCTCACTTTTCTCTGTTGGCAAAAATTCCATAGCTGAGGGAGGTTTGGTATGTTTTTCTACTTACAGATTATTCTTTTTGATGTGTCAGGAAGATGATAGACAATTCCAAGGTGTAAAGTAGATGTTGATGTAGGAATAGTGGGCTAAACCTTGTCCCTGATTGTACAACAGGAAATTAGGAAATGGAAATACAGAGGTAGGGAGAACTATCAATGTATGTTATAAAATCAGAATCATCCTCAACACCCAATGCCTTTTCATTCTTTAGCCTGTTGAACGCGGTCTTCACTTGTACCATTGTCTCATTCTCAGGAACCATGTTTCTCTTTAGGAAACCCATCCACTAAATGATCACTTCTTGAAATACAAAGTACAGTAAGACCTCACTATAACAGACTAATTGGGGCCCAAGCCATTCCAAAAAATACGAAATTCCGATACAAATGACATCCGGACATCCTCCTGCTTACCCAGACTTTTCCCGATGTATCAGACATTAGTCCGGATCGCACAAACGGTTTTAAATTGTTTTGACTACCATTGCAGTACTGTACTGTTATAACTTCACTACATTAATCAAATGGTATATTATATATAATAATACTGTACTGTACATTGATAAACATGTCTTTTATGTACCTTATTGTGGTGAACATAGCTGAAGTGGTCAGGCAGTCTGGACTACTGCTGGCTTTATTGGACTTTTTCCGATGTACAGTATAGGAATTTAGTCCGGTAGCTCCTTGATTACGATAAAAGCGAATTCCGATCTGTTGAAGTCCATTATGTTGAGGTTTTACTGTACTGCTTTATGGTAGTTTGGGGATATCTATAGTTTTTCTTGCAGGCAGTAAGACCTGCTAGTGTAGTGGTTGGAACATGTCAGTATACACTGTATTTGATCCACAAGAAGTCTATCTATCTATCTATTGTCAGACGCCTCAATCCCGTTTGGGGTGGCCTCAAACAAATCGCCTCCACGTCGCCCTGTCCCCCGCAATTTCACTGCCCTGCTCCCAACTCACACCCCACTCTCTCATATACCTCTCCACCCCATCCCTCCATCTCATCCTCGGCCTCCCCCTCCCTCTTCCCCCCTCCACCTCACTCACATACACTGTCTTCGTCAGTCTTTCACCCTCCATCCTCTCCACATGGCCAAACCACCTCAGTGTGTTCCTCATAACGCTTCCTATCACATCCACATCCACACCACAATGTGGAGTTATTTATTTATTATTTATTTTATTTATTGTTTTTAAATCAGGACCTTCAGGGAAGAGATGTAGACTGATGTTCATGACCCTATATAATGTGATTCCCCCCCCCCCCCAGTATAATCAAGAGGTACATTATGGCATTTTAAAGCTTTCATCATAAAGACAGAAATAAAATCCTATCTGATTCAGCATTTTTCACCTTTTTCTACAACACCCATATCAAAATGTCCCAGCCTTGGGCATCTACACCTTGAAAATAGTACTGTAATATGGGATAGACTTACCATTTTTCTTATTTGTTTCCAGGTTAAAGGAAGCTGCCAGGGAAACGGCAAAAAGAGCAAAGGAGCTGGCACAGGAGAAAGCTGGACCCATTTATGCCGCATGTGAGGGAGTGAAAAGCTGAAATTCGGTCAGAATAGTGATAAAACTGAAGATTGCAAGTTGCCAAGGATAGATTTGATGTTTTTTAAATTATCACATTAGAGACATTAAGCCCTCATCATTTTACCTTCCTTTGATCCATTTGCCACAGTATATTATAGAAAATTGCACATTAAAGTTCCATAGCCATTTATAAAGCTTAATTCCAGTTTCCTGCATTTTATAAGACCAGTTATATGGAACAGATCTGATATTTAGAACACATCTTTGATGCATAATTAGGATTGTTTGTATAGGATAAACTGCATACTAGGTAGTCCTGGTACAGTTATTCACTTGATTTATATTGTTTCTTCTTTTGCTATAAATTGATGCTATTTGATATTTGTACATACCGGTAGGTAAAGGAAACATAATGCACACTGGCTCTGTGATGTAAATAATGCTAGTGATTGTTTATTATGGTGAATTGCCACTTCTTCTCCAGCAGTATTTTGCTAAAGTATTATTAGATGGAGTTCATCAGAAGTTAATGACAAAAGCTAATTAGGGAAATATTTAATGCCTCATTCCAAATTAGAGGCTAAGTTATTGTTGAGAAATTGATAGCAAATTGTAAAGAAGGTTTGAAACTGGGAGACTGGAACTTCAGTCATCGTTTTAATGGTTCCTAAATACTATATACTTGAAGCACTCTCATATTTAACCCCTTCTAATTTGATGACAGTTTTCCATTTCATTCTTGATACTCACAGATGATTCCATTCAGTTTAAGAGAATGGCACTACACTGAAGGACTTAATGAAGGCTATATCTAACATCTCCAGTGCAAAAAATCATCCCTAAGCTGAATAAAAGTGTCTAAATAAAAAACACATCATCAAATTTAAGGGGCTGAAGATACCAGAAAGTCCAAATAAAATGGGCAAGCATTCCGTCCGGAAGTTCTTTGTGTCGAAGGGAATCCTGGGAACGGGTGTGTGTAGCGAGAGGGGTTTTTGCAGTATTCCAAACACATCAGCCATTTCTTGTTCATTCCATATCATCCATGTCAGTGTGGATGGGAAATATATGGAGGTCCAGGCATGTCTTTATGTTCAGTGTGAAAGAGGCCAAAAGACCAGATGAAACCAGCTGTGGATGCAATAACATTTTTGTATATCTGTGCAGTAAGTCCTTGTTGTGTCACTCCCCCTCCCCCTTTTATGATTATTATTATTTTTATTACTTAAATCCACAGTAAATTACAGAAAAAAAAATCAGTTGATGTTATATTGTTCCCTTTATAATTTAACAGTTCCCAAACTTAGAGTACCAGTTGTGGTAAAAAGTAGTGATACTTTAGAACATATCTCAAAACATGTCACAAGGACTGTCTATACTTAATTCATCCCTCAGTGTAACACACTACTGTATTGCCAGAAGCATGTAATGAAATAAGTGTCTTTTTAGAATGAGAGATTCGAAATTTGCTTCTTGGGAATTGAAGTTTGGTTTTTTGGAGTTGTTGAAAAATCATTCACAGTGTAACTATCCCCTCCTCATGACCACAGTGCTATAGAGAGGAATGGGAGGTAAAACTGTATAATGTAACGCAGTCAGTGAGATCATGACCCAGTAGAGTATTTTATGTAATTTGTACACTGTAATGTAGACCACATCTTGCAGTGTTTGCAGTCAGTATTGACCTAATGCACTCCAGTTTACAGTTAGAATATCATTTGACAGGTACTTGTCTGCCCGTTAATATTTTCCCTCCTTACCGCGAGAGCTTAACATCGTTTGGTGATATACATTGTGATTTACTGACTAGAAGTATTCATGTTTAAAGTAACATGCCAACTCATTCCATCTAAATGTTTACTTACCCCTTCACAATGTACATAATAGACTGCAGAATGTCTCAGGATGGAGGTACTGATACTTCTGTACTTGTCAGGATTTTAGTGTTTGTACTGTTATCAACAAAAGGTCTGTTGCCTGCCACATTTCTCTTCATGGACTTTTAAAATTTGTCTCTTGAATCTGAAGCAAACAACACTAGTGACACTGGTCTGTAGGCAAATAGTCATCAGAGTTTTTTGCTGCAGATTCACCAGTCTGATTTTCAAAGTCCTGGGTGAGAGAAGCAAGGGAGTTGACTACTTTTTTTTGATGATACTACCCAGGATTGGGATACACAAACACACTTGCAATCAGTTTGCTGTTGTAACTGGTTTTGATATGCAGGAGGAACAAGGAGGCTGTAGTAACCTCCCCTTTGTCCTGTTCCAACTTCATAAATGAATCTGAAGTTGCAGCATGAAAAGTAAAGCAGGTTGTAACTCTTTTCTGCAGGAAGATCAAGGAAAAGGCTGCAAATATTCCTTTGGTTCTTCTTGTGAAAACCAGTCTATCATGGGATATCAGTTGAGAATCCCACTTCAAGACAAAAATGTGCCATGCCTGTTGGTTGTCAGGTTCCTGTTAACAAATATACACATTAAGCACAGTGGACCCAAGGCAGGATTATCTGCTGACTACTAGTAATGTTTAATGTGGGAGTTTAGTGACCCCTTCCCACCCATTTTTTATATTGATTTTTCTTCACTTTGCAGTCATTACTTGTTAGACCAAACTTGGGGCCATCCAGTGTTTATGTTAGATAAAACATACTTTTCTTGTATGTGTTGATTTTGTATGAACATTAGTTTTGCAAGTAATGTTTGGCTGGATGTACTCTTCTGTAATTTTCAGTTGTGTTGCTATATAGTTTTAGTCATTTTGTCAGGTTTGTTGATTAAGAATAATGTACCTGCTCTGAACTGGAAATCTAATGTAGCTTAATGTACTGTACTGTATTGTCAGTATTGAAATAATGAAAAAACTGTATTGCAGGTTAGGATTATGCTCTTAACTCAGGAAAAAGAATTGCTTCACATGAGAACAGGTTATAACAATGTGACAGCTTTTACATTTACAGTACAACATCCGCGGGAATAACTCGATGTATAGCAATTAGCCGTGGTGTTTACTCACTCTTGTACCCTTGGCTGGAGGGAAGTCTGTCTACAGTAAAACCTTGATGTAAAGTACCCCGATCGATTGGATATAAGATTTAGTAGACAGTATGAAGCGACTGGACTTCTGTCATCTGTAACAAACATTGTTCGTTAAATGGGGCGCAGTGGGTTGCAATACATATGTTTCATGAAGCAGTTGTACTATGTATTTTCAAACATGCTTGAAATCCCACCCGAGGATTGGGCTTCCCTTCCAGTTGATCTGGTATAATGAAGTTGTATAGCCAGTTTGTTTTTATCAGACAGAACTGGGACACTCAAAATGTGAATATTAAGTGGTAGTTGCATGAAATTTTACGAGCCCTACCTATGATGCAGGAATATTTCTGCATGGTTACTAGTCAAATTTATCCTTCAGTCCAACTACACCTGGCCATCCCCTAAGCTTAAAAGGGGCTATGGATCTTTGTGAGATAAAACAAACCAACTACAGGGTTTCACTTTAATGAAGACCTGTTTCTCAACTTTATGGAGATGGTTTAAAGCTTTACTAAACTACATGAGCAACAGTCCTCAGTTACAGTGTTACTTGTGCAGTTCAAATAAGCTGTGAACTACCAGGAAGAGATCTGTACTTTGTGTAAAACCGTGGCTGTGGTACTGTATCTTTCAAATAGGGTCCGAGGGTGAGTAGAGACTGTGATGCAGGAGTGCACAGTGTTACAGGTTTACTAATACAGTACTTGCAGCAGTTGTTCTTTGTCATAGATAGACATTAGGAATCGCATTGTTATCTGTATTGTAAGCCTTCTCTACATTGCCATGAAAATTGTGCATTACTGTAGTGGAATAAATTTGGATAATGAATTTGTTTGTGTATCCATTCTACAATAAGTGCTTAACTGCTTCTATCTTATGGTAAATGATGATGATGATGGAGCTAAAGATGTCAGTGGTGATGATGACGGTGATGGTGAATGGGGGAGCTATTGATGATGATAATTATGATGGTGACAAAATGATGCCACTTCTTTGTGTGATGCCAAGTTTGGTCCCCAGGCTTGTCAGATTCCCTATTTCTGTTTACCCAGCAGGACAATTTAGAACATGACAAAGGAAGGCTGTAATCAATAGTTATGTGTTAGTCTGGGAGTTCTGTAGATGTCTGTGAGCATCTTGCCTTGACAGTAAATGTAGGAAAGAGTAAAGTGATGCTATTGAGAGAGAAGGTGACTCCCAGTGTGATGTTACAGTGAATGGAGAAAGACTGGAATTGGTGAGTGAGTTCAAATATCTGGGTACAGTGACAGACAAGAGAGGAAAATGTGCAAAAGAAGTGGAAAGTAGAGTGACAAGGAGGGAAAGTAGCTGGTGTTATAAAGGCCTTGATAAGAAACAGAGGCTTGAGTTTTGCAGCCGCATGAGGCTTACATGAGGGAGTGTTTGTGCCAACTTTAACATATGGGTGTGAGACTATAGTGTGGCATGAAAATGAGAAGCCAAGAGTAAGAGGAGTGGAGATGGGACTGCTGAGAAATATATGTGGAGTACAGAGAGAGGACAGGATACGGATTAATGTGATTCGTGAAAGATGTGGAGTGAGGAAGTCTGTGGGCACCAAAATCGAAGAGAATGTACTGAGATGGTTTGGTTGTGTGGAGAGAATGGATGACAACAGAGTGGTGAAAAAGGTATATCTGAGTGAATTTGAAGGAGGGAGGGGGCATGGTAGGCCAAGAAGGTGGAGGGATATGGTGGATGAGCATGTGAGGAAGAGAGGTATGGAAGTTGGTGAGGGTAAGAGACTGCCGAGACCGATCTGGCTGGACAAATTTTGTGTGGAGAAGGGATTTGGCACCTTTTTTTAATGTGACAGCATTTAGATTGACTCTATCAGAAATGTATTTGTGAAGTTACAGAATGTGGTGTAAGTTTTTTTGGCCTATCTGATGGAGCCAGGATTCCATGGGCTTAAATGATGAGTGAATGGAAGCGTGGCCCGTTGAACTGGGCAAACTTAGGCTGTCTGCTCCTCACCCTGCCCTAGGATGGGAAAGGAGGTCCAGATGATGATGGTGATGATAGTCTGGGAGAAGACTAAGGATTGAAAAAACTGAATGTCTGCCTCTAGGAAGGCTACATCTAATCTTCCAGTCCGCATCGTCTCTCCATAACTATTAAACTGCCTAGAGGTGGCAAGATGACTGAAAATTCATCATTGGAGTATGGCTGAGCAGACTCATTGACCACAGGTAAACAACTGCCTCTGTGGGAGTCTATCCTACATACAAATATAGTCATCACATACTCCTGTAGGGATCCTGCTTTTTTTTTTTTTCTTAAAGGAAGGACCACCTAAAAGCTAGTAGCTGGCAAGATTGTTCCTTCCACTGAAACATAAACAAATCAAAATCCTTGTGATGGACAGTTCCTCACTAAGGTCGGACCAGGGTCCTTCCCCATGGCGAGGTACAGTGATATAAGAGGTTTGGCTCCCATGTGTATGCCGCAGCTACTTCCTCCTGCGTGCACAGCGCCACCACTTGTAGGCTCCTTGTCAGTGTCACATCATTGGAGGGAAGGGATTCCAGTGCAAACAGACGCGCAAAAGTGAGCTGTACGTCAGTTATTCGAGGATGGCCCTCTTCTATGGTACTATAATGGGTACTGGGTAGCCTAAAGTGTGTGCGTATGCTAACAGAAACAACATGAAATATTTTTAAAAAATGAAATTAGTGTATTTTTAAATTAATAACGTTTATACTGAATTTTTATTATATACTGATGCTTGTTTGGGTAAATGATATGTTCATTATAATTTTTAAAATACGAGCGGCCGAAAAAGTTTTATTGGTTTGTTTACAGTGGAGAGGACGACGCCGCGTGAGGTGGGTGTAGGGAGGGTGGTTTGAGTTTTTGACCTGACCCATCTCAAAGGACCCAAGAAGCAAGATGGGGGTGTACCTGGACGACATGAAGAAGTATTTTGAGACCCATAATAAACAGAAGGAGTACGTGGGTCACAACTCGAAGGTGCACACGATCGGGTGGAACGCTGACGGGAGACGACTGGCCTCTGGTTCCTACGACAAGTGTGTCACCATTTTCGTGTTTGACAGCCACAGGGAGACGTTGGTGAGTTTATTGGTGAGGGCTTTAAGGCCGGCTCACACGAGCTAAATCGCGGCCGTTTTTTTCGCCGATTTGAGGGGAAAAAATGTCGATTTCGGCATTTCTCCCGGAAAGGTCTTCACACGTACGGGGATGCAGAGGCAGGAACGCGGTAACAATGTTTACAAAGATGGACCACTGTACCCATACTAGATGTGCAGCTCTGCCTAGTTCACGATGAGCCCGTATGGCCGCGATTTAGCTCGTGTGAACAGGCCTTTACTGTCACTCAACCTTTGGTGGCTTCAGGGGGTGAATGCATAATTTTTCTTCAGCATAAAATCATGTATAAGATTCATTGTGAATACCTTTATCTCATACTTAAATAATCATACTTTTATACTCATGGTCCTACCAAATACAACCAAACTGGAATGAACGTTAAAGGGAGAGTAGTAGTAGTAGTAGTAATAGTATAAACACACAAGATGTCATATTTATTTTCGTTCCCAGAGCTTTGCTTTGTTCGGTGATTCCATTTAAATCAGCCCGGCTTCTTTCTCCCGATTCCGTTAAAATAAGCGGCCAGAATTTATACCAGGGAGTAAATTCCAGCAAATAATGGCCACAATTTTGCTCGTGTGAACTTGCCTTAAGACCTTGTGGAAGTCTCCCTATTTTTTGCAGTTTTGAACAGCATTGCCTATGGTTAAAATTAGAGAGTGGTAAATTTACAGTTTTGTATAGTCAGGGTTATTTTGATGTATTTTTCTAATTTAACCTTTGATACCTTAACTAATTAACTCTGCTTAAACTGCCCAAACAGACGATTAACTGTGCTTAAACTATCCAAACAGACCAGATAATTCTACTGCAGTTTCACCATTTTTGGAATTACACCCATCAAATGGACACAGAAAATATTGCTCATCATGGAACTTAAGAAATTCTAACGCTTTCTTCTGCAGGCATCCATTATAAAAGTTCCCCCCCCCCCCCCAAGTACAGTACAGTACTTTGAAACAAAGAGATGAAGGAGGTTATCTGGCTCATATTTCTGTCTTTTATTTTGTGTTAAAATGGCCTGCCTAATTTAACCTAACCAAACGTTGTCCTCTTGTGACTCGTATAATGGATGGCCAGGACAGTATGCTGCAGACTCATGTTCTTTTACATTCTTGCTTTCATCCATTTGTATGTTCCCAGGTTACTTAATACCATAAATTAGTTACTGGTAACTCTTCTATGTAACTGGAGTCTTCCTCCTACAGCATGACAAAGTATGGTACACTACCAGTATGTATTCATTTATGGGCATAGATCATGACCATGCTAGCAAGTGTTGGTCTTTTCTCTTGATGGTAGCCATCCATGTGTTGCAGCCTTGAGCCACTTGTGTGCTGAGTCCCCAAGCCTGCAGGTCATCACAGAAATCCCATCCCAGCCTGCACCTCCACCCATGAACATGTAACCCTCAGTCCCTTCAGGCCCTCACAAACCCAGAGACCTGTATATACAGTGATCGGACTTCCTCATTCACATAGTCACTGCTTTTCTGTACAGAAAGCTCTTACTGCTTCCATTAACTTCTCTTCTATTCATTCTTAACCTGTGTTACAAAACATTTCAGTCAGTCTTACTGTAAGGTTTCTTCATGAATACCAGCATATAGTTCTTTATAGTGCCATCCAGTACTGTTCAGCTAATAGTTACTCAGTGTAAACATTTGATCAGCACAACTTTCTTTCTATATTCACCCTCTTTGTCATTCCTGGTTATCTTTTGCACATTCATTCGTAAGTGCAGTTAGCCCCAATACAAGGATTTTAGATTTGTAGTTAGATTTATATAGAACTGAATTGTTGGGTTTATATTGTATGTGGTGTTGTTATGCAACAGGGAAAGAACTACTGTGTACAGTACTTGAAAGGTCAACACTGTAACTAATACATAAGTAGATTGTGATTATATGTCGTGTTTTTATGTTACAGCGGAAGGACTACACATATAAAGGTCACGGTGATAGTGTAGACCAACTGTGCTGGCATCCCACACACTCAGAACAGCTCACCTCAGCCAGCGGAGACAAGACTGTCAGGATCTGGGATACCCGCACACACAAATGCTCCGCCACAATCAACACTAAAGGTATCATCTTAATATCTCACATTCTTGTACATTTATACCCCTGGGGCTAGGGGGGTTTTCAAGAATACTCCCCCAGTATCCCTGCTTGTCGTAAAAGGCGACTAAAAGGGTTGGCGGAGGGTTAGTGCCCCTCCCCGGAAAACAACTAACTAAAAAAACAAACAAGAAGCCTCGGACAAGGACTGACCAAACGATGACGACCCAGGACCGGACAAAGGACTTGGTAATGAGTACATGGAATGTAAGAGGAGCAAGCAGTGAAATGGTGGGGGACAGGGCGACTTGGAGGCGATTTGTTTGTGGCCACCCCAAACGGGATTGAGGCGTCTGGCAATAGATAGATAGATAGATAGACATTTGCCTATCATACATTTGCATATTGACCATTTTCTTGGCTTTCCACACTTCCTGTCCCCCTCAAATTTGCATACACTTTATTTATTTATTTAATAATTTTTATTTGTTTATTTTTAAACCACTTGAGTCATATCTCTTCTTTATACATCCTGTGAGCATACAGGCTAAGGACCTCTACCCATGTATTGTTAGACCTCTAAAGACCAAAGAAATTTAGTTGCAACACAGACTGTTTGAAAACTGAGGGTAAAATATAGAACTGTCCATTAGCTGTGTACTATATCTAGGTTTAGTCACCACTCGAGGCTGTAATGTACAATATTATTTGAGAGAAAAATGTGCATCATGAGGCACCAATACAGTAAGACCTCACTATAATGGACTAATTGAGCCCCAACCATTCCGGAAGAAGTGAAATTCCGATAAGAGCGACATCTGGACTTTCCCCTTCTATCCCGGACTTTTTCGGATTTATCAGACATTAGTCCGGATCGCACAAACAGTTTTTAAACTTTTCACTACCATTGCCATACTGTACTGTATTATACTTTCACTACAATAATCAAATGGTATGATATATAAAATAATACTGTACTGTGCACTGATAAGCATGTCTTTTATTTACCTTATAGTGGTGAACATAGCTGAAGTGGTCAGGCAGTCCGGACTCCTTTTGGCTTTATCTAACTTTTTCCGATATATATGAATTTAGTCTGGTAGCTCCCCAATTCTGATAAAAGCAAATTCCGGTCTATTGAAGTCCATTATATCAAGGTTTTACTGTATATACATTGAAATTACACACCTTTCACAGTCTCTGGTTATCATCCTAATTACTGTAGTACCAGTACTGCAGTATGTGGACTACATGAATGAGTGTGATAAATGTGTACAGAGGCATCAGTGTTCCTAGAAGCTTCAAATAATGTGTTGGGTACTGTTGACCATATATAGAGCAAGCAGAGGATTTAAGGCACAGGCCTAAGGATACATATGATGATTGATAGGAAGTTGATGAGTTTTAGGATATATATTGAAGTGATTGTTGTACAATAAGCATATACACCTAATAGTATAAACAAAAGTGTAATTGTACAGTCATAACTTGTGACCTCCAGTCTTTTGAATGCATTCTCCAGGCATTTCTGAATGAATGAATCTTGAATATTTGCTTTCTTATTCAGTTTTCTTTAGAATTCACAATTTTGTAGATTCTAAATTCAGTGTTATTGATTTGTTTTTGTATTTCAAAAAATATTTTTCTTTTACTTCATGTTTTGTCTGTATTTTTATAATGAATTTCACATAGCTATACAATATTGTATAGTAACTACAGTAATCTCCTGATTATCAGGACACTCCATATCCGGACAAGCCTTTGGCTCTATTATGTCAGATAATCGGGGGATTACTGTATTTGTGACAGCATTGCAAATATTCTTAACCCCGTGAATTGTCAGGTGAAAACATAAACATCACATGGTCGCCGGATGGACACACCATCGCAGTGGGCAACAAGGAGGATCTGGTGTCTTTTATTGATGTGCGAAGCCAGAAAATCAAATACGAGCAGCAGTTCAAGTTTGAGGTGAACGAACTGTCCTGGAACAACACCAACGACCTCTTCTACCTCACCAATGCACAGAGTGGCCAGGGATACATCCACATTTACAAGTTAGTTCCAGTATGATGAGATGGAGCCACTTCTCAACATTCTCTCTCTCTGTTTATGGATCCTGTCTTACTCTGTCTTTGGATGGGAAAGAGATTCAGGATGATGATGATGATGACAGTGTTGTAGCCTCGGCTGTCAGACTGAAATTTAATCCCTTCTACAGTTCATACACAGTGATCATGCGGTAAAACCCTGTGATCAACAAGGGCTATGGCTAATGTGGTTAATGTCATAAAGATAGCAGTAGATTTTCTGGTCAGGTAAAATGTTAGTAGCAACATAGAAGGGCCTCATACCCATAAATGTTTTGGACTTTAGTAGCCTAGCCTTTGGGTCTCCGTGCTGCAAATGGAGTGATATGGGCTTGGCTGTAATCATTTTACAGTACTGTTTTTTATACTCTGTTGATGCTGTAAAGGCATGCCTTCACATAATGGCACCAGTATAACCAGATGACTCCACAGCCTTGTTATACAAATGTCTCAGTGACTTCTTTATCCCGGAAAAAAGAAGGATGGGCTGCAAGAGAGCGGGCAGCTTAAACCTGCAGTCCACAAGGACATTTCTGATGAACCTTTGACCACAGTTACAGCAGGCAGTGCTTATCGGTACTTTTGATAGTTATTTGTGACACCACTGATACTACTACATTTCACAGTTACCCCGAGATGGAGCTGGTCCATGCCATCCATGCCCATCCTGGCAACTGCATCTGCATCAAGTTTGAGCCACACTGGCGCTACTTTGCCACTGGGTCTGCTGATGCCCTTGTCTCCATCTGGGATGCCGAGGAGCTGTACTGTAAGAGGACACTGCCCAGGTATGTATTGAAGGCCATGATATACTTATGTCCATGTTATGTCACCTTTTTTTATGCTGCGGTATTTCTTTTATTAAGTTGCCCATAAATTGCAGAAAAATTCCTGGGTGGAATTCCTTTGCCACCTTTAAAGCATATTTGGCAGTTTCCCCCTGTTTGCAGCACCAGGCTGCCAATTATATAGAGGTTGTGATATTCCAGAAAACAGCCTGTCAACCTGAGGTGCATTTAGGAAAAAATGTGCATAGGGCTAGGTCTGTGAAATGGAGCTGGGACTGTGGGGATTTGAATGATGTGTGAGTAATTTTTTAGCCCCTTTCATTGGACATGTTGACATTTCTATCACTTTCAGGCTTTCTTGTTTTTTTAATCCTATCTCATCCCGACCTAAGTGGGGAAAAAGTTGTGAATGATGATGATGTAATGATAGCAATTTTTGAAAATCAGAAGGAAGAAATCTAAGGGCCAGCTTACTTTCTTTTCAGTTGTTTGCCAGTGATCTCTTGTGTAAGGGAGGCCCTGGTGCTGAAGGCATGTGATCCTCTGGTGATACAGCCGTGGGAAGCAACTTGATTTTGAGTGATTTGCTGTTCTGTATATTGCTTTCATTGCATGAAACAGTCAATATTACATATAAGAGTGGTATTTTTTAAATATAACTTCAGTGTTGTAATGTTGGACTTTTAGGTCCCCAGTTTTCCTCCATTTTTTAATTACCATATAATATTTATAGATTTTCTGACTGAACCTTGGCTATTCCCTGATTCAGCATCAAGTTCATTAAACATCATGTTCATTAAGCAAGACTTGCAGAATATGTAAAGAAATTGGTTTGAATCACCAGAAAAACTAGTTCATGGCATGTGCTGCTACAGATATTCAGTGTCATCCAGTTTACTGAATGTGGTGTTTGCAAAGTCACTGTAAATACTGTAACAGTGAAAGAATACATTGTGATGGGGAGCCAAGATTAATTATGTGAATGATGTGTGAGGCATTGTGTGGATGTGCTGTTTTTCATTTCCACTTCCATGCGGTGTACTGAATGTGGCGTGTGCAATGTAAGTATGAATATCATCATTCCTAATTCCTTACATGAGGTTGGGAGGGCCAGGGCAAGTTTGTACAGTATTTTATAAGAAATGTTTGAAGCAGAATGTTTACAGTATGGTACTTATTAGACTTAGTAAGATTGCATTTTGTCCTGCCCCCAGACTGGAGTGGCCAGTGCGCACACTAAGCTTCTCCTACGATGGTCAGCTGTTGGCATCAGGGAGTGAGGACCTGAACATTGACATCGCACACGTGGAGAGTGGGGAGCAGGTGGCACACATCAGCATTGCCAACCCCACCTTCACCCTGGCATGGGTTGGTACTCTCACAGTTGTAAGGTTGAGGAACACAATTCGTTGCTTATTCATCCCAGTCATGTAAATTAAGTTGCACCACTCCCCACCACAAGAAGGAAAAGGGTCGTATTTCTACTCCTTTGGGAGATTTTGTAGCACCTCTTGCTGTTATTTATTCTGACTGTCATCTCTTTTTACCTTCTTGTTCATTGATACTGGAGCAGTGTAAATAAAAACAGTATGGTGTAATTGTGTGTTCGTTGGTTTTTGATGACTCCAACATGCTTGCATGCATCGGCCTTGGTCACCAAATAGTGGCTTTCCATGCTGCTCGATCTCTGGCAGCATCCTCATTCAGTCCTTTATCCCTAAGGTCACATTCAATGACCTCGTCCCAGGTCTTTTTGGTCTACCTCTCATAACCCTACCCCTAACATTAGCACTTCTCACTTTTTGCATCCAGTTATCATCCCCCATTCTCTTCACATGCCCAAACCATCTCAATCTACCACTCCTCATCACAGCACCAATACACTCCAGTCTCATCCTACCCCTTAAAATATAATAAATTGCTGAAGACAGAGGTGCTGCGAAATCTCCTGTGCTACCAATAACACATCCCCACAAATGAACAATTTTCCAACACCACACAATACCTAAGTAACATCCTCCTTCACCCAGCTCTGCACTTCATAAACATATACAGTACACAGACTCATAACCACCACAACTGTCCAAGACCTCCAGCCAAACATTACCCACCAGACACCTCCACCATTTGAATTTCATATGACAGTAACCAGTATGTACTCCTTTAATGTTCCAGCCATCCTGTAGGGATTGACTATTGCCATTTACAGTGAATTAAAAGAGAAAAAAAATGTGCAAATGGTTGCACCTGTAAGGTGAAGCCATGATTCTGGAGACCTGAATGACTTTTCCCTTGTTATGGGGACCCATCCTCACTGCATCCTTTGTTTGGAAAAAAGGTCAAAATGATTGATATCTTACCTCACTCTTATTAATCTGACTCTGTTTTTCTCTCCCAGCATCCACGCCACTTCTTGCTCGCATATGCCTGTGATGACAAGGATGACCGAGATCGTGACCGTGATGCCGGGACAGTCAAGCTGTGGGGTCTGGGTGAGCGCACTTGAGAGCAGTAGTGTAGGATAGCCATCTTCATTTACTAGGGAGTGTTGTGGTAGAGTCGGAGGCCTGTATTCTTGTTAGTTAAACCTTTAAATCCAATGATATATTTTAAAATTTTTGTTTTAGTACTTAGGGTAGGATAAACTTCAGGTGACCAAAATCTGGCTGTAGCAAGAATAAAATACAAAATATGTCATTGAATTGAAAGGGTTGAGGAGCCTGTCTAGCATCTGTTCCTTCACAATTTATCTTCCTGCCACATCTTAATATTCTCTTTGTATGCTATTATCTGCCCAATAACGTCATAGTTTGCAGAAAGAATGTAAAGAGAGTATTAATGAACCAGATGCAGATATGAACTGGTAAAGGTGAGGTGCTGTAGAATCTTAGTTAACGAGAATACATGTCTGCATACCCATATTTGATGTGATAAGGGGAAGGGCAACACAGACTAGCAAGAAAGTGAAGACTGT
Organism: Coenobita brevimanus; assembly: GCF_032717465.1. Taxonomy (NCBI): domain Eukaryota; kingdom Metazoa; phylum Arthropoda; class Malacostraca; order Decapoda; family Coenobitidae; genus Coenobita; species Coenobita brevimanus. The sequence goes on from NC_137012.1 coordinate 28,778,490, forward strand.
GCAGAGTTGAAGGATAGAATAATGGGAGAAGAGAAGTAGATTTGTGGAGATTAGGAGAAGTGAATAAAAAGATGATCAAGATTGGTACAGGAAGACTGGATGAAAACTCTGATAAAAGAAATGTAATACTGTAGTATTTTGAGATTAAGTAATGTGGGTCAGGAACTTGCTTTAGCTTATAGGCAGAGAAAGTGAGAAAGAGAGATGAAGGAAGTAATGAATTGAAACTGTTTATTGCAAGACAAAGCAGAAGAAAGGAAAGCAAAATTTAAGGCTGAAAGGTAGTAGTTTGAATATGTGATATGTTTTCAAGTAACCCAGGTCTGTCTGGCTGAGCAGACATGAAAAGTACAGTAAAAGAATAGAAGTCAAGACATTTTGTATTTGTAATGAAGGAATTTAATATATCTTATGTAGCTTTTTATGTCATGCAGTATTCCAAATTCCTGTTGTAAATAATCCATATTTATTGAAAATGAGTCATTAGGAATACTGTGGCTTGTATTTAAACAGTTTAAAAATCTTAAAGATATGAAAAATCTGTGTAATCACAAATTTGCAGTAGACACCCAACATTGCATCCTACCTTTGCACTGATTGTTATTGGTAATCTTTGGCAGTATATATGCACTAGTCTGCAAAGCTGTTGTTCACTGTTAGCAAGTAGCATGTCATATGCATACCATAAGTCAGATTTGCGATACACCTCCGCTCATTATTATGGGTATCATTAGAGGAAAAAATCCGTTTGAATGTTACATCAATGAGGGGAGAGAAGAGAAAGAGGATGAAGAGTGAGTGGTAGAGTAAAAGAAGTTAGGAAAGAAACTTTTTGAGCCGGAGTGGTTAGATATAGCCTGCATTAAGCTCTTCACAACAAGCATTGTTTTGTGAGCTAAGTGAAATTATTTAGAGACATGGAGTTAAGAATGCCCTTGGACTGATGGAGGATTATGAATACCTTAGGGGAGGGGGCTGATGGCAGCAGACTTCTGTATTTGAGCAGTTCTTATAATAAGCTTGATAATTGTACCAAAATATCACAACCTTGTCCCTGGAAGTGAGACTGTACATTAGGGCAACTTGCAGATCAGCTTTATGCAGTAGTAATGGTACTGTAAAGGGCAAAATTTCTGTGCCAATTGTGGATTTAATACTAAATAGTATTAAAAAAAAGGGCGTTACATATAGTGAGGCCTTACTTGCCATCTACTGGGTGTCTGCTGTATATTTTTGGGTGATTGTTGTGATTATGTACATTTAGGACCATTTGCCATTTGCTATTAAATATTTGTAAAGTTGTGTTATTTTGATAACCCTATGGTAGTATGCCATCATTATTATCTTTACCTTTTCCTACCAAAGGATAGGGTGAGGTAGGATCCATAGACAAGGAAAGGGAAGGTACAATGGTGGGAGATCTGTCAGGAGGATATCCAGTGAAATGAGCCACAAATCATTCACAGTACTGGTAAGTGATCTGTGGTATTTGTAAGGAAGTAGTACTACAGAAGCTGATATATCACAGAGATAACTAGGTATTTAATCAGGTTTTGAAAGTTTTGACTTGTATTTGTTATGCCCAGTATAAAAGCACCCACATCCAGGATGGGTTTTAGCTTTTCATTTATTTTTTTCCATGCACCACACTGTTTCTTATGTTACTCTTATTGTGCCATGCATCATTTATTGCTTGTTCTTGACCCTGTTTTGTTGTTGTTGTGGACATGAATCTGGTGGACTACTGGTTAAGTTGTCCTTCTTATGTAGTCCAACATCTTTCTTTCTGAAGGGAGGGATGAAGTTGAGGGACACTTGTTTAACAGGTAAGCAGAGCTGCCTGGTTGTATTAGTGCCAGAACATGAAAACGTCCCTCTCCAGCACTGTGTGATGTGGGAAATTGAGATTAGATGGTACAGTAATGTTGATAGTGTATGCAGGATTGGAGATTGGGATGGAAAGAGGGATTGAAGATGAGCTGAGATAAAGTTGCATGGGTAGATCAAGACTGTGAGCAGCATAGACAGCTGGGGTTTGGGAGTTTATGTAGTATTTGGGTGGAATGATAGACTGCAGCTGGATTAGGATATAATACAGAACAAATGGTAGAGGGATATGGTTGTCGAGTACCGTAGCTTGCAGCAGTTTGGGATAGAGTAATGAGTTTTACTCTGCTCGGGAATAAAGTATGTTGGAGTGGCAGATCATGAACAAAATTGAGAATTGTGTTCATAAATTGGCCAAACTAACGTTATTAAGTGAGTTTTGGACAGAACACGAAGAAAAAGGATATACCGTACAAGGTTTCAAAGTACTTGCAGGAAATAAGATTGAGGTGTAATGATGGGTTGTACATATCTGCTCGAACTGCAGGAGTGACCTGTTCAGAGGTAGAGTGATACGTAGAATTACCTTTCCTCATGCTGGAAGAGTATGAATGAAGTATCGGTAACTGCTGAAGTGTATTGTCCGTTTAGTATGTGTATCGGAGTCTGTATGTCATTTGTAGAACTAGAAGAGTTCAAATGTACACATACTTGAATGGATATATCAACAGCACCCAGTTTAAATGTCCATCATTGATTGGGTTTGGACTCAAGACTTGTGCATAGAGAGTACGTACAAGTACAGTACAATATTATGATGGAGAAGCAGCTGGGTTGAGAAGTACAGGTTGTCCTCATTTAAAGTTATTTTTAAAGTTGATTCATTATTAAATTATTGATGAGTCAGCACCTTTTCTTCACTGGGAGTTACTTGTGATTCATTATGGTGTTGGAAGAAAGATAGGACTTTTGTGCATTTACAGTATTTCGTCGGTCATGGACCAAGAATATGTCTTGGAATTGTTTCACTTAAGGTATTGTTTTGTCTGCACAATTCATAGACTAAGAGTCGTAGTACAAGTGACTTGCAGGTTTCTCAGTGCATCTTTCTTAGCAATTTAGTCTTCATTTACACTTCAGAATCAACACATGGATGCTCTTGATGCAATCTGTTTTGATATTAAGGCAATATAAATAACGTTAAAAAGGTTAAGGTGAAATATCCATGTTTTATCAAAGAAGAGATTATTGCGTCGAGTATGGATTTAACTCCTTCATTCTGATGATGCCTTCCCATTTTATTTTTGCTTTCTATTAACGTTTTAATCCTGTTTAAAACTTTTGAAAACTGTTAATAAAGGTAATATCTAACCCCCCGAGTCTGAATAGTCAGTCTGAAGGTAAGTAGAGGTGTGGAGGCAAAAAAAAATTAATAGCCACATCATTGGAGTGAAGAGGTTGTAGTGACTGAGTACTGTAGGAAAATGATTTTGGGAGGAATGGTCGACTGCAGGAGAATGGGAAAAAGTTGTTTGAATTTTATTTATTTATTTATTTTTATTTTTATTTTTATTTTTTTTTGTATGATGAGAGGGAGATGATAAATGTCAGAAGTTTGGGTAGCTATTATAAGTTTGCTGCTTGAGTTAAAACATTTCTCTCTCTCTCTCTCTCTCTCTCTCTCTCTCTCTCTCTCTCTCTCTCTCTCTCTCCAGCAGTCCTTCATTCCCACTAAGTTTTTTAATTTGCATCATGATCATCATCATCCTTTTCCTTCCTCCATTTTTCTTCATTTTCATAATCATGTTCTTCCCCTGCAGGACAAAGGTTTCTCCCAACTTTCTCCAGTGCTTGTAAGACATTCGTTGTTTTCCACCCGTCATTTTTACTAAGTTCATCCGACCCTCTGCATCTTTGCCCACATCTTCCTTTTACACCCCTTCTTGCAAAACGTAAATGAACAAGGATAACATTTTGCAAACATTTCCCCCAGACAATACACGTCCCCATCCATTTACAATGTAAGGAGCATTGCCAATGAAGGATCATAACAAATTTACAGGATAAGCAGGTTTCCATAATTTAACTATTGCCAGTTGTAATTTCCTATTTTATCACTGACATTCACTCTGATTTTATTGTGAAGTGTTGGGTTGCTGTATGAGTGACGATCAAAAAATATATTGCAATTTTATACTCGTAATCTTAAGAACAGAGGGAGTTTATAAATAGGGACCCTGATCCCTATTTCATTTCAAAATACAAACGGACTACAGTTACAGTAAACAAATGTTGCTCGGTGGTGTTTCGACTACTGGTATTTCGCCTGCAAGCTTATAATTCTTTCATATCCTACCGTATCTTTCGATCGGCCTCTCCTTGTGCTTCCAGCTCATAAAAAAAGGTAAGAAGCAAACTCCGTCACGTATTTAGAAGTTAGTAAACAACCGTATCAAGTCGTCGTCATTAAAGTTTACCAGTGGTCAAGTAACCTCACTAATACTACGTTATCAAGTCTTCGTCATTAAAGTTTACCAGTGATGTCAAGTAACCTCACTAATACTACGTTAACCCAGCTAAGAGAAAAAGCTGAGCAGATTTCCCAAAACAACTAGGAACTTTTCATAAATAAACGTGTATGGTTACCGTTCAGCACTCAAATACTTCCATATAACAAGTGAGTTCATAATTGCTACTTTGTATTTAGCGAGTCAAGTGGCCGTAGCATCTTGTAAGTAGCCGTGTTCAAGTCGACTTCCTTAGCAAACATGAGTGATAAATTCCGTGTTGGAGCCAGTCATCCTTACAGGGGGATAATTATGTACAGTCAGGGAGATAAGTTTGTGCAGTGTAATCTTTTCTACTTTTCATTTTCATCTATTGGCTAATATTCCGTAGCTGAGTGACGCTTGGTGTGTTTTTCTGCCCATAAATGAGTCAGTGGTGTAATAAGTCAGGGAGGAGAGTGACGGACATGCCCTAATAGATATAGTGTGGTAATATGCGAACTTTTGTCCCAGACTGTACACGGGACTAAATATCGCGGCACGAAGGCGAATCATTGTGAACCATCGATGCTCACACGCCCTCTGCCAAATATGGTAACTTGTACTCTATTCCTTTTATTCATTTTCGTCATTTTTCCGCAATCCATGGTGAATGTGAATGCATGTATGACGTAAGAGGATAAACAGTCCGAGGTTTTTCGCATCTGGGGACGCAGAAATTGAGAATTGTTGAACAGAAGCGTCGTTGATAATATCTGGTGGGGTTATGTGCGGCTCCTCATCTGGCAACACCTTCATCAATATTCTTGGGTTTCTTATCGCTCGAGTTGCAAGCTGCAATGAAAATTTAAGGACGGGTTCATTCTTTTATTTGCGGAGGTGGCGTGTGTGTGCAGCGGGTGCATCTTTAACCCGGACCTTGAGCGAATGCAAGTAAAAACAAAAAAAACAGGGTGTTGAGTGGCAAGTGCCGGGGGCGGGATGGTCTGTCGGCTCAGATGCACCCGTGCTTTTTAGTACTGTCTTGCCTCTGGCTGAACAATGCCCTTACGACCTGGCTACTTAAATTGCATTGTTTTCTCTTGCTTGGGAGTCACAACATACCAGTGAGGAAAGTTTGAAGATGGGTGATTAATTTGGAAAAGAGGTCTAAGAAAGAAGCAATAAAAATTACAGTACAGTATTACAATTTCTATTCTGATGGGAATATACAGCATAGTATAGTTGTTCAGAAGTGTTTGAAATTATATATTAGCTTAAGAACCAGCAATGCAAGATTTAACCTAATTTAGTATTATGTAAGATGCAATTCGCAAACAGAACTTTCCACAAATCTAAACGACCTTGGTTCAGCTATTGACGTCCGGGAAAGGTGTAGGCCTCCCATGTACAATAGGCCTGACGGGGTTGGCTACGCTAGGCTTAAAGCTACCTGAGTTACACTACCTGTGGATTTTGTTTAATTAAGTGCTCAACAAACATTAGTTATATGGAGATTGTTTTAATGAAGTTAACGGTATCAACCTTTTCTCATATCACAGTGGTTATCTTAAGCTAGTGTTGTATTTGAGCCTAATTTTTTTCAATGAGATGACGTACTTTTTGTTGCTACAACGACACACACACACACACACACACACACACACACACACACCAGATGGTTTTATTCAGCTTAGAAAGTATTTATACTATGGGGTAAGATATATCCTTGATTTACCCTTTTCTCCTCTAGCTAGCTCCCCCAAATTTAATCGTTAGGAAACACGAAATATGAAATAAAATAACGTCCTTGGTTTAATTACGGCGAAGAACACGTATAATTGTAGTTGTTTTAGAGATAATTAAGATTTTTCAGATCGTAAATTAATCCAAACGAATAGGGAGAAAAAAATCCAGCTCAGACGTTGAAGAAAGGCGTAATTCCAGTAATTACACGTTTTCAAGTTGTTCATTATTTAACCCGTTGTTGGCGGTGCAGCAACAAGTAGCGGTAGCATTGTTTTGTTACCGAGATATATACAAGGTCAGCCAGTACTCGGGAACATAATTACTCGCTGTTACTTCTGTGGTTACTGAGGACGGGTGCTACTGAGTGCGCGGGTACTTGCTGCTGAGAGGAAGTACAGAATTATTTATGTTACTGATGCCTGTTATTATATGTGTGTTATTATCTACACTGTTAATATGTTACTAGTTGACATACCGTTATCTGTATCAGTCTATTTTGTGATCTGTTCTTGTTATTGCAGTGTGTTTACCTCCAGTTATCCATCTTATAATTTCTGTATGTCTGCCTGCCTCTATCTGTCATGTAACCTACGCCCGTTACTATATCAGTCTACTTATCATGACCTACACTTGTTTGTCTTATCAGGCTTATCTATCCATCTGTCTGTCTCTGTCTCATGATCTACGCTTGTCGCATAATAACCACCACTTTTCTGTCCATCCATCTATCTATCTCGCTGATGACTTTACGCTTGTCGCATAACCTTATCTATCAATCTCATCTATCAGTCCATCTACCTGTCTATTTATATCTCATGACCTACACTCCTCATAACCACCGCTTATCTATCTATGCATCTATCAGTCTGTCACATAACCTCTGCTTATCTATCTATCCAGCTATCTGTAATGACCTACGCTTGTTTCATAACCATCGCTAATCTATCTATCCCTCTGTCTCATGACCCACGCTTGTCAACCTATATTTATCTGTCTATCCATCTGTCTGTCTGTATCTCATGACCTATGTATGTTTTATAACCTCCGCCTATCTACCTATCCATCTATCAGTCATTTATTCCACTCCATACCCCATCTTTCTTTTCAGGGTATAATTGGCAAAGTTAATGTAGCCAGTCTCAGATATGCATATATTTATCAGCCTTGGGTACGAAGTAGAAAGCTCGTCCTCCAGTGAGATTTTCTTTTTTCAGTCGGTTCGTAAAGCAGTACTGAGAAATAGCGGGATTTTAATACATATATACATTCGTGCATCTATAGGCAACATGCAACACACATACTTAGTTACTTATACACATACAAGTACAAACATACTGTACGTATATAATTACAGGCTTACCTATACATACATACATATATTGTACATACATCCATATATACCTGCATTCATTCATACACCTTGCATACACACATACATGCTTACATATACATACATACATTGTTTCATTCATTCATACATACATGCAAATATATAAATAATGTTCACCTGTAAACCCTCTCATGATGGGGATAACTCAAGTATATTATTCCAATCAACACGGCTATTTTATACAGCTGAGAGAGTCGTAGGACCCTGAGAGCACTGTCACTATAGCCTTTCATGGTCGGGACAAGTCTTTGGTGCGTATTCTCGTCAGGTAAGGAGGCTCCCTAGCACCTTTTCCTTGGCGATTTATTTTTGGATACAGTAGGTTAATGTCCTTTTTGCACGTTATTTATGCAGTGTGGCGATATTAGAATAATTTATGTAACAGGGCAGTAAGTGTAATAAGCAAAATAAGTCGCTTAGGAAAATAATAATGATAAATAATAATAATAATAATAATAATAAATGGGTAAATAACGTCGTCACACTGAAAGGGTTAAAAGAAGAGTCTAGTGGTTCCCAACGATGATAAGTGAGTTAGCAGGATATAACGAAATAAATGAGTGGTTTATACAGCGTGCAGGATATCCTCTCCCCACTTGTAACATCCACTTCAAGGTCTGACAATTACACCACGTCATTCTCCAACACTCCTCTCCGTCCTAGTAAGTTATTGCCCGTAGATAAATCCAGTTTTATTTATTTATTTATTTATTTACTGTCTTCGTGGTGGCAGTCACTAGTCGACAGGATGGATAACATGTCAATAGTTTTTTTTTTTTTTTTTTTTTCCTCGGAGCCATATCGTCAAGGTTGTGTTGCCATAATAAGCGTATTTTTCTCGATCAAATTAATCTTGTCACACCTCGCTAAGTACTGCAAATTGAATGACGGGTTTTAAAATAAAATTGGCGGTTCATGAGTATTGTAGTTTTGAAATGCGTAGCACGGGGTTTGGTAAATAAAAATAAAACCGATAATAAAGATAAAACCGGTATGGCAGCACTGACCTCCCACACTTAAAGAGGAAAGTATTTCTTGCCTTTCGTCTTTGGAAAGTTAAATGCGTTCTCTTATTTCAGCCTAAATTTCCCCCTTTTAAATAATCCCATAGTAATTAAGGCAGCCTGAGACTCCCCAGCGATGGGAAATACCACACTGAGCGATGAGAACAAGGCGGAGAAGCAATTAATTACGAGTTATAAGACCGTTTCCTTGCATTGACTTACCGCGGCGAGCCATTGTGGAACGGACGAAGCATTGTGGATATTCTTTAGTACTGATTTCTCACCGACAATGTGTCTGAAAACATGAAAACATCCCGAAAACTAGTCCATTGTTCGCCAAGCCTTTCGGATCTATTATATGGAAGTGGATATGAGGTTTTTGAAGTTTTTGATCAATAGCGGTAGCTTGAGATGTATGACAACGTCTGAAAACAGTAAAACAAAATATTTCAGGTAAACAATAAGTATTTCCCCAGTGTAGGTGCAATTAGTGTATTTCTCCCGTGTTTGTGGTAAGTGACCGTAAGTTAAGGCAGTATTTATGGTGCTTTTTTAGAAGAATGTGTTGAGCTTCGGACGAGTAAGTGGTTGAGCGGTGTTGCCAAGTACGCGATGCTCCCCCCGCCACCGCAACTTTCTGAAAATCTGGCAATACTTTGGCCATTAATTACCATCTGAGCTGTGCAGTAGCCGCGAGATTGTCATGAAACCCGGGAACGGACTTCGAAATACCCGTCAGAGGTCTCGGCGGGCGGTTTGTGTGGGTAAAAGGGGTTTAGTTTGTTTGGCCAAGTTTCTGGAACAATCGAAAAACGCGCGAAGCAAAACTGAAAAGCCGCAGCGCGTTGAGGAAAGGAGGGAGGGTGGAAGAAAAAAAAATGGTCGCTCGTTTAATGGATTGCGTTTATCTTCTTGGCGGGCTCCCCTCAGCTCCGTACCTCTTCCTCCCTCCCTCCTTCCCTAACCCTCCCTCCATCTTTCTCCCCCTCCCTCCCTTCTCTTCCTCAGAGCCCCTCTCCCTCCCGTCCTTCCTCCTTGTTCTCCCTTTCCTTAGCCACCACGCTCTCCCAGCCTCCCCTCCCCTCATCCTGACTCTCATCCTCCCTTTCCCCTCCCCACCTCCATCTCCTCAGCCAGTCCCCTTATCCCCATCTCCCCTCCCCCCTCCGCCAAACCCGACGCCTCTCAATCCATTCCCTCCCTTGCCTTTCTTGCTTAGACCCCCTCCACCTCCCACACCCCCTCCCCTTCCCCCTCGCCCTATGCATACCTGAAGCTCTTAATCTTACAGGGTTGTGTATATGAGTTTGGTCAGCACTTGAGGGTGTTTTTTGACGGCTGCCTTTGTAGTGGTGCTTCAGTGGAGGGTTGAGGGCCTAGTTAGTTGATTATTATTATTATTATTATTATTATTATTGTTATAGATAGATAGATAGATAGATTATTGTTATTTGTTAGTCTGTCCTTGTTCCTAACCATAATGTTAGTCATTAATATTATTACGAGTTATTACCGTAGTCCTTAAAATAACATACCGTTTAGTGTGTGTGTGTGTGTGTGTGTGTGTTAGCTTGTAGAAGCGGCAAACGAGAGAGAGAGAGAGAGAGAGAGAGCGTGTCTAGACGCCCCGGATATTGCGTGAGAATAATAGCTTTGTGGGACAGCACTGTGAACACAACACATTTATTGATTCCATTTTCGATGTGTGTGTGTGTGTGTGTGTGTGTGTGTGTGAGAGAGAGAGAGAGAGAGAGAGAGAGAGAGAGATCGTATTTGATAAATGAATTGTTAGGTAAGAGAGAGAGAGAAAGCGTTTTTGATAAGTGTTGAGTAGGTGTGTGAGCATTTTTGATGACTTGAGTAGGTGTGTGTGTGTGTGTGTGTGTGTGTGTGAGAGAGAGAGAGAGAGTCCGGGTTTAGGTATACACTACTCCGTTCCCTGAGGCGCTTGAGTCATTCTGCACGCCACACCCTTCACATGTCATCATCGCATTCTACAGATTTCCTGTCCAGTTATTTAATATCCTGAACTCACTGACATTTGTGTGATTTAATGGTTATTTTTGGGTAATTCCGATAATTGACGCTTTGCCTGATATTCACTGATGGTATTTGTGTATTTTATTTTATTTTTCACAGGTAATTCCTAAAACCGTACACTGCCAAGCACAGGGTATTTATTGAGTTATTTTATTTATTTTTCAGTGTTAATTCGGAAAATCATACACTTTCAAGCATTTACGTGTTTATTTATTTTCTGCTAGGTAATTCTGAAAATCCTACACTTCGAAATTCACGGGTGTTTATTTTTTATTTTTTCATTAATTCATATTCCCTTATTGTAATGTTAGGTAAGTCTGAAAATCCTACACTGGCAAGCATTCACTGTTATTTATTGTATTTATTTTGTCAGGTAAATCCAAGCATCTACTGGTATTTATTTTTCTCTTTAATATTAGGTTATTCTGAAAACCCTCATCCAAACATTTACTTTTTTAGCGTTAATTCCTAAAAATCGTGCTCTTTACTACACATTCACGGGCTCCCCTATATAAGCTTTTAATTATTCTGAATCCGCATTGAGAAGATTAATTATTGCGTAAATCCTTCCGGGCAAATCATACACACTAGAACGTCGGAAAATAATCAAAGGATAATTAACGTTTAGATGAAATTGACCCCTTAGAGCCCGTTTTCTCGTCGCTTAAGGAAGAAGACTTTGCAATGGCTGTACTTCCATTCCATCACACTTCATGACTAGCATCGTATTCTAGTGCTAATCGGTTGCTGGGACTAAAGATGGAGAGATGGCAGTTTTAGACCAGTTTAGAGTAAAAGGTGTATGTAGTAATCGAGCATCTTCGGGCATAAACAGGGAAGGGGAGACTGATGATGAGGGATGGAGTAGAGAGGTATGAGAGGGGTGTAGGGTTGAGGAGAGGGCAGCGAGATGGCAGGGGACAAGGCGACTTGGAGGCAATTTGTTTGTGGCCACCCCTTACGTGATTGTCTCTCTCTCTCTCTCTCGATAGATAGATAGATAGATAGATAGATAGATTATATATTAAGTCAGGGTAGGACGAGACAAGAGGCAGTAGGCGAGGAGGGAAAAAATTAAGAGAAAAAGATGCATGGTCCTCAGGCAGACTAGCAGCTATACATGTTTCAATAATTTACGTTTGTTTTCATTTAGTCTCGTTCGGTTCTCGGGTTGGGAGATTTCAGAATTCCTGAGCGATTTATTTTGCACATTACTTCTTAATATCATTTTGTACGTGATTGCATCTATGTTGTTGTTTAATATATAAAGTATAGGGGAATATAAAGTGATATATAGAAGATAAATGGTTAAGGAAGAAGTGTTACGAGGTGTTTGTTCTGTTTGCATGAGTGATGATGTGTAATTATGACAGGGTTAATGGTATTACGTAAATATAAATAAGGAACATTAATGTAGGGGCGTAATAAAGTGGAGGAATATATATAAAGAAAATAATTATAAGGATGCAATAAAGAAATGGAGGAATAGATATAAATAAGGAAAATTATAAGGGTGTAATAAAGAAATGGAGGAATAGATATAAGGAAAATTATAAGGGTGTAATAAAGAAATGGAGGAATAGATATAAGGAAAATTATAAGGGTGTAATAAAGAAATGGAGGAATAGATATAAAGAAAATAAGAGTGTAATAAAGCAATGGAGGAATAGATATAACGAAAATTATAAGGGTGTAATAAAGAGATGGAGGAACAGATATAAAGAAAATAAGAGTGTAATAAAGAAAATGAAGAAAATGCTGCAAAGTCTCCCATTGTTTATCGTATTTGTATGTGTTGGCGATCTCATGGGATTGGGTCAAGATCAATATTAAGGAATTATAAGAACGTGAAGAAGCGTGGTATAGGATTGCAGTGATAAGGAGCATAAAGAAGTGTAGGGTAGAGTATGGATGATTAAGAGGATAAAGAAGTGTAGGATAGAATGTGGATGATGAAGATGGTAAAGAAGTGTAGCATAGAATATGGGTGATAGAGAATAAAGAAGTGTAGTATAGAGTATGGATGATGAAGAGGATAAAGTATAGAATATTACGGATGATTAAGAGGATAAAGTATAGAATATTACGGATGATTAAGAGGATAAAGAAGTGTGGGATAATATATGGGTGATAAAGAGGATAAAGACGTATAGAATATTAATGATAATAGTGGAACGAAGGCTTGTAGTGTTTGTTTTCCTTTGCCCGTGAGTGATGATTCTTGTTGTGATTGGGTTAATGAGTTAGCAGTGACTTTACGCAGCAGCAGCACCAGTAGTAGTAGTAGTAGTAATAGTAGTAGTAGTTCCTTTCGGTAACAACGAGGACTGGTATCTCGACCTCAGTGATTATACTGACTCTCAACAGTGAGCGATAAGATAAGGGACTGGCCACGCTTTCGCCCGTTGCAGAAAGGTTGGGTTTGGCGGGTGGGTCGCGGGATAACGGCGAACGAAAATTTAAGGGAGTGAACGATTTCCTCTTAAGCCAGAATGCCGGGAGAGGCTGTGTGTATCTCAAGTTTAGTAATGTGAACTTTTAATTAACAAGTCCCTTTTTACTCACTCCCAGGCGCCCGCTGCATCCGGGGAACTGGTTAATAAGGATGGAGAATTATTTATACCGTCCTACGCACTCTGAGAGAACAGTGTCAACGAACGCACTCCTACGCTGAAAGTAACAATCATCATCATCATCATCATCATAACAGTGATGATAAGGAATTAGCGTATGTAATCAAGCGAAAGAGCATACAGAGTTTAGGAAAAAAGGGGGGGGGGGCTTCTTACACTGAATGGAGGAAAAGATCGAGCGGACATACATCAGAGAACTCAGTATAGCCAACGAACACCGTAAGCCAATTATTATCTCAGCCATCCTCATCCAGTAACCATATCAATCACCGTCCATCTAGCTAGCCAACCAACCAGCATCCACCCAGCCATCTCGGCCAGCCAGCCATCTCAGTTTTCATTACCAGCCATTTAGTGAGCCTCCCCTTCATCCAGCCTTGAACCATCCTTCCAACCAACCAGTCATCCAGCTATCCATCCATTCAACCAACCAACCAACCATCTCAGCAACCAACTCACCATCCTTCCTTACAACCATCCCAGTAAATCCAAGCAACCAGCCTTCCACCACACGTCATCCCTCTTACACACACACACACACACACACACACACACGGAGAAGTTAGTGTTGAGGAAGAGTGTGTGTGAGTTTTTCAAATGCTAACTTGTGTGTCTAGTTGTACCCTTACTCTCCTCCCCCCTTCGCCTTCCTCTTCCTCCCTCTTCCTGTTTCCCTCCTTTTTCTCCCCTCCCCATTCTTTCCCCTCCCCTCCCTCTTCCATTTCCCCTTCTTGACTCCGTCCTCTCCCTCTCTTCTCCCTCTCCTGCCCATTTTCTCACCTTTCCCCTCCTATCTCATGTCTCTTTCTTCCCCTCTTCCCCTCCCCTTCCCTAATCCTGTTCCTCTCTCCTCTCTCAGCCTGCCCCTTCCCTTCCCCTCTTCCCACCTTCCTCTCCCAGCCTCCCCTTCCCCTCTCCTTTCCAAGCCTCCCCCTTTCCCTTCCTTGTCCCCCTCTTCCTCACCATTATCCCACTCCCTCTCCCTCACTTGTCCTCTCCCTTCTGGCTCCCCCTTTCCCTCCCCTCCCCCTTCTTCCCCTTCCCTTTTTCTGTCTCCACCTCTTCCTCACCACTGTCTGTCCCCTTCCCTTATCCCTCCCTCACTTTTCCTCTCCTTTCCCCTGCCCCTCCCCCCCGCTGCTCAAACTTCTCTCACTTCTTCACTAACTTCTCTCCTCTCTCTCCCTCCCCTCCTCCTCCCCCCTCTCGGTCGCTTCTCTAACTTTTGACCTCCCTCCGCTATCCAAGTTTCCCCTCCCCCACTTCCCCTCCCCTCCCCTTCCCTCCTCACTCTCTTGTTTCTTCCCTTCCCCTCCCCACTCTTGTTTATTGTTTCTTTTTCCCCACTGTTGTTTCTTCCCCATCCCCTCTCTTCGTTCTTTTCCCCCTCCCCTCTCCTCCCCACTCTCTTGTGTTTTTTTTTTCCTCTTCCTTCCCCCCTCCCCATTCTTGTTTCTTTTCCCTTCCCTCCCCTGCCTTCCCCACTCTTGATACATCCCCTTCCCTTCCCCCCTCTACTCTTGATTCTTCCCCGCTCCTCCTCACGTTTGTTTCTCGCCCTTCCCTCCCCACTCCTATTTCTTCACCTCCCCCTCCATTCCCCACCCTCTCGTTGCCCCCCTCCCTTCCGCTCCCCACTCAGTTTCTTCCCCACCTCTACTATCTTCCACCTCTCGCCTCCTCCCCTCCCATTCTTCCTCCCCCATTCTTGTTTCCTCTCTCTCTCTCTCTCTCTCTCTCTCTCTCTCTCTCTCTCACACACACACACACACACACACACACACACACACACACACACATTTCCCCTTCTTTCCTCCCCAACTCCTTTCTCTCTCCCCCGTCCCACACTCACTTCCTCGCCCTTCCCCTCATTTCCCCTCGCCAGTGTCCTCCCTTAACGAAACAAATTGATCTGTGTGTTAGGCTGTGATGCTGAGCGAATCATTTAGACAAGTACACTGGTTTTAGATTTGGAGCTGAAAAATGTGAAACTGTGTTCATGGTTGAATAATGCGAAATCTGAAAAATCTTACTCTCCATGCTTTTTTGTTTATCTATTTATTTCTTGTTTATTATTATTATTATTATTATTATTATTATTATCATTATTTCACTCATCTAAAATGTCGGGACCAACTTCTAGTCCCGGGCTCCTACGCTCCTCATGGGACTATGTAGGATTGGATGGATGGATGGATGGATTATTATTATTATTATTATTATTATTATTATTATTATTATTATTACAACTATTACTACTACTACTGCTACCACCACCACCACCATCACCACTACTACTACTACCACTATTATTACTACTACTACCGCCGCCATTATTTTTTGTTCTGCCGATCCCGGATTCAACACCTTCAGCGTATCATCGTAATGCAGTGAACGTTGCTAACCTTTGCACGGTGCTTGAGGACAGAGAACTTTATTATTATTATTTTTTTTTTCGTTTAAAGGTCAGTCACTGTTTATCAATACTCACAGGGTTGTATTCCGAGTGGCGTTGATGTCGTAACACCTCTCCAGTAGCTATTTATTGTGCTTGTTACACCTCGGTATCCTGTAGTAGGTTATTTACGGAAGCTGTGAATATTAAGGCGGTATAAATAACGTACAAGAGAATGTCAAGGTGCAGTGAGAGAGAGAGAGAGAGAGAGAGAGAGAGAGAGAGAGAGAGAGAGAGAGAGAGAGAGAGAGAGTTGGTAGGAGAGACAGATGGACAGGAAAGTTGGAACGAGTTGACTGGATGAGAGAGAGAGAGAGAGAGAGAGAGAGAGAGAGAGAGAGAGAGAGAGAGAGAGAGAGAGTTGGTGGAAGAAAAGCAGAGTTTGGGAAAATTGGCAAGATTTGAGAGAGAGAGAGAGAGAGAGAGAGAGAGAGAGAAAATGAGGAGAGCTGGTGGAAGAGATGTACAGTAGAGTTTGGAAGAGTTGATGGGATTTGGGAGAGAGAGAAGTGACGAGAGTTGGTGGAAGAGAAGTAGAGTTTGGGAGCGTTGGTGTGATTCAACAGAGAGAGAGAGAGAGAGAGGTGGGTGGTGGTGGTGTGATGTGAGAGTGTCAACTTTAAGATTCCCGCTACTCCCATTTCCCCGTGAAGTCCACACCTCCTCACCATTAAAACCCCTTTGCCCATTAATACCACACTGAGACGGGGAATAATGGGAATACAGGTTTGCAGAAATTTCCCTACTCACTCACACCAACCCATTAATGCCACACTAAAGGGGAAATAATGGAAATACAGTTTTGCAGAAATTTCCTTGCTCAGAATTTCCCTCCTCACTCACACCAGCCCATTAACACCGCATTAGAGGGAATTAATGGGAATACAGTTTTGCAGATATTTACCTACTCAGAATTTCCCCACTCACTCACAGCAACCCATTAATGCCACACTAGAGGGGAAGAATGGGGATACAGGTCGCAGAAATTTCCCTACTCACCCACAACCACCCATTCATACCACGCTGAAGGGGAATAATAAGATGCAGGTCACAAGTTTCCCCACCCACTCACAACCACCCGTTAATACCACACAGAGGGGGCTGAGGGTGACTGATATTTCCGTCCTCTATTATTAACCCCATGATTAGCCTTAATGACCAGAGTAAATATGAATAACGCTATCGACGGGAAGGAGAGGCCACAGTGCTTCCCCTCCTCTGTTCCAGGGTTAAACTCCTACTGTTAAATCAAGCTTTATGCACCAGAAAGCTATTAAGGTGTACCGTGCAGAATAACTCGCTGAGGAAGAGATGCTACGTAGCTATTAATGCAAGTTTTATACATCTGAATAATAATGTTGGTGCAATATAAATCGCTAATAAGTAGATGCTCCGTAGCTATTAATGATAGTTTTATACACGTGACTGTTAAGGTGTAGTATGCAGAATTTTGGACTTTCTTTTTTTAATGTGTGGTAATGAATTCTCTGGCTAGACCTTGATAGATCAGCCACGCTAGGTGACGGGAGAGCGCTACCTCTCCCAGCGGGGCATCTACCAGGGCGGAGAGCGAACTCTCGAGTCAGGCACTCTACCACTGAGCCACCCTGCCCCCTGTACTATGATAATGCAGAATAAATCACTAGGAAGAGATGTTATGTAGCTTTCCTCTTAAAGTATATGGGCTGCAGTCCTAAATTGATTCGTTTATTATTCACTCGTCTTTAGGATTCATCTTTATTCCCTCAAATTTTCGTCTCATCTCATTTTACACCTTTGGTCCGGGACGTCTCTCTCTCTCTCTCTCTCTCTCTCTCTCTGTCTCTCTCTCTCTCTCTTGCTGATTTTCATTGCCTTTCAGTATAATTTGTCATGTAGTAATTTACCTACCATATATTTATCTATTAATTTATACCATTCATCACTTGTAAGCCGCGCCATTAATTTTTTATGGCTGGTACTAATACTGTACTGTTGAATTACGAGTATTGGTGTGTGTGTGTGTGTGTGTGTGTGTGTGTGTGTGTGTGTGTGTGTGTGTGTGATGATTTGTAAGCGTTGTGACTAGTTTTTAATTATTCCTAGTTTAACAGCATCGTCATCATCTGTCATCATCATCATCATCATCATCATTTTCGACATCTTGCTCTCTGGTCTCTGTACTTCCACATCATCATCATCATCATCATCATCATCATCCCCAACACCGTACTAACTTCTTGCCTCTTTTCCAACACCTTATTCACCTCGTGTCTCTTTTTACTTTCACATTATCACCATCATCATCACCACCACCATCGTCATCATCATCATCATCATCATCATCTTACACCCTACTCCCGGACCCCCCCCCCCTCCCCGTACGATTGAAGATGGCCATGACAGAACGCCTCCTGGCCACTCTGTCCTTACCTGCTCTTCTCACACCTTCACTCATTTATTTATCGTATTATTCATTTTAACCGTATCCCATTCAGTGACACGTTCCCTTATTTTGTATGGCAGAGTAGGCATTCGTGACACCTCTCCCTTAATGATTTATTCTGAGTGCCTTTATTATTCTCTGCTGTGTATGTGGTGTTAATGTCGTCATGGTTTTCATCAGTAGCATAGGAGATTGTTCAGGGATAATATGCAGCTTAAATCGTTGAAGGAAAGATGTTACGACACCTTCAGATTCACTTAGAAGAAGGCCCATATCTGTCTCAGGCTGTTTAATCATCTAGAAGGGTTAAGTTCAGTTTTCGTTACTCCATTCACTGCTAGCTAACTCCTAAACTGAATAAATATCTAATAATACGTCATTGAAGAGGCCAAATTATTATTATTATTATTATTATTATCTCATACGTCTAGATTTACATAGTAGTTGGCAAAATAAGCGTGACTTTTTTTTCTCTCCGCTGTCATTCGGTTTTAAAAAGTTTGGACTGAGGGCTGGCAATTCCGGCGAGCCGAGATTGAGATGTAAACAAAGGCAGGGAGCGGTCTCGGCCCAGTGTTGACTCGGCGCATTAGTTAACCCGCCAACCAGCCAGCCAGCCAGCCTCCCTACTCACACACCTTCACTCATCTTCGCTCACTCGCGCGTGGGGGGAAAGTGAACGAGGATTAGAGAGAGAGAACGAGAGAGAGAGAGATTGCAGTGTCGGATAAAGTGAGCGTGAATCAGACTAAGAACGATGTGCTTGATTTATTCTTTCTTTTCTTTCTTTTCTTTTTTCTTTCTTTTTTTTTTGATGTATTGAAGTGGTATTCATCTTCACTTCCTTGACTCACCCGCGCGGAGGAAAATTTCTTGGTGATGTTGAGAAGTAATTAATTTTTTCCATTCTTTAGTTGTTGTTGTTGTTGTTTTTTTTAACTGGGCTTATTTTTCAGCTTATAGGAAATATCAGTTGTACCATATAATCAGAATTTGGGTGTTAATTATAAAGAAGCATGACATCATCTCACACACACACACACACACACACACACACACACACACACACACACACACACACACACACAGTCCTTGAGAGCGAGGGGGCGGGGGGGGGGGAAGACCTTAAGAGAGAGGCTGGATAATAAGAAACCAAACAGGAAGACAACTCAAATGAGAGAAGCGAGGGACATGACAAATACACAAGTAACTCTTTCATTTTTACCCAAATTTGGCCTAAAATTACCATCTCGCCGTCTTGAATGCTGAGTATATAACAGGAGATTCACAATGCAGTATGATGCTAGTCACGAAGAAGTGCTGTGGAAAGGACGTGGAGCCGTAGCAATGTCTTTATCTGCCACTGTGCTACGTGAAAAAAGCTAGGAAAACGAAAATCCAGGCCAGGTTAAGGTGAAAAGGGTATTATACAAAACTGCTGGAAGGTGAATGTGAAGTGATAATGAATGAAGAATGAGTTGTATGAGACTTGATGATATGAGGGGAATGGTAGTGGTGGTGTTACGTGGTAGAAGTGGTGTTAGTGGTAGTGATAGAGGTAGTAGTGGTGTTAGTGTGGTGGTTTAGGTGGTATTGATGGTGGTAATAGAAGTGATGATGGCAGTGGTGTTATCGTGATGGTGGTGATGATGGTGGTTATTTTAAAGATAGTGTAGTAGTAGTAGTAGTGGGGTCATCATGATGGTAGTCGTAGTGGTTACTGGAAAAGTTCGTTGGTAGTGGTGGTAGAGTAGTGATGATGGTGGTCTCATTGTGGTAGTGGAGGTATAATCAGTTTTTTATACTGAGGCGAAGATGCACTTGACAGGTCGGTGATGATTGGCTGACTGCATCATATCCAAATAACATTCAATAACCCAAATTTCCCCATAAGATATATGTTGTCAATTAATAATGCTAACGAGTAAAAAGATTTTGAAGTAATGTTGCTGTCAGCCAGTCATCACCAACCTGTCAAGTGCATCTTCGATTTAAAAAAAAAAATTGAGTTTAGTGGTAGCTACCATGACAGTGGTCCTGGTCTTAATAGTGGTGGTGGTAGTGGTAAGCTAGTAGTGGTTGTATTGGTTTGGCAACAGTATGGTAGTAATAGTACCAGCAGTGGTAGTGGGAGTGGTATGATAGTTGTGGTAATGATGGAGGTGGTGGCAGCAGTGGTAGTGGTGGTGTTGGTGGTGGCAGCAGTGGTAGTGGTGGTGGCAGCAGTGGTAGTGGTGGTGGTGGTGGTGGTGGTGGTGGTGGCAGCAGTGGTAGTGGTGGTGTTGGTGGTGGCAGCAGTGGTAGTGGTGGTGGTGGTTGTGGAACATTACCATCCTAATGAAGAAACTTACGGGATCGGCAGCCCCGGCCTCAAAACTTCACTCATTTCCTCTCACTTTCCTCACTCTTAATTTGCCCCCATCCCCCCCATCCTCTCCCTCCTCCTACCCCCTTCCCTACCTTCCCCTTCCTCTTCTCCCTTTTCCCTCTCTTCCTTCCCCTCCCCTCTCTCTCCCTCACTCTGTTCTTTCTATTTTCCCCTCTCCTCATCCTATTTCCCTTTCACAATTGTATGGACCTTTCTCCCTTCTCCTCTGCGTCCTCCCCTTCTCATTCCCCATTTCCCTTCCCTTCCCCTTACCCCTCTCCCCACCCCTTCCCCTTCCATTCTTCTTGTCCATCTCTCGCTTCCTTCCCCTCTTTCCTTTTCTCCCCATCTCAAGCCCTCCCCTGTTCCTTCCACTCTCTTCTTTCCCCTTTCTCCTTCTTATCCTCTATATTGTTCCCTAACCTCTTTCTTTTCTCCCTCTCTCCTCCCACCTTCCCCTCGTTCCCCTCCCATGTACCTCTTTCTTCTCTCCCCCCTCCCACACATCCTACTGCTCCCTTCCCTCCACTCCCCGTACGCATGTCTCAGTTGCCATACTTCTTCCCCACCCGTCTCCCCCTACCCTTTCCCTTCCCTTACTTCCCTCACTCGTATTACATTTTGTCCCCTTCACTTCCCTTCCCCTCCCTCTGTCCTGTCCCCTACATTCATTCCCTACACCTCTTCTATCTTCTCCCTTATACAGCTTCCCCTTCCTCTTCTTACTCTTCTTCACGTCCCCTTCTTCCTCCACCCCTCCCTCCTACAAATAACTCTAGTCTTTAGTATCTTCCCTTTCCTACAGTTGTCATCACCTCTCCCTCTAAGCTGTGTGTGTCTTCTCTCTCCCTCCCCTTCCCCTGCCCTCCCTTCCCTCCCCTCCATCTCTCCCTAGAAACACGTGCCATCCCCTTCCTCCTGTCGCCCTCTTCCTTATTCTTTACGTCCCCTCTCTCAGTTCCTTCCTTACCCTCTCCCCATCCATTCCCTCTCTCCTCTTCCTTCCGTACTCTTCCCCCCAGTTCACCCATCTCCTCTCCTCTTCCATCCCCTCCCGTCCTCGTCTTTCCGTACTCTTTCCCCTCCCTTCCCCTCTCCTCCCTACCCTTCCCTCTCCCTAAAGTACACGTGTCATCCCCCTCCCATCCCCTCCTCCCCCACACACACACCGTACCCGAAGTCCTCTCTACCACTACACACCCATTGACACTCCAAACAACACAACTCCTTTCTCTTAAATTCCTTTCATTCACCCTTACTTATTTTTTCAGCCTTATTTTGGGATTATTTCTGTGACTTGTTTAGTATTTATTTTATTATTTTATTACTGCGTTTCGGTTCATTGTGTTCCTGTATTATAATTTTTCCTCATTTCCTTCATTCCATCACCTGTTCCTTCATTTCTCCCTTTCCTCCTTAACCCACCTTCTTTTCTTCCTTCTTTCCTTCCTTCTGTAATTATTCTCTTGCCCCTTCCTCTTCTTCATTTCCTCCCCTGCCTCTTCTTTTTCTCTTCCTCTCTCTTTTCCTTTTGTTCTCCCCTTCCTCTTCCTTTTCTCTTCCCTTTCCAATTCCTCCTGTCATCTCCCTCCTCTCCCTTCTCTCTTTCTTTTCCTCCTCTCCTCCCCTTCCTCTTCCTTTTCTCTTCCCCTTCCTCTACCTTCTGTCCTCCCCCTCCTCTTCCTTCTCTCTTCCTCTCCTCCCTTTCCTCTTCCTTCTCTCTTCCCTTCCCCCTCCTCCTCTCCTCACCCCACCCTCTCTCTCCTTCTACGCACCCACTTTAGACAATATTTCTGCCATTTTACAATCATTTTAGAACACCTTACGATATTGTGCGATTATTTTCGTATGTATTTATTCCCTCCTTGATTCTTTCCTGTCTTAACTTGCTTCATACCATCCATCCTTCCTTCCTTCCTTCCTTCCTTCCACGTTTTCCGTCCTTTTTGTCTTTCTTCTTTTCCTTTGCATCTCGCTTCCTTATATTCCTCCCCCTCCCCCCCTCTCTCTCCTTTCTCCTCCTCCTCCTCCTTCTATTTTTTTTTTTTTTTTCAAGTAAAGGGAAAAAAATCTGAACGCTTTGACCTCAAAAGGTTTCCGCTGCATGAAGTTGATTGGGGTTATGCCAGATGAGAGAGAGAGAGAGAGAGAGAGAGAGAGAGAGAGAGAGAGAGAGAGAGAGAGAGAGAAAGAGAGAGAACTGAAAACGCACTAGTAGGTTAAATTTAAGTGACTATATGATATGTATTGTGTATAAATTTCTGTATATCAGCATGTAATAACCCATACACGTGAATGCTGAAATGTAAACAGATCCATTAAAATCCAGTACGACGGAATCACCATAACGATCGTGAAATAACTTCCAGACAAATTCAACATTACTTATAACTCACAAAGGGTTTCAAGCACTTCTGCAACCTGGGAAGCTGTAATCAAAATGACTCCTATTCTTATCGGGTAAGGAGGTTCCCTAGTATCTCTTCCTTAGCGATTTATTTTTAGATATGGGTGGTTAATGTCCTTTAGTTCGTTTTTTATGAAGAGTATGACGATGTTTGAAGGATTATATAACGCAGAATAGGATAAGGTGTAGTGAGAAAAATAAATCGCCTAGGAAAAGGTGTTAGGGAGCTTCCTTAACCAACGAGACTACCGGCAGCGTCTCATGCGGATGTGGATGTGATAGAAAGCATTGGGAGAAATACAGTGAGGTGGTTTGGCCATGTGGAGAGGATAGAGATTGAGAGACTGACGAGAAGAGTGTATGTGAGTGAGATGGAGGGAGGGGGAGACCCGAGGATGAAATGGAGGGATGGAGTGGAGAGGTACATTGAGAGAGGGGGATGTGAACTGGGGGAGGGGGAGGGCATCGAAATCGCAGGGGACGGGGCGACGTGGAAGCGATTTGTTTGTGGCCACCCTTTACGGGCTTACAGCGTCTGGGTATAGATATAGTCTGACAGATCGAAACGTAGGGTTTTGGTGGAGTCACCCCCTCCCTGCACTGTTGCCACGTTTCCGAGCTGACCTCTCCATCAGCGATGACCTTGACACTGTTTCCCTCTTGTGATCTCCGTTTTTCTAATACCCCCTATACCCCTGCCACCAACACCCCCTATACCCCTACCCCCAACAACACCCCCATCAACAACACCCGCTATACCTCCACCACCAACACCTCCTATAAATATAGACCCCCACCATCAACACCTGTATAATAATTAGCCGTTGATAATTGCTATACTTTTATTGAGAGCATACATTCTACCCTATTGCTCAAACTCCCTAATCTTACAATCCCATCTGTCTTAATCCTTCCCACTGCCTTCGTTCCTAAATCCCTTAATTGATCTATTTTTAACCTAAGTGTCCCCACACCTTTTAAACCATTTACCTCTCTGTCACTATTCTCCACCATATGTATCAACTTGTATTGTATTGTGTATAGAACTTTCATACTGTATGCTGTACTACTGTATAATGTATAAGAATACCCACTGTTTAGTGGAAATAAAGTTTTATTATTATTATTATTATTATTATTATTTCTCTCTCTCTCTCTCTCTCTCTCTCTCTCTCTCTCTCTCTCTCTCTCTCTCTCGCTAGATTTTGTTATGTGTCATCCATGGTTTTTTACTTCCATTTTTATGTATGGATTATAATTTTGACTTTATTTCCGCACCACCCTTGAGGTAAAAGTCACGGCGCGTTTTTTTTATAGAGGTTTCCCCAATAGGCCTAAATCCTGTAGGGGGTTGGTGACCTCCCACAGCGTACACACAAACACGTGTCGCGTGAGTGCTGCCACCCCAGAGCTGTTTGATATATTTATTTTAATTATGAAAGGATCGCCTCTTCCCACTTTTATCCCTTCAAATTTTCTTGCAATTATACTTGCTAAATTAATTAGCAATGTTAGAAGTGTTGGGGAAGTAAATAATAATTAGAATATTTTTAGAGCAACACTGCCAAATTTTTATGCCACGTTTCTCTATTATCGTATAATATAGTATGCAGAATAGTTTTATTCTTCCTTGATACATGTCAGCACTTTCATTACAGTTATATTAGTATGAGTTATGTTTATGTATCATTCCTACTACACAAACCACAGGCGTTATACATCGTAGGGTTAGGAAACATGGCAATAGTGTAGGGAGGGGGTGACTCCACCCAAACCCTATGTTACGAGGAGGAACACTATAGATAGATAGATAGTCTCATGCTGGACACCAAACGTAGAGCAGGAGTCCCAGGTGTTGCTTGTACTGCCGTCCTTAGCACTGCCAGTGATCCAACATCCGTAGGTGATGTGCTTGACGTCGAGTTTGTCACTGCAACACACAAGCTTCGGGTTGTGTTATATATGGACCACCCTGAATACAGCACAGTAGAGTGTTTAATACCTTTAATTACTGCTGGTACTCCTTGAAGGACCAATAAAACACTCGGTAATATAAGTTTATCTTCATAATCTAGGAATTAACTTGAAAAAATAAAGCAGTTACTCAGTAAAGACTAATATGAATACTGAAGTAACTCCCTCAGATCACGAAATGGCTGGAAAGTATATCTCCAGTAATAAGAAATAACTCGAATAATATACCAGTTATTCATAAAAATGTAGAATAGTTTGAATATTAAGTTACAGCTTGAAAAACGAAATAACTAGGAAACAGTAATCTCCAGTAATCAGAGAATTAGGTCGAAAACCACAGCCATTACTTAATCAAACTTTAAAATAAATTAAATTCCAATACTCTCTCAAAAATACATGTAATAAATCGAAAAATACAGCTCGCCAAATGCAGTGTTTACGTTGTGCGATGTTGCCAAGTCTGGGTGGCGGCGGCGGTGATGCCAGCTCGACACATCGCCCTGCATCTTTTACAATTTACTGAGTTTGGGAAGAGTTTGAAATTGTTGCTTTTTTCTCGCCAACTTCGAGACTTCGCGAGAGCAGGAGGGGAAGGAGGGAGGACGGAGAAAGTTAGGAGGACAGAGGAGAAGGAGGAGGAAAGGGGGAGGAGGGAGAGGAAAGTTAGGAAGAAAGGGAAGAGGAGGAGAGGGAGATGGGGATGAGAAAGTTTGGAGGAAAGAAGAGAGGTGGAGGGAAGAGGGAACAACAGAAACTTAGAGGGAAAAAAAAAGAAGAAAGGGAGAATAGAGAGGGAAGAGGGTAAGGAGGAAAAAGGAAAGAAAGGGACTGAAGGAAAGAAGCAAGAAATAAAAAGGAGAGAGGGGGAAGAAAGAGTTAAGTAAATAATTAGGAAAACAAAGAAAAGGCTGAGAGAGAGAGAGAGAGAGAGAGAGAGAGAGAGAGAGAGAGAGAGAGAGAGAGAGAGAGAGATGAGAGGGGGTTGAGATATACGAGAAGGGGGTTAAGGGGGGGGTAACTCATAACTCTAACCCCCCCAAAAAAAAGTGTTCAAAAATGGGCAAAGTTGTGTGATCGAGGTGGGCCATCAGAGTGACTGGCTGCAGTTTAACGCACGCACGCCATTATGCACTCACTCACGCACTCATTTATTCACTCACGCACGCACTCAATTACCCACTCATTTATTCACTCACGCATGCACTCAATTACCCACTCATTTATTCACTCACTCACTGATTTATCCACTCACTCATTCACTCAGGCACTCATTTATTCACTCACGCACTCATTCACACCCTCACCCACTAATTCATCCACTCACGCACGCACTCATTCACTCAGGCACTAATTTATTCACTCACGCACTCACGTATTATTCACTTGCTCTCTCACGCACTCATATTCATTCATTCTCTCG
Source organism: Coenobita brevimanus (assembly GCF_032717465.1). Classification (NCBI taxonomy): domain Eukaryota; kingdom Metazoa; phylum Arthropoda; class Malacostraca; order Decapoda; family Coenobitidae; genus Coenobita; species Coenobita brevimanus. The sequence goes on from NC_137012.1 coordinate 28,804,668, forward strand.
TTTATATATATAATCACTCGCACGCACTCATTTATTCACTCACGCACACTCGTATTTGCACGTACTTATTCACTCACTTCCTCACGCACTTCCCCACGCATTCACTCACCCTTGTTTATTCACTCACACACATTCACTCACTCACTCACTTATTTACTTAATGATGATGATGATGGTGTTGGTGGTGGTGAAATAAGTCCACAGCTGCATCAGTACGATTCATAAGTGTGATGAGAGATGGACATGGTCACGATAATGTGTGATGAAGGGTGATGATATGTGCTAGAGGGTGGTGAAGTGAGATGCGTTCGTTATTTATTTTGTGTGATGAGGGATGATGAGATGTGCTAGAGGGTGGTGAAGTGAGATGCGTTCGTTATTTATTTTGTGTGATGAGGGGTGATGAGATGTGCTAGAGGGTGGTGAAGTGAGATGCGTTCGTTATTTATTTTGTGTGATGAGGGGTGATGAGATGTGCTAGAGGGTGGTGAAGTGAGATGCGTTCGTTATTTATTTTGTGTGATGAGGAGTGAGATGTGCTAGAGGGTGGTGAAGTGAGATGCGTTCGTTATTTGTGTGATGAGGGGTGATGAGATGTGCTAGAGGGAGGTGAAGTGAGATGCGTTCTTTATTTGTGTGATGAGGGGTGATGAGATGTGCTAGAGGGTGGTGAAGTGAAATGCGTTCGTTATTTATTTTGTGTGATGAGGGGTGATGAGATGTGCTAGAGGGTGGTGAAGTGAGATGCGTTCATTATTTATTTTGTGTGATGAGGGGTGATGAGATGTGCTAGAGGGTGGTGAAGTGAGATGCGTTCATTATTTATTTTGTGTGATGAGGGGTGATGAGATGTGCTAGAGGGTGGTGAAGTGAGATGCGTTCGTTATTTATTTTCCTTATTCTTCTTCTCACGATTTCATGGAGCTTTAGAAGGAGGTCTCATGGTGGGGGAAGCTCTAGTATTTTTATTACAACTTGCACCAGACGATTTTATCCAACAGTAAATTATAAGGGAGTGTATTATGCGTAGCTCCATGGAAGTATTTAACTCTAAGTCTGTTATGATCTTGAGGCAATATCTGCATAAACTCTTCGGTGACCGCCATGTTAGTGTTCGTAGGCCATGGAGACTCCCTATCACCTGTGTATTACCTTATCGGCTTCTGTATATGCCACGTGAATATTACCTTTTACTTACTGTTATGGTTAAGAATATAAATAATGCACAAGAAAGTAGTAACTTCACCACAAGAGGTCGACGGCAAACACAGCCTTAAAGGGAAAGAGCCTTCGTGTGTGTGTGTGTGTGTGTGTGTGTGTGTGTGTGTGTGTGTGTGTGTTATATGTATGTATGTGTATGTGTTTGTTGTGTATGTGTGTGTGTTTGTGTATATATATGTATGTGTGTGTCGCAAGGATCAACATATCACCACATCCTTCGTTCATAGGATCACGAATTCGAGTCCCGCGTAAGGCTGGCATGTATTATAGTTACGGTGCTACGTGTGACGCTATGTATGGCTTTTGTGACGCATTGTATGTATGACGTGACGGCTGCAGCGAAAAAAGCATAACCAACTTTTGAACTCATTAGTGATGTTAATTATGATGATTGTTGTTGTTGTTTTTGTTGGTTGTTACTCTTGTTGTTCGTTTGGTTGCTTTTGTTGTCAATTTAGTTGTTAGTGTTGTTGATACAGACAGGAGATTTAATAGGAGCTCTACAAGAATTAACCCATATATATAATGGATAGAAAAGACGAAAGTGAGCGGAGAAAAAAGGAGAGGAGGAAAGGGAGGGTAGAGGGAAGGGTGGGTATGTGGAGAAGGGAGGAGAGGGGAGGGAATGTACTGTAGAAGGAAGGGACTAAACGGGAAGAGAAGATTTAGGAAAGGAATGAGAGAGAGAGAGAGAGAGAGAAGAATGGAAGGGAAGTGCAAAGAAAAGGGGAGGGGGAGTGGAAGGGAAAAACAGAGAGGGGAGAAATATTAAGATTAAGGGAAAAGGAAGAGGGAGGGGGAGGGAAAGATAAGCGGAGTTCAGAAGGGTGGAGGGAGGGAGACGGGAAGCAAAGGGTTCGGGAGGGAAGGGAAGAGAAAATGAGAGGAAAGAGAAGGGGGAGAAGAGGGGAAAGGGAGAGGAAAGGAAACAAAGTGAGGAAGGTGAGGGGAGGGGGAAAAGATGAGGGAGGGCTAAGGGAGGTGAGGGGGAAATGGAGTGAAGAAGAGGGGAAGCAAATATAGGAAAGATGAAGGTCAAGAGAGGAATGGGAGAAGGACAAGAGAATGAAGGGATGGAGAGAGGGAGGGGGTGTGGAAGAGGAAGCGAAGTGAAGGGGGGTAGGGGGAAGTAAAAAGGAAGGAAGAGAAAGGAGAGGAGCAAGTGGAAAGGGAAGAGGGAAGAGAAGTGAAGGAAAATGGGGAAGAAGGGAACGGATGATAGGGGGAGGGGAAACGAAGATGAGAGTAGGGGAGGGGGAGGGGGGAAGGGGGAAGGGGGTTTAGCAAGTAGGCCAGTCTGGAAATAATTAAAAGTTTTGATACATGAAGTTATAGCAGAGCCGGAGAGAGAGAGAGAGAGAGAGAGAGAGAGAGAGTAGGAGGAGGAGGAGGAGGAAGAAAGGAGAAAGAGGGAGAGGGAGGAAAAGACGGTGGAAAAGGAGCGGGAAGGACAACTAGGAAAACTCAGCCATGACTTTCAGATTAACTTTTGTGTCCAATTTCAGTCTCTCTCTCTCTCTCTCTCCCATCTGCTTGTATCATCCTTTCCTCTCTTCCTTCCACTCTCTCCATCTTCCTTCCTTTTTCATTCTTTCTCATCCACACTCCCTCCTCCTCTCCTTCCTTTCGAATCTCACTCCCTTCTTCCTCCCCCCTCCCTCTCTTCCTCCCTCCCTCCCACTCTCCCTCCCTGGCCATAACACTTCCCTCCCCTTCTCCCATTAACAGATACAATGGTTACCCGATGTTGGTAGTAGTGGTAGTTGTGGTGGTTGTGCTGATTGTGGTGGTTGTAGTTGTGGCAGTTGTTACGAGGTAGGAATGAGTCTCCTTGGTTACTGTTCAAATCAACCCTCCAGTCTGCGTACACTTGGCCATCAACTGAGCTGATAGGGGTTAGGGATCCTTCTCAGGTGAACACAAAAACCCGTATTCTCGTCGCGTAAGGAGGCTCCGTAACACCTCTTCCATAGCGATTTATTTTTGGTTATGGCAGGTTAATATTGTACGCTACTTAAGCAGAGTCTGGCGATGTTTGAAGGATTTAGGTAACAGAATAGGGCAGTAAGGTGTAATAAGCAAAATAAATCGCTTAGAAAAGGGTGTTGGGGAGAATACCTGCCAAACAGACTGTATATAACGCCATTAAATATCAGTCACCCCCTTTTAAACCCATTCACCACGATGACTTATCCTTCCTATTACCGGACGATTTTATTTAGTCTGGGGAAACCGTCTCGTTCTAAAGGGGTTGAAATCTGCCGGAACTGAGAAAAATAAAGTGCTGAAAGTCCACGGAAGTCACAACTCAGGTTTCACAAACGAGGGGAGAGAGAGAGAGAGAGAGAGGAGGGGGGATGAGCGTAATGACGAGGGGAGGGGAAAAGAGAAAGGGAAAACGAGAGAGGGAGAGAATCAACGTAGAACGGGGAGGAAAGGAGGGGAAAAGAGAAAGGGAAAACGAGAGAGGGAGAGAATCAACGTAGAACGGGGAGGAAAGGAGGGGAAAAGAGAAAATAACGCGAGGGGAGGGGGGAGGAAAGAGAATAGGAATGGGAAAAACAGAATAAGCGAAAGAAATAGAGAGGGGGTGGGGGAGCAGAGATAGAGATAGATAGATAGAGAGAGAGAGAGAGAGAGAGGATGTGTAGAAGAGAGAGAATTGAAAATAGAATAGTGAAGCCGTAGAAGGAAGATGAGAAAAGAGAAAAAACTGAAGAGAGAGTAGAAGGAATTAAGTAACTGTCTATAAGTGTATATATTCATACTTAAAGCTTCACATTAACTTTATATCTCCCTACTTTACTTAAAAAATTCCAGGTCAGGTATTTCATTATTTTGCGTTCTAATTTCTTCATAAAGCCAGAGTCATATTATTGTCAGGCCTACTGTATACAATTTCTCAAGTTTGCGCTCACCAGTTTCCAGAAGTTTTAATAATTTTCGTAAAAGGAAGAGGAGTACTTTTGGACTAAAAACTTGGTGAATTTGTAACGTTATTTTTATTGCCTCTTCCTTCCTTCTTTCGCTTTTGCCATTTTCTGTTTATCGTCATTCTTGGATTTCTCTTATTTGTTTGCATTTGTCTCCATTCGGTCTTTTTTTTTCTGTGATTTTTCTTCCAGCTCCATACAGTACAGATCAGTCAGACATCTTGAGCTGTGTAAAATAATCAGATGACCCCGTTGTAGTAAACAGAAAGAGCTTATAGTCGTGTACAAAGATACTGTCCCTACAAAACTACTGGCATCCGTCGTTTAACAGTACCCGTGTCATAGTTGTAATGCAGTGTACATTGGCAACACTAAACGCCAGCTAAGGGATCGTATCTTTGAGCACTTGGGTCGATCAGTGAGAACAAACAGGGCTTTAGCCAAACCATCCTGTAGCCCCGTAAACATCCCTCACACTCTGACCACCATATCCTCTTTGATTCCTCAGTCCTCATTGTTCGTGCGGACGCCTCTGTTGACAATGCAGCATAAACCATCACTAGCCAGCAGCGAGACTTCTCTTAATGTAAGTAGCCTACATAATGTTTTATTGGTGCACTTGGCTCTACTTGGCTTTTTTGTTTTTTTTTTACCTTGTTCCTTTTCTTGGTTTTATTGGTTTAACTTCTTTACTTGTACTGACCTTCTTATAAACTGCCCAGCTCAATTACTAATACTCTTATGTCGTTTTGTGTTTAGTTTTTACAATAAACCCTAAATTACTTGGAACTTGCCACATGATGTTCCTTTTAACTTGTAGATTGCCTGATGATGAATTAAAGTTGTCTCCGAAACTGTTACACCAAATAAACAGTATGTTCTATCGAGTGCTGGGTCTTCTCTTCATTATATGTATATAAATATGTAAACATATATATTACCTGTATATATATATAAAGCAAACGTAAACAGGTTAAATGCTTATGTGTCAGACAAGGGTAGTTTAGCGAAGCATCAAAATAATTTTACCTGCGTCATCCTTATCAGCCAAGTATTACAGCTCCATCTTGGCCTGTATAAAAGCATCCGGAGATAGCCAGATACTAGGAGAGAGAGAGAGAGAGAGAGAGAGAGAGCAGCTAAAATGGGTGTATGTCAGATAAGGGTGGATTAGCAAGGCATCAACATAATTACCAGCGCCATCTCCAGGCCATTCCACGCACAAACTTAACAACGCGCCGAAACTTGTCACATTCGCGCGGGAAACTGTGACACAACTGCTTCCTCTCCCCTCACTCTCATCGTACGACGCAAAAAAAAAAAAAAAAAAAAAAAAAAAAAAAAACCGAGAGCGGAAACTGGGGAGTAGCGAAATTAAAACTTTAGGACAATGTGGAAAGACATACAGAGTTCGTCCAGGGAAGTTTGTAATTGATGGACGTGAAAAATGCGAGAGTTGGCCGAGACGAACCATCTTAAGCGCGCGTCATCTCAAAAAGCGCGCCCGAATTTTCCCGCGCTCTTGGGCGAGATTTGGCGTCGAAACTGATGTAAACAAACAGACGCCATTAAGCACTTCCCCCCACGTGGACTAAAACCTTTTAATTCTGCTTCCCTAAGACGAGTGAGGGAAAAATGGAGCCTCGGACGAAGGAAAGTGGGGAAGAACGAAGCCCAGTGGAAAATTCAGAGCAGAAAAAGTGAGCAGCGAGGGCGGAGTCTTCTGTGTGGGCAAATGGGAAAAGTTGTGCTCAGATTAACGTGTAGTTGGCAACACTTTCTTAGCTGATACTATTTTTATTCAAACTTTCTCGCCTGTCCTGTTGTTCGGAGGGGAGCTGGGGGGATGGAAGAGTTTGACAGGATGGAAAGAGGTGGGGACGAGGAGGAAAGGAGGGAATGGGAGGGAAGTAAGGGTGGGAAGGGAATGAAGTTTGAGAGGAAGGAAAGACGAGGGGTAAACGAGGAAGGGAGAGAACTAGGAAGATGTAAGGAGAGGAAGAAGAAAGTTTGGCAGGATGGAAAGAGGTGGTGAAGGGAAGGGAGAATCTTGGATGGAAGGGGAGGGAGAGCTTGACATGAAGGGAGAGAATAGGAAGGAAGGAAGGGGGAAGGAAATATTTTAATATAAGACGAGAGGTGAGAGGAATTGGGGAAGGAGGGAGAGGGTGGGGTAAAGGGGAAGGAAGTGGCGAGAATAATTGCAAGAAAGAGGAAGGAGGGAGGGAAGGGGAAGGGAGGTAGCAGGGAGTGAAGAGAGGTAGGGAGGGGAGAGGTGGTGTAGAGGAAGTGAGGGGAGAGGAGGAAGGAGGAAGTGTTGAGAGGAAGGAGGAAGGAAGAGAGTTTGGTAGAGGGATGGAGGTGGAACTTGGTGATGAATGAGAGAGAGATGAGAGGGGGGGGATAGTGAATGAGATAGGGGAGAAGAGTCTAGAGGCTGAGAGGGAAGAAGGGGGAGAGGGGGAGGGGAGGGGAAGGGAAGGGAAGGGAAGGGAGGGTGTGGTTAGAGAAGGTGGAGGGTGAGGGAGGGGGAGTGATGGGGAAGGCAGGTGAGGGGAGGGGAAAAGCGGGTGGGAGAAGGATTTTGACTGGGAAGGGGGACAGGAAGGGAGGGTTGTGGAGAGGGGAAGGTGAGGGAGGGGAGGGGGAAGGGCAAAAGGAGGGAGAGTGACAGGGAGGGGAAGTAAAAGTTATTGAGCGGTAGAAAGAGTAGATGAACGGAGGGGGAGGGGATGGGGAAGAGTAATGGGAAAAGGGGGAAGGGAATGATTGAAATAGGTGGAGGGGGGAGAGAAGGTTAAGGAGGGGACGGGAGGGGGGTTTATAGATTGGGGAGTTGATGTGAAAGAGAGGGGGAGGGGAACGGGGAAGGAAGAGGGGAGAGTGTGAGAAAATGGATGGAATGGGAAAGAAGGAAGAAGGAAGTTTATGGAAATAAAGAAAAAGGAAGGAAAAACTAAAAGGAAAAACTGTAAAAACAGAAGAATGAATGGAAAAGTGATGCAGATGGGAGATATATGATGGTGAAGAAAGATAAATGATGGGAGAGAGAGAGAGAGAGAGAGAGAGAGAGAGAGAGAAAGAGAGAGAGAGAGAGAAGGGGGGAGGGAAGAGGAGCCGAGAAGTTAAGAGAGCGAGGAAGAAGTTAGAGGGAAAATATTCCTTAAGTTAAGAAGTTGGCTAAGACTGGGAACTTGGCTTTAAATACACCTTAATAAATGAGAGAGAGAGAGAGAGAGAGAGAGAGAGAGAGAGAGAGAGAGAGAGAATGATGAGGTAGATGGAAGATTGGGGAGTCGGAGAGTGGTGATTATGTAGATGGAATATCAGAGATGTGATGAGGTAGATGGTAAATCAGTAGAGAGAGAGAGAGAGCGAGAGATTAGGTAGATGGAATATGAGAGAAAGATGATGAGGAAGATGGAAGATCGGTGAGAGAGGTGATGAGGAAGATGGAAGATCGGTGAGAAAGAGAGAGATAGAGAGATTCATGACAAGGTAAAGATTAATGTACGAGTATTCCCAGACCTGTTGTACACCTGTATTAAATATGTATCATTACTGTTTTAGGCGAGAACACTGTATTAATTTATCCAATCCAGTGACGTTTCATTTATTGCATTGGTGCTGTTTGTAGACGATTTTATTCAGCGTATAAGGGGAGAAATCAGGTTGGAAAGGGGTTAATGGAGTCTTATTTTAATGGTCTTCTCCCCTCAGAAAAATAAAACTGTCTGAAGATAGCAAAAATCACACACACACACACACACACACACACAGTCATGAGTCATTTATCACACACACACACACACACAGTCATGAGTCATTTATCACACACACACACACACACACACACACACACACACACACAGTCATGAGTCATTTATCACACACACACACACACAGTCATGAGTCATTTATCACACACACACACACACACACACACGTCATGAGTCAAAGCGTTAATTTTTTCACCAACATAACACCAACAATCCGAACACAGATCAGAATATTGCCGGGTACTGTGGTGTTGTGGAGTGGGGCAGTGCAGTGTTGTGTAATGGTGTACTTGTAACGTTATGTAACCTGTAATCTTCGCCTTTGTACCCCCACGCGTCTCCACTACACCATCACGAGCCGAAATTTACTTCACGCCTTATATATCCTTTCTCAGGGCATTTCCGTTTTCTTTAACAATCATCCCTGACTATAATATTTATGATTTTTTTTATAATACAGGATTACGTCTTTTTTTTTTTTTCTCGTTCTCCCCAGACGATTTTATTCAGCTTGGGAGAAATGTTTGGAGTTAGAGGATTATTTTTGTAGGGTAAGGAAGCTCCCCAACACCTCGTCCTTGGCGATTTATTTTGTGTATGTTTGGGTATTATACAATTGTACGTTATTTATGCAGAGTGTGGCGATGATTGAAGGATTTGCATAACAGAATAGGACAGTACGATGTAATAAGAAAAATAAGTCGCTTTGGAAAAGGTGTTACGGAACTTCCTTAATCGACGAGAATGAACCCTTTCACTGTTGCATATCGTTGCTGGATTGAACGAAATCGTCAGTTGATAGACTGATATGAGGCCATCGGACTGAAGGGGTAGTCTAATGAAACTACCTCATACTTGTGGAAATCATTGTGCCCACTTCACTAGACATGCTATTAGACAGGTAGATATAGTTGGAAAGATGCACCTGTTTTCTTGTTCGTACCAGGAGTTTGATCATCTCTTGTACGTTAATTATGCCTTTGTAATACCGACAGCTTGCATAAATATCATAGAAGAGGCTATCAGCACTCCACATACCCTGATATAAGCAAATAAGGTTGGTCATATTGAATATCTTTGGGGAAAAAAAAAAAAAAAACGATACCAGTAACTGATTATCGCCGAGCCGAACCCTTCATCCCTTTGTTTATAATCTTCCGTTTTCTGTTCACCTAGTGCTTTCAGTACTTATTGGGAAACTTAAGTATTTTGGTCAGACTTTAGCCAAACGATGTAGTTCAACTGAGGGAAATCGTAGGTATTTAAAATCTCATTAATCCTCTCCCATGGGCGAATTTGGTTATTTTATTCTAACACCAGACGGTTTTATTCAGCTGAGAGAAATCATGTCAGGTCCAAAGAGATAACAGTTTATTTAACAGCAACAGTGGGATTAACCATTTATTTAGCTGCTAGAGGGATTAACCATTCATATAGCAGCAACAGAGGGATTAACCCTTTAGCTGCTACAGAGGGATTAACCATGTATATAGCTTCTACAGAGGGATTAACCATTTATTTAGCTGCTACAGAGGGATTAACCATGTATATAGCAGCTAGAGGGATTAACCATTTATTTAGCAGCTACAGAGGGATTAACCATTTTTTTTTAGCTGCTACAGAGGGATTAACCATGTATATAACTGCTACAGAGGGATTAACCATTTATTTAGGTGCTACAGAGGGATTAACCATTTATCTACTACAGGGGGACTAGTGTCACATTCAAACTGCCACCAGACGATTTTGTTCAGCTAAGAAAAGGAAAGAGTTCAAGACGTACAGCACTACTGTACATTAGTTAACCTTTACTCTTGGACAGACTTACAGGAAGTGTTTATACGAAGCCCAGACGATTTTGTTCAACCGCGAGATGTGAAGTGAATGGCGTGCTGGGCAATGAGATCCTCTGTTCATGCTTCCTTCAGACGGTTTTATTCAGTTTGGGAGAGAAATACGACAGTGAGGGGGTTAGAAAGCCTCCATTATCCACATTGCCACGAGAAACCCCACCTCCACCTGAGCAAAATCGTTTGGCGTCAGTAAGAATAGATGGGACGTGAATTCAATCTCTTTAGCGGTGAAAGTAATGTAATGACAAGTATATATTAAGCTACGCATCCAAAAATAAATTGCTAATGAAGAGGTGTGAGGGAGCTTCCTTCCCTAACAGACGAGAATACTTGAGCTGACAGGGGTTAGGGATCTTTGTCAGGTTAGAAGAAACGCACTAGAGTTGTCTTGAGCATGAAAGGGTTAATGACACCAGTATTAGCACTCAGGCTGCTATGACTCACTATCTGCTGAGTGTACACTTGTGTCGGTGAAAGATTACTCCACCATGAGGTTAATCATGTGCATTAGTGAAGCTAATACTATTCGTGAATATTACATTTGAAGTAATGTATATGAATGGAGTACTTCTGATAATATACATACATTAATATCCATATCACTAATATATAACTATACTTGATGAAATATATTCAGGTAACACCTGGGAATTAATATGAAATAAAATGTTGAGAAATTTGTATAAATAAAGTTTGTTCATATATATATATATATATATATATATATATATATATATATATATATATATATATATATATATATATATATATATATATATATATTCAAAATTGTATATAAGTAAATTAAAGTGTGTTCCATTGTAAATAATCAAGTCCATGTTCAAATGTACAGTATGTGTGCGAGGTTTATACTGCACGGGTGGTATGTAAACAGAATGAACTAGACAGGTGAACGAAAAGGGCTCAAAACTATTCTCGTGTTAAGCCAAGTGAAACGAAAATAAAACCAAATAAAACTAAAAACCGGAGTGATTATGGCAACAGCGAGAGGGCGGGAGGAGGTACACCCCGGCTGGGCTCCCGCGATGGCCGCTCTTGACTTTTATTTATTTCTTCCTCCGCTTCACCTGAACGATCTTTCTGGCTATTTTTGTTATCCGGCGGCACATTTACCTATTTTGTAGCGGGACTGGAGGTTTGTTTCGTCCCGTCTTACATTGTTTCGCTCGTTAACGTCGCGCTGCGGAACGTAGTGTAAGTAGTTAATCCGTTCATCCAGTGAAACGCTAATGAAGTGTAACTATTTAACGCGATCCAGTTAAGCGTAGCGATATTTACGGTGTGGCGTAATGGAGCTTTATTTGACGTACTCGTAACTGAGCGTAACCTAACGTAATTGAACGTAATGTTGCGTAATAATCGAACGTAGCGTAATTGAAGGCAGACTAGTGTAACCTGCACCCATTGTCTGACACGGAGCTAAGATATATGCAAATTAGTGCAGGTTGTGAAGAAATATAACCCCGCTTCACCATTAATATCCCTCCGTGACGCAAATTACTCCCAACACCTCATTATTTGCCCTCATTAATGCGAAACTAATTGCCGAGTTTAATTAATATTCGCCCAAAAATATCGGCGCAGTTTCGGCCACTATCGTAACGACAACATGGCATTCATAACTCACATAAATTTTGCTCTGTAAGCCATTCAGGCCGCCGATAATGGTTAGGTTATCACTTTGCCATTAATTTTGGAGGTGAGCGGGATTGGAGAGGGAAAAAAAAAATGCTAGGGAAAGAGGAAAAAAGAAAAAAAAAAACATTAACAGCCTCCAACCGAACGTCATCAAGCCGAGAGTGACTTTGGCCCCGAAGACGAAAAACTTGTGATAAACTTTCCTATTTTATGCAGTCACCCTTACTTACTACCATGTCGCCAGGAACATAAATATAACATCAGATATCCGCCTGAGTGGGAGCGTAAAAAATGAATGATAAATCTGCAGCGCGGAGTGACAGGGTTAGGCTGGGTTAGAGATATTAAAGAATTATTAGGGAGCGAGACAGAGCGCACCGAAATGGCCGCCAACTCCTCCCTTGTTTTAAACGCTGGCCGCCGAATTCCCCCACGCTACGCTCGCCTTCCCATAATGCTTCGTCTGGTCTTGGCGGCGGTGTCATTTTAATCGTCCATTCTTCCCCAAAAGCGTGTGTTTCCCGGCTTGATAAATGGCAAAGGACGCTAGTGTAAATGTTTTGTAAGACGGCCGACATTTTGGGATTGTTTTGCGCGGGAAAATGTTGGTGAATTCGGCGCGTCAGTCATAAGTCAACGATAAAACACTTGTCTTCAAAGCCTGAAACATTTGCCATCCAGAGAGCCTTCCCGCCGCTCACAGGGTCGAGAGTCTGGGTTCTGTGTGGGGGAGGGTCACCTTTATGGGGGCAGGGAGGCGGACACGGGAGGAGAAGGAGGGAAGAGAGGGAGGGAGGGAAGGAGGAAGGAGGTAAACGGACGAGGCAGAAGGAGGAGAGGGAGGGGGAGGGTAAACGAGGAGGCTGGGGGGAAGGGAAGGGGAGGAGGTACAAGAGAGAGAGAGAGAGAGAGAGAGAGACGAAGAAGGGAGTGGGAGGTAGGGAGGGAGGGAGTGTGAGAGTGCGGGGGAGGGGAGGGACTGCGGAAGGGGGAGGGGGGAGTGCATGTGGATCTGGGGAGAGTCTGCTCCAAGTAATCTACAGCGCGCAGACACATTTTGGCGACATTAATGCTTGCCCTCCATTGTCCCCTCAATCACGGGACGTCTGCGCAGTTTGGCGGCTAACCACGCATGCGCACTGACCCCTAGCCATACCCTCTAGTAACTTAACCCCCAATTCATTAAAGATTCTCACCCCTTGAATGTGAAAATTAAAGAAATATAAACTTTTGGCGAGATATAGGCCGCCAAATTCCCGCCTCCCGCTGTCTGCAACCGCGTGAAGGCGTTTTTGGCTGGAACTAATCTTTGAGCAACTCCCGCGGGCTTTTGTATTTAAATCGATATTCCTGGCCTGTCAACTGACGCCGGAGCTCCTGGCGGCCCTCCTGCGGAAACATAAACCGGAATCGTCGCAGGGAGTGAGGGATCGGGCAGGAAAACGGTGAAAATGGCGGCCAAGGTGGAGAAATACGCGTGCGCTCAACTAACTTCTCGCCAAATTCTGAGACCCCTCTGCCAGGCTGCTCAGGGAATGTTTTGAATTTAGCGGGTGATGAGGGGGTCCCCCTACTCCTATCCCCTCTCCTTCCCCTCCCCCTCCCCCTTGCCTCACCCCACCCACTCACTAACTCCCCTCTCCTCCTCCCTCCCTCCCTCCCTTCGTCTCGTGTGCTCTCATCCCGTCCTCCCTCTCTCCCCCCTTACTCCCCTTTCTTCCCCTCCTTTCCCCCTCCACTCCCCCTTCCTCTCTCTTGTGCTCTCATCCCTTCCTCCCATTCCCCCTTCCCCTGCCATCCTCCCCTCCCCGCCTCCCTCGCTCCCTCACACCCTGACATGTTGCAACTCCCGCACGCTTCGCTGTCATTGCTCCTTCCCTCCCCACTCCCCTCCCTCTTAACCCATTCCCCTCCCTACCCACTTCACTCTTTCCCCTTTCCTTTCCCACTTCACTCTCCCATCCCACTCCACCCCTTCTCTCTATCACTGTCTTTCTTGTCCCCTTCTACTTCCCTTTTCTCTCCCTAACACACCTATTACCTCTCTCTCCTCTCCCATATCCCCCCTTTCCTTCCCCCCTTTACGAACACCTCTCCCCACCCCCTCTCCTGTCCCCCCTCTCCCGTCCCTACCTCTTCTGTCTCCTTCCTATACCTCCCTCCCTCCCTCTACCACACCTACTCGCCCTTCACAATCTTCTCTAACATTTCCCTTCAGTAATACCCGTTTAAGACAATATTCCTTGCTTAACGGTTTCTTTAAACGTTTCAAAGCAGGATGGGACGACTTCAGAGTTTCTTCAAGTAATCCCGAAAATATTTTAATCCATCGATTTAAAAATATTCAAAAGTCAATCGTCATTTAATTAAAGAAAAAAAAATGCTACAAGTATCATTTCTAGTCTAAAGAACAGCGGTCCTTTAATGTCAAAGAAGTAAAAATCTCCACTTAATTTAAAATCAGTCAAGGTGAACAAAGGGCAAAGAACTCAAACCAAGACGAAAACAAATCATCTCAAAGCAAATAAAATATCTGATCAAACGGAAGACATTACCACTGAGCGTTATCAATTAGTTTGATATGTAAACAAAGTTCACAGGACAAAAAAATCAAGTCAAACAAAAGGCAGATATAAACCCATGAGAATCCGAAGCGAAAAAAAAAAAAAAGGCAAGCAACAACACTCCAACAATTTCAAACGCCCCCCAAAGCAACGACAACAAGGCGAACAAAAACAAAAAAGGGGCGACAAACCCAACGTCACAATATATAAAAATAATCTTGGGGAAGGGGGGAGTAGGGGGTAAATATCGGCCTTCAACGACCCCCGCGGAACAAGGGAACATTATTTTGTCCGAATAAGATAATTGTGGAAGCGAGTGGCAAGTGGGAAGGGAGTCTGGCGAACCCTTGTGGGAAATGAAACGAAGAAATTTGAGAGCGCATGTTTGGGGCACAACATCGCTCGCGTAACAGTGGTCGGAGGAGACACGGGCTGCCATACCACTTATTTTCCTTTTTCCTAATGTTACCCCACTTTCTATCAAGCTAGTTAATTTTTCGGCTTTGGGGGAATGGTTGTTGTGTAAATTTGTGGGGTTAGGAGGGTTTGGGAGAGAGTGTTTTTTGAGGGATTTTAAAAAAACTGCAGTCGTTTCTGAGAGCAAGACGTCTGCACCCCCCGGCCTCCCTCCAATCTCGAACTCCCACCTCGACTCCCCCACCTGCCGCGTCCTCTGACCAAATTTACTTCCATATTTATTAAATTCCAGCCATTTCCTAACTGAAACCCCAATATCCAACGGTACCCACGAAGGTACCCAACCTGGGACAGTGTATTTAATATGTTGCCGAGGGGATTTGAGGGATGGGGAAGGAAGGAAATAAGTTTGGGTTGGTAGTTAGGCAAGCGATGTCAAGCTAGGGTGATCCTCCCTGACAAAGTCGCGAGAATACGCTGGCTCGGGAAGTCCTGGCGAGTGTACTCCTCAACCAAGACTCCTGACCTACTTACCTCCTTCATCCACTCAACCGCTCGTTAGTGATTGTGATTGACCTCTAATTAACCGCCCAGGATCCTAAACTAAGCAGCCGCGCCTGTAGAGGTAAGTGAAGAGGGGTTTGAGTTTACAGGGGGACACCGTTTTTAAGCTCGTTGGGTACGTTGCCACTTTAAAGTTTTAAGGGAAGTGGCGGTTTGTTCCCCGGATCACTTTCATTGGCCACGTGTGCACTTAACCACCAGGCCACGTAGTTGGGGGTAGTTTGGGGGTCATTAAAGGGTCGGTCGGGTCATTAAAGCTCATATTCGCCCCAAAGTTTTAAATTGATGTTAATGGAGGAAGTGGGGGTTGACTGTGTTTATGAGTTGATGGTGAAATTGATTATCGTATTGATGTTTTTATCGATTATATCCGTTTTTCTTGGTGTTACATTGGTGGTGGTAATGTTATTGTTATTCGTGTTAAAGTGAGTGCTTTAATGATTGATTGTCGAGTTGATTGGCGAAATTGATGACAGCATTGATGGTTATATTGATTGTCAGTTTTTATTGATGTTACGTTGTGATGTCAATGGTATTAATGGTATTTTGAGTGCTTTAATGATTGGTCGTCGAGTTGATTGGCGAAAATGATGCTATTATCATCGTCTTATTGATTTTGGTGGTGGTGTTAGTATTTGGTGTGAAAATGATAGTGATGATGTCAATGGTTGTTACTGGTATTAAGCTTTATTGCTGCACTTGTGTTGTTAGATATGTTGGTGGAATTGAAGATGCTTGGTGTAAAGTTGGTGTTATCTGGTTAATTCTTATGCTGGTGTTATATTGGTAGTTTATTGTTGTACCTGAGTTAAGTGGTAGTGGTAAATTGGTATGTTGATGGCATAGAAGATAGATTATTGATGTTATACTGGTGAAATTGCTGTTATCTGGTTAATTATAGTGCTGGTGTTATAGTGATGGTTTTGCATTGGTGTTATCAGCTAAAGTGATGGTATATACCGGTTTAAGCCTTATATATATTTTTTTCATGGTACCTCCAGATGATTTTATTTACCTTAAGGGAAATTTTTTGAACTAGGAAGATTACCGGTACATATTTTTGTATTAACCATTCTACTACCTAAAAGCTTATCTATCTATCTACCTACCTACTCTATTTATCTGTCTATCTAATCTATGTCTTTATCGCCAGACCGCCTAATCCCGTAAGAAGTGGCCACAAACAAATCGCCTAAAGTTGATAAAAAATCGTTCAGAGGTGGCAAAGAACACAGTACATCGCCGAATTGAAAGGATGATGGTGTTTTATTGGTGTGAGGGGGATGGTATCGGTGTTAAGCTGTCGATGGTGGTATTATAGTGGTGTTAAATGGTGGTGTATAATAGTGTGTGGAGAGCGATCAGTGATTTATGGTGTTAAATTGGTGCTTTGTGGTGTGTTAAACGTATGGTGGTGGTAAATTTGTTGCCTATTATTGGTGATAGGTTGAACCAATAATATATTGTGTTAGTGTTGTACTGTGTTACATGGTTGAATTGTGCTGTAGTGGTGGTAAGTCGTATGTGTTAGCGATTTTAATAATACAACTAATCGTCTTCATACACTAATACCCACGGTTCTGGGCATTGGATGTTGCTGGCAGAATAGCGTGCCGCCCTCTGACTACGAGCTGATAGTCGCGTAGCTCATTACATAGGTCCAGATTTTAGTTTCCAGTCAGTGAACGTTCGAAAATGCACAGAAGATTTTAAGTGATAGCGTGTTATCTGCAATGTTTATGGTGTTAAGTTGATGATTGGTGTTAAGTGCTACTTTGTTAAATGGGTTAAAACTGATTATGTGATTGGTCAGTGCTACCCTGTTAATGATGTGTTAATAATTGATGGTGTTAATATCAAAGCTCAAACTAGCCACCAGTAATTAACGGCGATAAATTATGAGGGAATTTAACTTTGAATTAATGCTGTAATTATGGGTGATTTGGAGGGTCAGATCAATGTTTATAGTCTAGATGTTAAAATGTTTACTGTGATCTGTGTTTAGTGATGCCATAGCTAACTTGTATACAACCCTCTCACGGTAGGGACAGCTCCACAATTGTTGTCCTTAGAAGTTGTCATAATGAACTGTCTTATGATAGGGGCAACTTTAGTATTCTCTCTCTCTCTCATTCAGCACAGGAAATAGTTCTCTGAAGGGATCGATGTTGACCTGTGGTAGTGTTTTGAAAGTTGTGTTGCGAAGTGTTGCGGTAAGTTGGTGGTGATAGTGATGCTGTTAGGTAATTTAGTGTTGATGGTGTTGTGAAGTGGTACAAAGTTGTTGATAGTGTTGTGAAGTGTTACGTACCTATTTGTTGCTAAGAAAAAAATACGTATCGTTCTGAAAGTGTTACGTGGTGTTCTGTTGCGGTATGTGATATTGTGTTGCCTATATCCATTTTGCTCTAACTTGGCCCAAAACTTCGATCTTCATACTGGTTGCAGAGTTGTAGCAATAGATTAACCCATACATATAGCCCTAGTCACGGAAAAAGATGCAGAGCCGTTACAAGGTCTTTTTCTGCCACTGTCTAACGTGAAATAAGCTGCAAAAGGACGAAAATCTGGGTCAAGTTGGAGTAAGAAGTGTGTAGTGCAGCGCTATGGAATACTACGCATCCTGGTAGCGTGACTTATTATGCAAGTGTTCTGAAGTGATACGTAGCCTAATGAACTGTTGCTTAGTGACGTTACCTTGTATTAGTGCTACCTGGTGTGTGTGTGTGTGTGTGTGTGTGTGTGTGTGTGTGTGTGTAACCAACTAACCATGATGTGTTTTTTTCAGTGTTGGGAAGTGTTGTGTTGCAGTGTAGTGGGAATTTGTGTTGTGTGGGTGGTAGAATATGAGAGAGAGAGAGAGAGAGAGAGAGAATGTGTTATCTGCTTGGGAAGTGATGTATTGGGGAGTGTTGCAGTGGTATGTTGTGTTGTTTTGATGTGTTGTATAAAGTACTGTGGTTTACCATCGCTTCCATGGCACTTTTTCGCAAGCAGCATCTTTCAGTGTTACGTTCCTGTCAGTTCAGCCTTTGTATAACATGGAGAGAGGACAATTTTACGCCTCGTCGCAGTGTAGATGCGTGTGATACTCTGGTATGTTTTTTGTGCTGCAGTGCTAATCTTTGCCTGTGTGTGTGTGTGTGTGTGTGTGTGTGTGTGTGTGTGTGTGTGTGTTTTGTGCTGCAGTGCTAATCTTTGCCTGTGTGTGTGTGTGTGTGTGTGTTTTGTGCTGCAGTGCTAATCTTTGCGTGTGTGTGTTGTGTGTGTGTGTAATCTCTGGTAACAAGCACCTTTCACTTTGCCTTCCACCTCTTGCCACGTGGCGCCAAACCCCATCAGTCTGTGAACGCTTTTTCTCCATTCTCGTTCCCACAATACTCCTTTTCCTCTAACCTGACCTAAAATTACCATCTTTCCATAATGTGGCCTAAAATCACCATCTCCATAATTCTGAGTTATAACAGTAGATTAATACGAGAATATGATACTAGT
>NC_137012.1:28830652-29120652 GCF_032717465.1 Coenobita brevimanus
CATCACTCCTGTTTCACCGTTACTTTGCCTTTACCGTACCACCGCATGATACGAGTGTTACTGTTCCGTTTTAATGTTACGGTAAGTAAACCACGTAACGCCTGACATTTTATTTCCGGAGTTAATTTGATTCATTTCCCTTCTCCACATTTTACACATCAACCTTTTAAATGCCTTAGACGATTTTTTTATATTTCAGCTTCAGACGATTTTATTCAGCGCAGAGAATATCACGATGGCCAACACTAGATAGATATATAAATAGATAAGTAAAAATAAATAAATCTGATCATGTTTGGTCAAGCACTGAGAGGTAGTTTTTAAAATTAATGCAAGAGGTAAATACTGTTCTTAAATACTGTAACATTATGCTTGTGTGTGTGTGTGTGTGTGTGTGTGTGTGTGTGTGTGTGTGTGTGTGTGTGTGAGAAAGAGAGAGAGAGAGAGAGAGTGTGTGTGTGTGTACTCAAATACTCCCCAGTACTTTCAACCTTTTCGTGTACATGCTTGGTTACATCACTGGGCTCCGTTACGCTCCACATCAGAGAAAGAGAGACGTCTGTATCTATTTTAACTTTGTGTTATAGAAAGAATTTGTTATATAGCTAAAGTGTGTGTGTGTGTGTGTGTGTGTGTGTGTGTGTGTGTGTGTGTGTGTGTGTGTGTGTGTGTTTTGTCCATCTTTTTGTTATTTATTAGTACTCTGTAACGTTGGATGTGTTACGTGGTGTTAGTGATGCGTGGTGAAGTTTGTGATACGCTTGTTACGCCACACAGATACGCAGCGGAGAGAGAGAGAGAGATTTATGGTATTAATAATGAATCAATCTCATCGTATTTCCTCCCACACACATTACATATGTAAAGTAATTGCCTGTTTGTACCGTCTGTGTGTGTGTGTGTGTGTGTGTGTGTGTGTGTGTGTGTGTGTGTGTGAAATAAAATTCATCTGTTACATTGCCATCCATATTTTGGGGAAGGCATGTGGGGATGACGGAAGTGGAGTGAAGGGAGGAAGTAAAGAAGCCTAGGAGAGAAGGAAAGGGAATGGGGAGGAAAGTAGAGAAAAAGAGAGGAGGGTAAAGAACGTGACTGGGTCCCATGATGTAGTGGGGAGAAAGTGAACGGTACAGTGTTGCCAAGATGTAACAGTGAACGGTACAGTGTGCCAAGATGTAACAGTGAACAGTGGTAATGCCAATGTGTAACAGTGAACGTTAGTGTTGCTAAGATGTAACAGTGAACAGTAAAGTTTTTCCAAGATGTAACAGTGAACAGCAGTGTTGTCAGGGAGTTACAGTAAACGGTACAATACTGTCAAGATAGCAGTGAACGGTGCTTTCTGCCAAGATGTAACAGTGAACGGTACAGTATTGCCAATGTGACAATGAGAAGGTTACCAAGGTGTGAACGGTAGATTTGCCAAGTATAACAGTGAATGGTGATGTCAAGATACCGTATATCAGTGAACGGTTCAGTACTGCAAAGATATAGTAAACCTCTCTCTCTCTCTCTCTCTCTCTCTGAATAAAATCGTAAGGAAGTAACAATTATAAACGTCACCGGAAGGAAGGATTTTACGTATATTCTCACCATCAACCAGACGATTTTATTCAACAGACAATTTTTACCTGGAGGGGTTTGATAAGGTCTTCAGTAAATTCTTGAGTACAAGAGGCCATCCCTGAGCTGTATAAAATCGTCTGGAGGAAGCAGGAATAGGAAAATAGTACGTCCTGGGGCTGAATTGGTTAATTTGAGGAAAGAGTGATAGGCGTGTGGTAAAGGGTTTAGTTGAGGTAATTATCACGTTGGTGCGAATATTAGGTGGTTTGGTAGAAGCTTTTAAAAGGTGTGTGTGTGTGTGTGTGTGTGTGTGTGTGTGTGTGAGAGGGAGAGAGAGAGAGAGAGAGTATTATTGGTAGTAGTATTAAAATATTTTAAATTTTATACTCCATTTGTTACAAAACTCACAATCCTTTTTAAGTATATTTTTGTCACTGCTTAACCAGATCACGTGATGCAACTTTCGTCAAATTGGTAGACCTCACACCTCATACCTATTATTATTATTATTATTATTATTATTATTATTATTATTATTTTACATTACTACTGCTACTATTCATAGGCCCATAAACACCTCCAAGCCTCTCCACACACCTCCAAACCTCCCTCCATCTTTCCACCTCGTTCCACCGCCATGACTAAAAAAAACAGCGGATGTCCATTACCCCCACTCGCTCCCCCTTCCTACCACGCCCTCACACACACCCCTACATCCCCCCTCACCCCCGCCCCCACCCCGTCGGCTAATGAATAGGAACAGCGGGTGGGTGCAGTAAATAGCGTTGGTGTGAGCGCATCTGGCAACATTCCTTGTGGTGTCATGGCGGACGTTGACTGGCAGTCTTGGTGCCAGATCTGAATAATAGTGACTACACAAGTGGATTTACGCCCCCACCAACCCACTCACCCGAAGGAGTAGTTCCAAAGTGAAATATAATACTCCGGCATTAGCAGAATAAGACGCAGTATATGTCGAGGCAGAATTTTATATCTGTATCTATCTATGTCTATCTGTTTATCTATCTATCTATCAGTCTTTATAATATCAGCTGTTTCTATTAACCTTTAAGCAAGGGCTAACGACAGAATGTTATACCTGTCACGGTAAAGGATTTTGTCCAGTGGTTGGAATGCTATTTTTTCTTTTTTCTTAGAAAAAGTAATTTTGTACCCTATTATTATTATTATTATTATTGTTATTATTATTATTATTATCATCATCATCATCATCATCATCATCATCATCATCTTAATTTATAGATATTGGTATCCCTCCCTGGAGCTGAAACTCATCTGTTCCTCTGTAATGTACCGTACATCCTTAGTGAGAATGTCCCCCCTTCTCTCTCTCTCTCTCTCTCTCTCTCTCTCTCTCTCTCTCTCTCTCTCTCTCTCACACACACACACACACACACACACACACACACACACACACACAGCCGCGGCCAACTTTCAAACAATCCGCTTCTTTATATATTGCTTTGTGTCTTGGTTTTTCCTGGATGTTTGAGTTTTTAGTGATTTAATAGTCACCTTTTTATGGCTGTGTGTGTGTGTGTGTGTGTGTGTGTGTGTGTGTGTGTATTTAGTTTGGGGGAGTATTTAATTTGTTAAGTTTTGTGGCCTCCGTCTTGCGTAATTGACTTTGTTCCTTTTAACTGTTTTTGTAGTTATTATTTCGTTTATGTTATGGATTTTAGGGTCAGAATGTCACGCAGGAAATACAAGTGCTATTGTTAAGCATGGTTATCATCTGAAATATCATCATTTTTCTACCATCGTCTACGGCATCATCGTCTGTCATCATTAATCCAGTATATCAAAAAAGTGTCCGAGTTATCATTCTTTATCTTTGCCATCATCATCATCATCAAACAGACAGAAAGCATAGATATAGATTGATATATAGATAGATAGACTGACAGGTGTAGAGATAAGATAGACAGAAGAGTGAGGGGCAAAAAAAAGCCCCAACCCCGGAAAACCAGAGAGAGAGAGAGAGAGACCCTAAATTGACAGAAACAAGGAAGGAAGAGACCAGTACTGAGACAGACAGACAGAGGGGGAGAGAGAGAGAGAGCCAGGGGAGGGGGGTGGGGGGGTTCAGAGTGAGGGAACTTGTGACATATAAGTTGTGAGAAGTAAGTTAAGAAAAGTTTCTATTAGTATTTCATGCCCTAAGTTTGGTCCACCTAACTTTTACACAATAAGTTTGGCGCCGCTAACTTTCCTGCCTCCCTCTCTCTCTCTCTCTCTCTCTCTCTCTCTCTCTCTCTCTCTCTCGTTAGTTTGTGGTTGTCTGTTCTTTCATTTTTTCCTCTTCCTCTCTTTCTCTGTCTGTCTGTCTGTCTGTCTGTCTGTCTGTCTCTCTCTCTCTCTCTCTCTCTCTCTCTCTCTCTCTCTCTCTCTCTCTCTCTCTCTCTCTCCTGTCTATTGCTTAACTCCTGTCAGTCTAAGGGCTTTCCATTTCTCTCTCAGCTTGCATACTCTCTTGTCACCCCCCCCCCCCCCGTTCACTCATCATCTGCTCCTGTCTTTCGCCTGTCAGTTGGGTGGGACAGCTGTTATTTGTTGTTAATTGGTGAAGTTGTCTGTCATCGTCTTCATGATGTTTTTTCTTTTACGTGATGTCATTGAGCGAGTCTCTCTCTCTCTCTCTCTCTCTCTCTCTCTCTCTAAGAAATAAGAATAAACAGGTTTAATATTGCCAATTTGCTTGATCTGGCATGTAATTAATCATTTGTTTGATTTTTCGTTTCAGGTGACGAAAATAAAGGTAAGTAATTAAAGCCTGCCGGAAGTGGGGGAGAGGGGGGCTTAGTGGCGTTTCCAGACTAGGGGTAAGAGGAGGGGGAAGGGGAGATGAGGGGAAAAGGGGGTATTGCGATGGTTGAAGGGGGGAGGGTGAGGGGAAGGGGGTATTGGATTGGGATGGGGTGGAAAGAGGGGGCAAAAGGGTGGTGGGAAGTGGGTTGGGGAAGGGAAAGCAGTCTCAAAGAAAGGGAAGAGAATGGGGGGATTAAAAGGGGAAGGGGGAGGAGGTGGGAGAAGTGGGGTTGCTCGGATCGTGGGGAGGGGAAGCGAGGCAGAGGAAGAGGGTGGAGGGTGAGGGAAAGGGATGAAGGGAGAAGAGGGAGGATTTTTTTTTTTTTTTTTTTTTTTTTTTGAGGGGGTGGGGATGAGGAGGAGAGAAGAGGGAGGGGGAGGGAAGTTTTTTTTGGGGGGAGGGGAGGAGGCGTGAGGGTGGGGGGTAAATTCGTCTGGCCAGTTCACTTCTTTCCTTGTCCCTCTTTCCTTCAGTGTTTATTTTCCTCCTTGTGAACCAGTTTCCCCTTTTTTTCTTCACCCCGTTTTCTTTTCCTCCTTTTTCGTTAATTCTTCGGTTCTAATTCTTTCATTCATCGTTCTCATTCACTCCTTACATTCATCTCACTCTTCATCCGCTCATCTGTCATATTCGTCTATTATATTTCTTCCGTTGTCATTTCACTACTTCTGTTTTCTTCATTTCTCAGTTTGTCACTCCTCTTCGTCCACTGTCACTTCTGTGTCCACTCAACTTCGCTCGTCCAGTCGCCCTTTTTTCACACTTTCTCACACTCTTTCACTCTGGCGCTGACTTCCACTCTGTCACTCACTCACTCACATTAACTGGCTCAGACTCCCCCCCTGTCACTCACACCTACTCATCCACTCCGATTCTCTCTCTCTCTCTCTCTCTCTCTCTCTCTCTCTCTCTCTCTCTCTCTCTTTTCCTGGCTCACCGTCTCCCTTGCACCCACTTCGTACTTTTCACTCACACTTATTTCCACCCTCACTCACTCACTCGCTCACGTCTTCCCTGTCACTCCCACGCACAGAATCCAGCCCTCATGCATTTATCGTCTCCCTACTCCGTCACTCACTCACTTTTCTCTCACTGTCAGTCTCTCACGTCACATTCACACACCCACTCACTTCCTCTCCATACATCATTTCACCACCGAGAGAGACACACACAGAATGCAACTGACGGTCATATGTAAGTGTGCATCTTGTTCTAGGAAGTGCATGTGTGTGTGTGTGTGTGTGTGTGTGTGTGTGAGAGAGAGAGAGAGAGATACAATGCCACTTAGACTAATTGTTATCCCAGGCTCTCTCTCTCTCTCTCTCTCTCTCTCTCTCTCTCTCTCTCTCTCTCTCTCCATTTCTTCCCCCTGTAATCCCCTCTCTCCTCCCCTCCTTCTCCCCCTCTCCCCCTACCTTTCTCCCCTCTCCTCCCCCTCACTGCCAATATATCGACTTCTCCCCCCTTCCCTCCCGCTTCGCATCCTCTCCCCACCTCTCCTCTCCCCTCTTCACCCTTTCCCCTCCGTCTCTTCCCCTCCCCTCCCATCCCTTTCTTCATCCCTTCCCTCCTAACCCTCTCCCCTGTCCTCACTCTTCTACATCCCTCCCTTCCTCACTCTCCTACTGCCCCCTCCCTTCTCCCCCACCCCCTTTCCCCTCCCACATCCCGTGCTTCCCTTCTCTCTCCTTTGATAGATAAATAGAATTGAATATAGATAACAGTAGGCTGGAAGATAGACTGATAGATAGAGGTAGATGGGCAGATTGGGAGAAGAGATTAATAGATAGATAATGTAGGAAATAAACCACCTGCGAGAGAGAGAGAGAGAGAGAGAGAGAGAGAGAGAGAGAGAGAGAGAGAGAGAGAGATCCAGAATGGCACAGTAGGAGGAAAAACTGCCCAGTCTTGTTAAGCAAAAAATCAAGAAAATTACAAGAAAAGCTGATTTGTAATTGAGAAAAAATTGAAGACAACTGTGTGTGTGTGTTGTGTGTGTGTGTGTGTGTGTGTGTGTGTGTGTGTGTGTGTGTGTGATGGTGCGCAGCGACATGGTTGAGTGAGGTGTGTGTGTGTGCGTGCGTGGCTGTCCGTGTGTGTGAACCTGTGCGTATGTGGGAGAGAGATTGCTGCGGTGATTGAGTGAGAATAGCGTGCGAGTGGTCGTGTCATTGATTGTGTGTGTGTGTGTGTGTGTGTGTGAGAGAGAGAGAGAGAGAGAGAGAGAGAGAGAGAGAGAGTGACGATGTTCATATCCATTTGCGTGCATTTTTGTCAGCAGGGAAATACTTTGTGTGTGTGTGTGTGTGTGTGTGTGTGTGTGTGTGTGTGTGTGTGTGTGTGCAACTTTCTGTATGACTATGTATGTGTATATGTGCAGGTTTGTGTGTACGACTGTGTGTATGCTTGTTTATATTTTTGTACATGCCTTTGTGTACGTATGTGTGTGTGTACGGATTTGTGTGGATGTACGTGAATATATTAGAGAATGCTTAGGTGTACAAATATCTATATCTAAATGCATTTTTGAATGTATGTATGTCTACGCGTGTGTGTATTTGCATGTACGTGATGTTTATGTACGCACAGTGAATAAATGTCTGGTGTTGTGTGTGTGTGTGTGTGTGTGTGTGTGTGTGTGTGTGTGTGTGTGTTTCCAAGGAGTAGCCTGTGAATTAAAGTGACACTACCAACCTCTCTCTCTCTCTCTCTCTCTCTCTCTCTCTCTCTCTCTCTCTCTCTCTTGGAAGATAAATATGGGTAAATAATACATTATACATATAAGTAGATATTTATATTTATCTATAGTCAGATGCCTACTAGCTGCAAGATACGTAGATACATATATAGATGAATAGATAGATTTATTGATGCGTAAATAAATGAAATAGAGAGATTTATGGAATATTTTAGAAAACATAGATAGGATATATTGATAGTTAAAGTAATTCTGGTAGTCATTGAAATTTAGGAAAAGATTTAAAAGTATAGAGTGAATTGTTATGGATGTAAACAAATAAACAAGTGTATTTGTTTTTGTTGTTTTTTGAAGGCGTTTTTTTAGCTCACTTTTGTCTCTTCCCCCTCTCACGTTTTTATTTATCTCTCTCTCTCTCTCTCTCTCTCTCTCCATATATATATCAGTGAACTGGTATATATATTTTTTCTTTTTTCTTTTTTTTTCTCTTCTCCACCCCTGGTCTTCCTACTCCCATTCTTCTTCCCTGTCATCATCCTCCCCTTTCCCCCATTGTTCTTCCCCATCCCCTCCCCATTTTTCGTTTTCTCCTTTTCCCCACCATTCCTCCCCCTTCCTCTTCCACTTCTCCCTCTCTTTCCTCTTCCCCATCGTCCCCCGTCACAGCACACACACTCCCCCTTCCCCAGTCTTCCTCTTCCTCCTCCTTTCTTTTTCTTTCCTTCCCTTTCCTGCTTCACTGCTCTACCCATTTCCCTCCCCATCACCCATCTTCCCACTCCCCTTCCCTGCTTCTCTTTCCTCCTCCACTACTCTCCTTTCCCTCCCCATTAGCCCTCCTCCTTCCACGCCTCTCCCCCCTTCCCCCTCCTCCTTCCACGCCTCTTCCCCCCTTCCCCCTCCCCCATTGTCCACTCCCCTCCTCCCCCTCCCCCTCCTCCTCCTCCTCCCCCTTCTCGTTTAATCATCCCTTGTGCGTTTTTTGGTGAAGGAGGCATTGATCGCTACGGCAAGGTGGACCTCTCACACTACCACACCACTACCACTACCACACCACTACCACACCACTACCACTACCACACCACTACCACACCACTACCACTACCACACCACTACCACTACCACACCACTACCACACCACTACTAACACTGCCACTGACACTTCCACAACCAGTTCCACTCACACAGCCATTACTGTTACCATGACTACAACTATCACTGTTATTATTACCTCTGCCACGACCACAACTGTTACTATCCCTACCACTAGTATTTCTGCCACTGCCACTGTCGCTACCACCGTCTCTCTCCTACCACAGTCACCATCTCACTACCTCCACTGTCACCACAATCACCACCACCATCCACTCACAAACACTACTCTCACACCACTCCTCCATCTAATCTACTTCGTGTACACTAACCCACTACTGTATGCTCTTTGTGTGTGTGTGTGTGTGTGTGTGTGTGTGTGTGTGTGTGTGTGTGTGTGTGTCTATCAATATATCTATGTGACTCCCAATCAAACATTCAACTCTCCTTTTGCAATCCTCTTTTCACTCTTTTTCTGTCGTTCTTTTTCTCTCTCCCCTCTCCTCTCTTTACTCTCTCTCCCTCCTTTCCACCGCTCGCTTTACACACACACACACACACACACACACACACACACACACACACACACACACACACACACACAACCAATGTAAAAATGCTCGTTACATCCACACACACACACACACACACACACACACACACACACACACACACACACACACACATCCCCTGGGCAGAGTTCACCCTCACCGTGACCTCTAGCAGTCTTGTCCTCACTCTTACAGGCTCACTCTTGCACCCTCATTCTTACTCTTCCAGTCATACACTTGCCCATATTCTTATAATTATTCTTTCTCTAATTGTTACTCTTGCGTATTGTCTCATTCTTAATCATTTTGACTTATTCTTACACCTGCTCATTCTGTCATTCTTACACTTTCCCATTCTTTCATTCTTATATTCATACTCTCTCTCTTACCCTTTCGCAATGGCTCATTCTTAATTATTTCTACTTATTCGTACACTTGCTCATTCTATCATTCTTACACCTAGTCATGCTCTTTCGGTATTATTCTCTTTCGTAAACTATTTTAATTTTTACACTTCTCGCATTCGTTTTCACTCTCTTACTCTCAGCTGCACTCTTAACAATCATGCTCTCTGTCGCTCACTCTTACTCACTTCTGCTAGTTGACTGAATCACAGTTGAGTTTGTACCCTTAATTCTCATTCTTCCTCACTCTCACTGTCCCCAATTTCACTCATAACCTATCCACACTCACAGCCTTGCTCTCGCGCTCTAACACTCTTACACTCATGCCTCCTCACTCTCACCCTCTCACTCACTCTCACTCACTCTTCCCTCACTCTTCTTGCCCTCATAATCTATCCACACTCATAGCCTTCCTGTCGCTCTTTAACACCTTTACACTCATGCCCCCTCACTCACACACTCACACTCTCTCACTCTTCCCTCACTCTTCTTGCTCTCCATCTCTCCATCTCGAGAGGTCTTCCCAGAAATGACTCGTTTGGCGTCTGGCGGATTGAGAGAGAGAGAGAGAGAGAGAGAGAGAGAGAGAGAGTACAAACAACGGGCTTTCCACTTCATCCAGGCATCCTACAAATGATCTTATCTCCCTCTCCCTGTCAGGAACTCTCTCTCTCTCGCTCTCTCTCTCTCTCTCTCTCTCTCCTAAATCGTTCCTTCAGCCACGGGAAATCCCCATCACTCAGGGGGTTGACCTTCACCCCGAGGACGTAGTTTTTCTTACCTTTTCCTGCCGACTTTATTCAATTATGGTATAAGGGTTTGTGGATGGTCATTAACCTTTTCAGTCTGAGCATGTCTCTCTCTCTCTCTCTCTCTCTCTCTCTCTCTCTCTCTCTCTCTCTCTCTCTCTTAGGACGTAGATAACGAACAGATAGACAGATAATGATAGAAGAAGCAGACAGACATTGCGAACGGAGAGACAGACAGACAGACATAGCGTGACTAACTACAGTATCACACACACACACACACACACACACACACACACACACACACACACACACGAGGGCTCCCTGTTTTCTTCAGTTCAGATTTATTTTTCGTACAGTACACCTTTTAATCCCCACATAACTAAATAAAAAAACGGGATTACTTAGTTAATAATCTCGTCATTCGCAGCTTTTTAAAACCCCTTCAGTGCGATAGTGTTTTATTTTTTATATTGCTGTGTTCAGATTATATTATTATTATTATTATTATTGTTGTTGTTATCATTGTTTGTGTTGATTATTATTATTATTATTATTATTGTTTATTATTATTATTATTTTTATGAATTTTCAAGTTGGAGGGCTTAGGTATAGGATAGTCCCAGTTAATCCGTGCACTGCTACTAATATTAATTATAATCACTGAATGAAATAGTCTCTTGAGATGATGATTGTGGAAAGTGTACGTGATCGGGGTGGAGGGGTCAGTATGAATTATTTTGCATTTTTTAACATACAATTAAGAAAATAATAATAATAATAATGATAATAATAATAATAATGATAAAGTAATAAAAATCCTGCCCTTAACCCGTGTGATTGCCGTGGGTTTTCCAAGACTGAGTTAGATGGTCTTGTTGTCAGAGTTAAACAGGGAGATGAGGGCAGTGAAAAGGTTAACAGTGCTTTAACCCTATTTTCCCTCTGTTTTTCTCACTGCTCCCTTCTCTCCTCCCCTCCTTCCTTCCCACCTTCTGAAAAGAGAGAGAAAAAATCAAGGACGAGCGACTGCCTCTCTCCAGAATCGGGGGATGGGGGGTGTTAAGTGGGGGAGTGAAGCCCTTTGATAAGAAATGATAACTGATGATAAACTGCACTGTAGGGAATGATATAGTGCTTTTGATCTAACCTGATAAAGATCCCGAACTCCTATCATCCCAGTTGATAGCCTACGTAGTCAGATTGGAGGGTTGATTTCGCTAGTAACCAAGGAGACTCATTTCTACCACAAATACAGCTGTTCAAATGTTACCACGATTTATTTAAAGATGTGGAATTTGCCCAGTCCCTTCAGATGAAATAAAGACTAGTTTTTATTTTACAGATTTTTTGTTAAGGAAGAAACTATACCCACACGTTAAAGTTGTGTTTGTTGTGAAAATATAGCAGTTTCTTTACTTATAAAATTTTTTGTTATTGTGATGTATTGAACACGGGTCGTTCTTTTGTTAACTGATTGATTCTCTCTCTCTCTCTCTCTCTCTCTCTCTCTCTCTCTCTCTCCACATACACAAGCTCCCCACTGCCTCATCTAACCCCTTAACCACGGGGGGCTTCCTTATGCCTAGTAAAAAAAATAATAATTATAATAATAATAATGATAAATTCTTTTCCCTTATGCAGTCAAATATACAGGTCGAAAGTAATTTATGGGATTATTATATTTTTCATTATTATATATTTTGAGAACGTTATGTATATTTCATTGTTATTCATTTTTATTCTACGTTGTACTACTCATTCACTTGCATCCCCCCTCCTGCCCTTCTGAGTCCTGCCCCTTGCCCTTACACTTGCCCTTCATCTCCATCCCATGCCCCAGCCCTTGCCCATACTCATGCCCTTCATCCACTACCCTTTCCCCTACCCTTGACGTGACTTGCCCTTTGTACCCCTTTGTCCTTGCCTTTCTTGCCCTTATCCTTGCCCCTTCTGACCTCACCCTTGCCCTTCTTGCCCTTATCCTTGCCCCTTCTGTGGCCTTTCCTTCTTGACCTCATTGCCCTCTTCCACCTTGCCCTGAAGATTGACACTTGCTTCTTGCCCGCAGTCATTTCTCTCCCCAGACTCTGATCTTCATGCCCTCTAAAACTGTAAATCATTCCCTTCTTGCCCTCAGATTCCCCCAGCGTGCCCTTATTGCGCTCGAAGTCAAACTCGTTTCCTTCTTGCCCTCAAATTCAAGATCATTCCCTTCTTGCCCTTAACTCATGATCATTCCCTTCTTGCCCGCATCTACTGCCCATGTCTTTCTTGTCCTCACTCTCGATCATTCCCTTCTTGCCCTCAACTCAAGATCATGCCCTTCTTGCCTCAAACTCCGGATCGTGCCCTTCTTTCTCCCAACTGCCCAGCATTTCCTTCTTCCCCGTAACTCCCGCCCGTGCCTTTCTTGCCCCCAAACTCCGACTCCTGCCCTTCTTGCCCTCAGCCCCACTACCGTGCCCCTCTTGCCCGCAGTGTCTTCAGGCCCCGTCAAGGATTCTCGCTCAAGAGTAAAATATATTATGTATCATTATCTGCGGAGAGAGAGTAACCGATGTAAACAAAGGTTGGCGATAGATAAATACAAATAGATGAATGCACTTGAGATGAGCTGAATTAGGAAGGAATTACGACCCAAGAGAGAGAGAGAGAGAATTATTTCAGAGAATTTGTGTATTATGCATGATCATTTTGAAATTAATTACCAACGATATTCCAACTAAAAAAAACATTTCTGCATAACACCCACTCTGGCTTTTGTGTGTGTGTGTGTGTGTGTGTGTGTGTGTGTGAGAGAGAGAGAGAGAGAGGGAGAATGTGTGTGTGTGTGTGTGTGTGTGTGTGTGTGTGTGTGTGTGTGTGTAACTCAGCGATGTGCACCAGTTGAAGTATTTTGATGCTGTCTGACGCCGGAAGAATTAATGGGAGGTTGATACACTTGATTTGAGAGAGAGAGAGAGAGAGAGAGAGAGAGAGAGAGAGAGAGAGAGAGAGAGAGAGAATAGATGAACACGATAAACATCTCAGTACATTACATACATCAGAGGAAAAAAACGAGAGAGAGAGAGAGAGAGAATATTACGATGATGGGTGCGAGCGAGGCCTTAAGTAATAGCGAAAACAAGTGTAATATCGCCAGCAAAAATAGACCCCATCAACACGCCGAGGTGGTAACACTGCTGCCGGGAGGTGTTGCCATTCCCTCAACATTATTCATTACACTTTTTTTTTCTTTCAACTCAGCTGTGAATGCGTTATGTGGGTGAGTGAGAGCGTATATGGGCAGGTGAGGGGAGGATAGGGGAGAGGAAGGTGAGGAAAATGGGGGAGGGAGAGGTTAGGGAGATATATATGGGGAGGGGAGAAGGGAAATGGGTGGGAGAAGAAAAATATAAAAGAAAAACAAAAGCCTTATTGGTACTTTGGAGACTGTTATCTAGTAAGTTGTGATTATTATTCTGAGTCAGTGATAAGAAAGCAGGAACCACTCTCCCTCACCTCGTCAGTCAGATCAGCAGAAGCCGGCAGGAAAAAATGAGAACTACCATGCAGTATAAGAAAGCTGTCAGGGAAGTTCTACAGGGAAGGATGAATGGATATATATGCGTGGATGGGGGAGGGCATGGGAAGGGGAGAGAGAGAGAGAGAGTTGAGACGAAAGAATGGTGAGAGGAAGGAGGTGGGGGAAAAGGGGGGTAGGTTAGGGAGGGGGTACAGAGACGAAGAAATAGGAGGGGGAGAGAAATGGGAAAGAGTGTTAAAGAGAGGGAAGGGGAAGAGAAGTGAAGAATGGGATGAGTGGGGAATGGGGTGAGAGGAGTGAGGTTTGGGAGAGATGAAAAAAGGAAGGGGTGAGAGGGAGGAATGGTGGAGGATAGAGAGGGAGTGGATGGAGGGGGGAAGAGTAAGGGAGAGGGAAAGGAGAGGGGGAATCGAGGGAGGGAAGGGAGGAACGGTGGAGGTGGGAGGGAGGAGAGGAGGGAGTGAGACAGGATAGCCAGAATGTCGAGTGTTGAAATTTACTAACCGTCTGAGGAGGTGTTGCCATATCACGTCCGCCGCCTCCTATTTATTTTATCTAACTTCACACAAATTCAATGTTATGGCACGTACTCCACAAAGGGCCTCAGTCCTGGCTCGTTGTTTTTAGGGTACTCGTCATTTCCAGACGATTTTATTCAACCTTGGGAGAGACTTCGAACTGGAGGGGTTAGGCATAGATGAAAAAAATCGTCTGAAGAAATACGTCTTGGGATTGAAGGGGTTAAGGAAGAATTTTTACAGAATAACCATCGTATTTTCCTGCTAAATTTAGTGATGTATTTTCCTCCTTTAGTCCTGTGTTTTCCAGCTTTGTAACCTTCGAAAGCAGCTGTTGAAAGCTGTCACACACATGCATTATTTCACTCTTCATATCTCCAAACGGTATAAAAATAAGCTTTGTAATTACTGCTTTGCAACTGGTGAGCGTGTTAAACCATTCAGTCTGAGGACTTCGTTTTATATATGTATTTATTTTGCTGCCTCCAGACGATTTTATTCAGCTGAAGACGTCATACTGGAGGGATTTTTTTTTTAGACTTCATTAACACCTTCAGTTTGTGTTGTATGTTTTAGTCCTTATTTCAGTTGATTTTATTTATCTTAGGAAAGCTTCGTAGTAGTGAAGGGATTAATGAACGTTAGCCTAAATCTCTCTCTCTCTCTCTCTCAAGCTCTAGCTCAATAAAATCCCCTTGGAGACAGCAGAGAAAATAAATACGCCTAATTGGGATTGAAGGGGTTGACTCGGATCAGTTACGAAGCTGAATACAATCGTCCAGAGGTAGCCAGAATAAATTAGGGTTTAATTTTGTATCTGGAATAAATTACAAAATACGCCAAATAATTCAGGTGGTTAAATGTCAGAATATCAGGCAGGTGGGTTGGGAGAATTCGCTGGTTTTTATGTTATTTATTTATGGAGGGGTTGTGTGGGTGGATTAATCGGTACATATGAACGGTGGATTAATCAGTACATATGAACGATGCTAGGGACAATGAACGATGTCTTTGGGTAATGATGATATATATGCCTGGTATTGTGTGTGTGTGTGTGTGTGTGTGATAATGTATACGTATGATTGCTGATGTATGCATGTGTATATTATAGACGTAGTGTACGTGTGTATGCATGAGTTACGATTGCTCTATGCATGTCCAAATTATAGGTGTGTGTGTGTGTGTGTGTGTGTTGCAGGATTGCCATTTTTTTTTCTTGCTAACATTTCTTTTTGTCAGACGGCAGCCATGTTG
Source organism: Coenobita brevimanus (assembly GCF_032717465.1). NCBI lineage: Eukaryota > Metazoa > Arthropoda > Malacostraca > Decapoda > Coenobitidae > Coenobita > Coenobita brevimanus. The sequence goes on from NC_137012.1 coordinate 28,845,844, forward strand.
TGTGGTTCCTCCCTCCCGCTCTCCCTCCACTTCCCCCTTCCTTCCCTCTCTCCTCCCTCCCTCTCTCCCTTCCTTCCTTCTCCTTCCCTCCCTCCTTCCATTCCATTGCACCGCTCCTCACTCCACCGTCCCTCCACCACTCCTTCACTTCCTTCAACATTCTCCACCGTCCCTCCACCACTCCTTCACTTCCTTCAACATTCTCCACCTCATACACCTCAACCACTCTCCCTCCCTCCACCATTACCCCCTCCACCAAACCCTCGTATCTTACTTTTCCACCACCCCCTCTTCTCTCCCTCTCTCTTGCCTCTCCACTCCCCACTCCTTGCCTTCATCACCACTCCCCTCTCCTCCTCTGCCTTATTCCTTTTCTCCATACCTTTCCCTCTTTGCCTCCACCACCCCCTCTTTCCTCCCTCACTCTCTTATTCCTTGCTTCTTCACAACTCCCTCTTTCCTCCCTCCTGTTCTCTACTTATAGCTCCCTCACTCTCTCCTTATCTACCACTCTCACTCCCCCAGCTCTACCTCCCCTCTCCCCCTCCTCTCGTCCTCTTGTCAGTAGAGTACATGAAGTAACTGCCCACCCAGAGAATCGCCCCTTTGTACACACACACACACACACACACACACACACACACACACACACACACACACACACACACGTTCATACATATTGATACATCTGTACGCAAAAATTCATACTCATTCACACACACACACACACACACACACACACACACACACACACAGTGATAAACGAGGATGGAATAGTGGTGAATCAGAATCTCACTTTCCAGCAGTATGTCAGTACAAAGGTTATTTTGGTGTGTGTGTGTGTGTGTGTGTGTGTGTGTGTGTGTGTGTGTGTGTGGGCACCTGTACTTGTTTTCTCTCCACTTCGTCCACCTCCTCTGTTTCTTTCCTCCTCCTGTTCCCCCTTACTTTTCTCCTCCCTTCCTCCCTCCCTCCCTCCAGCTCCCTCCCCTCTTATTCTTCCCCCTCCCCCATTCCTTATACACCTAGACTGATGCACTGCGGTTACAAAGCCCTCCCTCACCCCCCTTCCCTCCCTCTCTCTCTCTCTCTCTCTCTCTCTCTCTCTCTCTCTCTCTCTCTCTCTCTCACCCTTCCCTTCCTCGGCATCTCCCCTCCTATCCCCTTCCCTCCCCTCCTCCACCCCACATTCCCTTCAATCTCCCTCCTTTCCTCTCCCTCCTCTCCCCTTCCCTCCCCCTCGCACTCACCATCTACCTCTCCCCCTTCACTCACTTTCTTCTCGCCTCCCCCTCCCCATCTTTCTTTCCCCCTCCTCTTCCTCCTCCCCCTCCCCCAATTACATATGATCCCCGCAACCATTTGTATCTAGGCAAGGAGAAAGGCAGTATGTTTTAGTGTATAGATAGATAAGAAATGGAAATGGTAAAATGGCTGATAAATAGCTTGATACATAAACAGGTAAATGAACAGACAAAGATATTGGTAGGTACTGGTGGATAGATATAGGTTGATAGATAAATAGACAGGTAGAAGATACAGAGGTAGGAAGGTTGATATAGTCACAGATAGACAGGTACATAGACTTGATTAAATGATACATATCGTTAGTATTATACCAAACCACAACTCACACAATTCCACACCTGCCCATACCCCCTGACTCCACCACCATTCCACACCTGTCCATACCCCGTCACTCCACCACCTTTCCACACCTGAACATCCCTCTCACTCCACCACCTTCCACACCTGTCCATACACCTCACTCCACCTCCTCCACCTGCACCTCTACTCCACTACAAATAAGAGGTGGTGGAGTGAAGAGTGAGGGAGTGTGTGTCAACAGTGTAACATGATTTAGTTTTAGTGAGATGTCAGATTCTCTCTCTCTCTCTCTCTCTCTCTCTCTCTCTCTCTCTCTCTCTCTCTCTCTCTCTCTCTCTCTCAGCTGTCTGTCCATTCATCCACCCTTCCATCTATCATCTATATCTGTGTCTGTCCCTCCATTTATCTGTATCTGTCTACCCATCCATCGATACATCCATCTCTCTATATCCCATCCATCCATCCATCCATCCATCCATCCACCCACCCATCCATCCATCCATCCATCTATCTGTCAACCTGTCTATCAAGCCTGTGACCTTGCCCACAACACACCTAACCACCAAGTTACTTCTCCCAGTTAGCACCGTAGCGCAAAAGTTAGCACAACAAGTTACAAGTTAGCGGGAAGTTAGCATTTGGTAAGGAGTGAGCTTGGGGCGAGAAGTTAGACTAGATTATGAGAGTTAGGCTAGTTATTTTGAGTTAGGGTTAGTATTCGGAGAGTTTAAGTGTTATTATAGAAGTTAGGAGAAAATTATTTATGACCGTGGGTAAGAGAAGAGTACATGGGTTGGTGTGACTGAATTTCTTCTCTCTCTCTCTCTCTCTCTCTCTCTCTCTCTCTCTCTCTCTCTCTTAACGCACACACTACTTCCTCCTTCCCCATTTCTTCTCTCCCGTCTCTTCCTGTCATATCTTCCCATCCCTTCTTTATAAATTTCTCCCTTCATCCCTTTCCCCTCTTTTTCCTTCTCTCTTCCTCTTATCTCCTCTTTTTCTTCCCTTCCTGTCCCTCCCTTCCTATTTTATACCCTTCAAATCTTTTTCCTTGAGTATTAAAGGAACTGAGAATGAATTATCAAAGCCTTTAGTAAAACCTTTCAGTAATTCAGTAATGAGCACTATGGTAAAGTGTCACGCGACTGAGTTGTAACAATATATTAGCACTAGAATATGATGTTAGTCACGAAGAAGTGCTATGAAAAGGATGCAGAGCTGTTGTGTTGTCTTTTCTGCCACTCCCTTCCCCTCCTGCAGCATTCTATCCCCTCCCTCCCCTCCTGCAGCATTCTATCCCCTCCCCTCCTGCAGCATTCTATCTCCTCCCCTCCCCTCCTGCAGCATTCTATCCCCTCCCCTCCTGCAGCATTCTATCTCCTCCCCTCCCCTCCTGCAGCATTCTATCCCCTCCCCTCCTGCAGCATTCCATCTCCTCCCCTCCCCTCCTGCAGCATTCTATCCCCTCCCCTCCCCTCCTGCAGCATTCTGTCCCCTCCCCTCCCCTCCTGCAGCATTCTATCCCCTCCCCTCCCCTCCTGCAGCATTCTATCCTCTCCCCTCCCCTCCCCTCCTGCAGCATTCTGTCCTCTCCCCTCCCCTCCTGCAGCATTCTATCCCCTCCCCTCCCCTCCTGCAGCATTCTATCCCCTCCTCTCCCCTCCTGCAGCATTCTACCCTCTCCCCTCCCCTCCTGCAGCATTCTATTCCCTTCCCTCCTACCCTTTCCTCTCCCCTCCTGCAGCATTCTATTCCCTCCCCTCCCCTGCTGCATTTAGAATCATTCTACCCCTTCTTCTCCCCTCCTGCAGCATTCTACCCCTTCTTCTCCCCTCTTGCAGCATTCGCCCCTCTCCCCTCCCCTCATGCTGCGTTCTACCCTCTCCCCTCCCCTCATGCAGCGTTCTACCCTCTCCCCTCCCCTCATGCAGCGTTCTACCCTCTCCCCTCCCCTCATGCAGCGTTCTACCCTCTCCCCTCCCCTCATGCAGCGTTCTACCCTCTCCCCTCCCCTTCTGCAGCATTCAATCCCCTCCTCCCCCCCTCCTGCAGCATTCTATCCCCTTCCCCTCCCCTTCTACCATATTCTTCCTCCCTCACCTTCCCTTCCCCACCCCCTCCCCACGTTTCTATTTTTCCCCACCTTTGCTTCGACTGATAAAACCTCGCAAACTGCGCGGCATTGTTTGATACGTAAAAATTCTCTCCCTCTCTCTCTCTCTCTCTCTCTCTCTCTCTCTCGTTCAGTCACTCCCAACCACCTTTTAACCTTTCTCAGATAGTGGCACTGCATGATATAGTAATTACAATAATAATAGTAATAATAAGAATAACAATAATGATCATTATCATCTTCCTTGGATTTGTGTGTGTGTGTGTGTGTGTGTGTAAGCTAAATATAGGTATGTGGGCGTGTGAGGTAATAAGGAAGATGGATTTCTCTCTCTCTCTCTCTCTCTCTCTCTCTCTCTCTCTCTCTCTCTCTCTCATATTCGCTTCCCTCCCACACCCCTCCTCTCCTTCCCTTTCTCTCTCGACCCCTCTCCTCTGTTCCCATCTCTTCTCCCCTCCCCATACCTCCTACTTTTCCTCCCCTCTCCTCTCCCATTTTGTACACCCTTTTCCCCCTCCCCTCCCCTCCCCTCCCCTCCCCTTTATATTTTAAGTGCGTCATATGCCACTGCGAGGAAATGCCAGAGAGAGAGAGAGAGAGAGAGAGAGAGAGAGAATCTTTTTGTTTTTATGGGATTCAGTGTGCATAGTTGGAAATAACTTACCCGGCAGCTCACACACACACACACACACACACACACACACACACACACACACACACACACACACACACACACACACACACACACACACCACACACACACACACACACACACACACACACACACACACACACACACACACACACACACACACGTCACAGCCCTTCCCACACAGCTCTCTCTCTCTCTCTCTCTCTCTCTCTCTCACACACACACACACACACACACACACACACACACACACACTTGCACTGCCTCTTACACCTCACCCTATGAATGTCTTCTACCATCTGATCCCCAGCTTTTGTTTTCCTTTATTTTTAAGCTAATTCCTGACGATTTTTGTTTCACAGAGTAAGCGTTAGTGAGCAGAGGGTTTTGATTATGTGTCTGTCTGTCATTTTCCTTTCTAGACATTTTCCCTTTTAGATATTTTGCATTTTAGACACTTTCGCTTTTAGAGACATTTTCCTTTCTAGGCATTTTCCTCTTTGGAGATATTTTCCTATTTAGAGACATGAAGCAGAGGAGGAAAAGAGTACTCGGGTTCTTGAATATGACTTGAAATGAAGGTTAATAAAATGATGTTTAGGATAAAGTTGAGGTGAAAATAATATGATGCTGTGAACGAGAGAGAGAGAGAGAGAGAGAGAGAGAGAGAGAGAGAGAGAGAGAGAGAGAGAGAGAGAGAGAGAGAGAATATAACTCACTCATATTCAAGGTCGTAACCATCCTTAGTCCAATATAACGATAGGATGGAGGGGGGAGGGGTTGTCGGGGAGAGAGGTAGGGAGTGGGGAGTTTGATAGGGAGATGGAGAGAGGGGTGAGAGGGATGGAGAGAGAGGGGTTAGGGGTGGAGTACCAAACCTCTCCCCAAGGATAATAGCCTTTTTATTGTTCTTGTTATTCTTGCATGGTTTAGTCACGCTGGGAATACGTGGGGAGAATTAATATTGGTTATAACTTCTTCCTTACTGCTATGGAGATGAATTATGAGGAAGTGAGTTATGGTAAAATGGGCAGTTGATGTTTGACGAGAGAGAGAGGATTGAGTGGAAGGGCTGTGACGTGTGTGTGTGTGTGTGTGTGTGTGTGTGTGTGTGTGTGTGTGTGTGTGTGTGTGTGTGAGGCAGGTGGAGGAGAAAGGTGTAGGTAGAGAGAAAGGAGTGGAAGAAGTGAAATTACATGCATATGTAGAAAAACTCGTACTGCATAAGACAGAGAGAGAGAGAGAGAGAGAGAGAGTACGTCACCAGCATGAAGGGGGTGGACATTTGGAAGTTAGGTTTAGTCTGCAAGCGTGTTAAAAGTTTGCATTGTGTTGCAGTTGTTGCACTGTGGATAACGGAAGTTGATGTTAGGAAATTGCAAGGCTCTCACCACCCACCACACCCCCGGGATATCCGAAAGGGCGGGGGGGGGGGCATTAACCCTCTCGTGGCCACGCTGTTTCGTCGTGTATTTCATCTATCGCCACACGTTATCTTCTGCTGAGCGAGTTATAGGAACCTGGGACCCGTATTCTCGTCGGCTAAGGGCGCTCCCTATCACCTCTTCCCAAGAGATTTATTATATTAACCCTCTATCACGCTGTTTCGTCGTATGTTACAGCTATCGCCAGACGGTTTTCTTCAGCTGAGTGAGTTATAGGAAACAGACCCTTATTGTCGTCGGTTATGGGAGCTCCCTAACACCTCTTCTTAAGCGATTTATTTTGCTTATTATGCACCTTGCTATCCTCTCCTGTGTTATTAAAATTTTTCTAATAACACCATACACTTCATAAATAACTCGTGAAATAATGTTAACCGGCCATATTAAAAAAATAATCGCAGAGCAAGAGATGCTAGGAAGCTTTCTGAACCGAGGAGAATGTTAATGTAATATAAAAGAGGAAATGTTATATGAAAAGATGGAAGAAAAGCGAGAAAGGGAAAGACATTTAGAATGGAGAGGAGAAGAGAAGGTAGTGTATGTGTATGTGTGTGTGTGTGTGAGGGAGAGAGAGAGAGAGAGAGAGAGAGAGAGAGAGAGAGAGAGAGAGAGAAGAAGGAAAGGAAAAGAAAAAGAAAGGAGGGAGGGAGGAAAGAGAGGAAGGGAGGGAGACGAGGGGAGGGTGTAGAGTGAAGAGAGGTATATATATGGATTGGTTTGGGGAACAAGGGAATGGAGGGAAGGGGAGGGGGAGAGAGAGGGAGGGTAGGAAGGGGGGATTGTGGGAGGGAAGGTTGGAAGGGGGGATTGTGGGAGGAAGAGAGAAAGGGGTGGTAGGCAGGTAGGTTTATAGGGAAGAGGAGAGAGAGTGGGGAAGAGGGGATGGGGGAGAGAGGAGGGGGAAGGGGTGAGGGAGGGAGGGAAGGGGTTGGTAGGTAGAAAGGTAGGGAGGGGGAAGGGGAGAGAGAGGAAGGGAAGGGTGTTGAGCTAAGTAATGAGGGAGGAAAGGGGAGAAAGGCTTTTGAAGGGTTTTAAAGGAAGTGGGTGAGGGAAGGAGGGAGGAGGGGTGGGTGGGAGGGAGGGAAGGCAGGAAGTGCGACATAATTCGAGAATAAGGAAGGAAAGAAAAGGAGGAGGAAATGAAGGAATGAGAGAAAGAAGATAAGCAAGAACGGAATAAGGAAGGAAAAGGAATGAATGAATGAAGAGAGATAAACAGTTAATATTGGGAAGAAAATAACATGAGAAGGAAGGAAGGGGATGGTTTATTGGGAAGGAGGAAATTGAGGGATGTGGGAAGAGAGAAAAGGAATGAAAGAGGAGGAATAGAGACAGTTGGAAAAAGTAAAAAGATCGAAGAAAAGGAGGGATGGAGGGAAAAGGAGCAATAAATAGATGGGAAGGAAAGATAGACTATGTAGAAGGAAGGAAGGAAGGAGGGAGGGAGGGAGAGAAGGAAATTCTAGATACAAAGGAAGGTATTGTCGGAGGGGGGAGGGATGGAGGGAGAGGGGGGAGGAAAAAGAGGATGATGGGTGGAGAAGGAGAGAGGGGGGGGAGGAAACAGGAAGGACAGATGGTATTAGTGCCCAAAGGGTGATGTGTACCGGTGGTGTGTGTGTATGTGTGTGTCTCAGTCATATAGTCTTCCCCATAGACAGGATCTCCCATGTATGAGCCAACCGCATTTCTAAAGTTAGCTAGGTGTATCTAACTTCTGTAACTTTGTATATAACCTGATAATTTTGTACTACCACTGCTACTACCACCGCCGCCACTACCACTACCACCACACATTCCCGACCCATATTCCCAGCGTTAACCAATCCACCAAATTAGCACTTACGCATTGAACTGTAGGATCGTGACTTTGCTAATGCCATCATAGTTGTGACGTCAGACGCGGATGATGACAGCATGGCCTTGGGAGAGAGAGAGAGAGAGAGAGAGAGAGAGAGAGAGAGAGAGAGAGAGAGAGAGAGAAGGTTAAAAAGGAAGGACGGAGGGAGACGGAAAAATAGGAGGAATGAGGAGGAGAAACGAAGGGAAAGATATTGGAAACAAGATCTAGGGAGCAAGACTGATAGACACAGTTACGTTGGTCCACACACACACACACACACACACACACACACACACACACACACACACACACACACAAGCTCGTAGGCCTAATAAGATCATTCTAAATTTGTAAGCATTTTTGAATAAACTTCAGCATTCGGACTCAACCTTAAAATACGTAACATATTAATTACGAGTGAAGGCAGGGTTACAGGTAAACAAAAACAAGGGAACAACGAAAAGAAAACGGAAGACAGGCCTAGCAGAGAGACCGAACCCAACTTATAAACAATGCATCTGCCACACACACGGACACACACACACAACGTCCTTCCCTTTTTCTCCTTCCCCCTTCTCCCCCCCTTCTTCTCTCTAGCCATTTCCTGTTGGCGGACCTTGTAGGCTTACCAGTGAATAGAGGGAAGAGGGGAAATGAAATAAATCTACCGTGGAATGGGGAAAATAAGGCGTATTGTGCAGGGGTGGAAGGGTGGGAGTCGCTTGGTTGGCTGGGTATTAATGCCAGTGAATGAAAGGCTTCGGCAACACTCCCTCGCTCCGGCTCTTCTCCCCTTCCTCCCTCCCTCCCTTCCACCCTCCAGCCCCCCACCCTCCCTCCCTCCCGCCTCTTAGATCTTACCTCACTGCCGTCACTGTCTCCCTCCCTCCCTCCCACTCTTCCCTTCCCTCCCTCCCACTACCTTTCCCTTCGCTTTCTACTGTCATTCTCTCCAAGGAAGCTTTAAACCTCCATGATTCACTCCCATACTCTCACATTGTACTCCTTCGTAATCTCTCTCTCTCTCTCTCTCTCTCTCTCTCGTACTTTCCCACGTATACCTTCCCTCCCTCCCTCCCTCTTTCTGTTACCTCTACTACTACTACTACCACCACCACCACCATAATCCTTAAAAAAAAAAAATGTTCAGTGATTGTTGCTATTTGTTTGTGTTGTGGTCCCAGCCGTTCGTGTACCGCCTTTATCAGCTTCTTGCGGATTCCTAAGGCGTTCTTGTAGATGCTGCGAGACGTAAACAAAGAAGCAGACGCCGCTTTCATATGCTTGGTGTCAGAACAGGTGTCTTGTGCTGTGTTGGACGTGTTTTTGCAATTTTCAGCTCACGAAATCATTGTAATATTGGTAATGATTTTTGTGGCTAGGAAGAAGATAAGAAAATAAAGGAGTAAATAATATAAATACAGTAGGAGTGATTAGGTAAAGGTATTTCGTTACAAAGCTTAAGTTTTTATAGGAATAACGATGATAATATGTTTGGTGAGCGAGTCAGTAGTAGGCTAGTTGTAATAGCATTTGACTACAGCTGTCATAATAATAATAGTAATAGTAGTAGTAGTAATAGTGGTAGTAGTAGTTATTCATCCACCTCCACTGTTACCTCAGCCAGCGCGACTTTGAAGGTTGGTTTGGAGAGCTAGTCAGTAAAGTAACACAGGAGTAACATGATACATCGTAGTGGCAGTAACACCCCACAGTTGCCGTCTCCTCTTTTATCGCCCTGCCCGACTTGCCTTTGCGTCCGGGGCTTTTGTGTACCGTCTCCTCCTTAGCGATTTATTTTTGTTACACCTGAAAATTGTCTTGTAGGTTGTGTAATTTTTAAGAAGTTTGCATCAGTAACATGCTAGTAGATATTAAGGTAAAAAGTTTGGATAAATCGCTTAAGAAGTTGTGCTAGGAAATCGCCAGTGTTTACGGTAATGATACGTAATAGGAAAATAATTTAAGTGGCGCTAAGACGGAACGGTTGCCCCTTTTTCTTTTGCCTCTCAGTATCCACACACACACACACACACACACACACACACACACACACACACACACACACACACACACACACACACACACACACACACACACACACACACACACACACACACACACACACACACACACACACACACACTCAAGGCCTCACCACACCACTCTTTGCGGATCACACACTTTTTTTTCTTTTTCCTTTTTGTGGTTGGGAGTGTCTGGTGTGTTTCTTGTCCATTATTTTACCATACTTATTTGGGGAAGTATGATGTGTTAGTGTATATATTTATTTATCTATCAGTCTGTATATCTATTTTTATCTATTTATATGTTAGTATTGATTGATGTATTTCAGATTGAGTGTATTTGATTGTTTAATGAGTTTGTCTTAGGGTTTTTAGTCCATATATTTTTTCAGGTAGATTTGCGATTATTTATTTATTTATGTGTTTATGTATTTATATTAGTATGGTATGTTTTTCAAGTCGACTGTATTCTGATAGTTTTTTTTTTACCACTGTTTTCGAGTTCCATGTTTTGCATTCATATATTTTGCGATGCTTTATTTATTTGTTTGTTTTATTTCAGAAAGAACCAGAGACTAGAAACCAGGAGTGTCCCGTCCAGAGTACCGGTAAGTTAAATAAAAGCAAGCCCGTTTGTTTAAAGGTTGGAGGTCGTAGGCAGAGGGAAAAACAGACTGAGGAAGACAGGTTCAGAGCTGACCAGTGTGAAGGATTGAGAGTAACGATTAACTTTTGACATTTGCATGAGAGAGAGAGAGAGAGAGAGAGAGAGAGAGAAAGAGAGAGAGAGAGAGAATAGTGCTTCGTGGCCGCCGTAGTGGGGAAGGGATGCAAGTGAAGGGGTTAGAGTAGTAGGAATAAAAGACGGTGAGGTGCAGCATTGTAGTTTTATTATTATTATTATTATTATTATTATTATTATTATTGCTGCTACTACTACTACTACTACTACTACTGCTACTACTACTACTACTACTGCTACTACTACTATATACTTGATTTTCAATAGGGTGAAGCGTGAGTGGTGAGCAGTTAATCCTTTCTCATCGAGGTCTTTCCAGAGCTTAGTATAATCCTCCGTCGGCAGTAAGAGCTAGATAAAAAAAAATAGATAAGAATAAGATTAAAAGTAGATAAGGCTGAGATAAAAGTGGCGACGTGGAAGGGTTCATGGGGGTTCTAAGGGTTCAAGGTCTTTGTCTTAGTCACTTTCTTGAGAAGGCCAATAGCAGGAGATGGACTGCGTGAAGGTTTTTTTTATTTTTCATTGTGGTTTAGTGATGCTCTTTCGGTATGGTGTCGCCTCCTTCCTTTTCTCCTCCTCCTCCTCCTCCTCCTTCTTCTCCTCTTCTTTTTTTCTTCTTGTCATCATCATCATCTTTGTCATTATCATCCTGTTTATTATTATTATTATTATTATTGCCTTCCGGTGGTAAAATGAATCAATAAATAAAGCGTACATAGGGGTTCATGGAGACTAGTTCAAGGTTCCTGCGTTAGTCACATGTTTTAAGAAGACCAATAACATGAGAGGGACGATTTGAAGGTTAGGTTTGTGTGTGTGTGTGTGTGGGCAGTGCTAACATCTTCACTATATTTACTTACATTATACATGATTCTTGCTATCTCCAGACGATTTTATTCAGCTAGAGAAGATTCGAATGAGTTAGATATAAAGGCAGGTTTGTTTGTGTGGGGAGGAGTGTTAACATCGTCACTATATTTACCTCCTTTACACGTTATTGTTCGCCATCTCCAGACGATTTTATTCAGCTGAAGAGAAAGGATTACGAGTTAGATATAGACCTGTATTCTTAAGGAAGCTCCGTAGCACCTTTTCCCCCAGCGATTTATTTTTTGGATCCGTCTGGGTAATATCGTTTTAGAAGGTTAGGTTAGTACGAGGCAGTGTTAATATCTTCACACTACCTGCTTTATACATCATTATTTGCTATCCAGACGATTTGATTCAGTTGAAGGAAGAGGGTTGATGATTGTGTTGATTTTGTTGATAATTTCGTGAACTGATTGACAGGCTTCCGTGTAAGAATGATGGTTTTGTGTGTGTGTGTGTGTGAGAGAGAGAGAGAGAGAGAGAGAGAGAGAGAGAGAGAGGCGATTGTGAATGTCGGAAAGTATGAGTAATTGTGTGGTGAAATGAGTGATTGTGTGAAATGGAATATTGTGATAAATTGAGTGTGAGAAACTCGTGATTGTTGTCAGAATTGTGAGTGATAATGTGATTGTGAGGAATGAGTAAAAGTTGACTGATTGTGAAAAATTAATGATTGTGAGAAATGAATAGCTGATTGTGAGAGAAATGAGTGACGGATTATTAGAAATGTGATTGGAAATGTTTGAGTGAATTTGTCATAACGTTTCGTACTGTACTGTTGGCCATTGTGTCAAGTGAGCGAGTGTGAGAAATGCGTGATAGAAATAATGTGAGCGAAAATGTTTGTGTCAGATTGTTTCGTCGCGTACCCAGTCCATTCAAGGTCTCAGGCGGTCATTTTGTTTTTGTGTGTTTAGATTGTGCCTTCATTGGGTTCTTGTTTGTTTGCTTGTTTATGAATGTCGATGATGTATTTATAAACAGACAGACGCTGCTTGGATTTCCCTTGCATTAGTGAAATTGCTAGGTAAAGATAGATATATAGATAGATGTTGATAGCTAGATTGCTTGAGATAGAGATACAGATAGATTGATGAGTTTCTCTTGGGTACACTTCCATCTTCTTCATGGTCTTCTCATCTTCCAAGACGCTCCTTCATTTCCTTCACTCCATCCTTCCACCTCGTCCTCGGTCGCCTTCCTCCCCCATCTCTCTCTCTCTCTCTCTCTCTCTCTCTCTCTCTCTCTCTCTCTCCATTAGGCGAGGGATAGGTCATCATTTACATTCAAGGACTGCGTTCATTTGTTTTTTATTTTTCTCTACTTCATTTGCTTCTTAAGGCTCTATTTATTTTTGTTTTTTGTTTGCATGGGCTCAGGTGAATTTGTAAACAATAAAATTCATGTTTTATGTATTTATTAATTTTTAGTGGGTGGATTTGTTTTAGTGTTTTGGGAATTATTTTACTGGTAGGATTTGGGGTGAGAGAGAGAGAGAGAGAGAGAGAAATATAAGGTGGCCCTAGTCTATTTGTTTAACCCTTATGCACCAAGAGGCCACTCCTAAGCGGAATAAATGCGTCAGGCGGAAGGAGTTTTTTTTTTCTTCTATTGCATGAGGATTAATGCGTTTTTTTTTTTATTGGTTGTGCTGTTTAAATACCGGTACTACTACTACGACTACTACTACTACTACGACGACTACTACTACGACCACCACTAATGCTATTGTAAAATGTAGCACTGGAGGCAATATACACTGGAGTGAGACCCGGACAAGGTGGATGGTGGAAAAAGACCGTTACTGAATAGATGGTGGGTTTATGTATGTATGTATGAATACCCCTCACATTATGCAGCGTCAGGCATTAAATGAGATCATATAACAGTATTAGCGATCATCAATCAGTAGTAAGGGTAATAGTAGTAGGGTAATGAAGATAATGATTCGTTGGTAGTAATGAGTATGAATGTTAAAGGTTAATTAGGGTAGTGATGCTGTATTACTAATGAGAGAGAGAGAGAGAGAGAGAGAGAGAGAGAGAGAGAGTAGGACGAAAAGAATTAAAATGACTTCAGCAATGAGAAGAGAGGGCAGGGTCCACGTCGAGGGAAGGAGGGAGGGACGGAGAGAGAAGGTGCAGAGAGAGCCTGGGATGGGAGGGAGGGCCCACATTGAGGGAGGTGGGGAGAGGGTGGTGGAAGGGGAAGGAGGGAGGAAGGGAGACGAGAGAGGAAGGGCGAGACAAGACTAAGGTGGAGGGAGGGAGGGATATCGAGGAAGATCTCGACTAGTGAAATTTACTCTGAGAATCATACTTGAAACTCACGCCGTCTCCACACTTACCAACTCTGCCCTACTGCCCTCGTCTCATAACTTATCCACTTATCTTATCAAAACCCCTGAATTAGCCCTAAATCCATGGAGCTAGGGTATTAATTATTCGTTGGGTTAGGCGGATAGGCTGGATGCAGGTGTGGATGGGAGTGGCGGGGGGTTTAGGAATGTTTTCGTGGTGTTTTATTTTTTTCCCATCCTCTGCTACCTGTTGGCAATACTGCGGCGCCATGACGGAGAGTTGCCATGTCGTCGCTAATTCCCCCGCCGGATATCATTGCCCGAATCTTAGTTTGTCCGGTCGCTTTTGTATTCGATTGCGCTGCTGTGTACGGATAATCGGACTCTTCGCCGTCACTGATCCCTGCTGTCTGGAGTTTTTAGAGCCGATAGAGACAGGTGCGATTTTTGAAAAGGTATGTGTTTTGTGACTGTGCGATGATTCGTTGCCTTACCGTACGATCACTTTCGCCATAGATGTTTTGAGGACATGACTAGCGACTCTCTCTCTCTCTCTCTCTCTCTCTCTCTCTCTCAGATCAAATGATTATATTTTCTCTTTCACAACAAAGTTTAAAGTGTCTGGAGAATAATATATATTTATTAGTTACGTATGTTGTGTAACTATATGCAGGTCTTCCCCGTCTCCCTGTCTCCACACCGTCTCTCTCTCTCTCTCTCTCTCTACGGGTGACGTGTGTTGGGGACTTGGGGTGGAGTGGCGGACAGTGAAGTGTGGCAGCAAGTTTTGATCCCTCGTTGTGATCTTCCCTCGTCTGTCCGTCTGTCTCCTTCCTTCTTGTCTGTATTTTGTTTTTCCCTTTACATCAGCTGCGTGTATGCTTGTTGAAGGATTGTTTTATTATGTTAGATTACATTAAAAGGATTTTGTTAAATTTTATCTGGTTTACAAGGGGATTTTTATTTGCTTGTACAGATCACGGTTTGAATATTTGATTTATAAAATTTGTATTAATTCCACGTTCATCCAGTACATGCTTATTTTTACTAATTGGTCTTAGGCGTCTTGATGAATTAGTCTTTTGATCAATATATAATTTATCTTAACGTTACCATCAGGTGTAATATAGCCTAATATGAATGAATTATCCCATTTGCATACAAGGCACGTGATGTGCGAGTGATCTAGCGTTCCTTTTTCCATTTCTTTATGGGAGTCAGCATTTCCTTTTTTCTTTTTCTTTTTTTTTTCTCCCGCGGCCTCAAGGACAGGCATTGTACTCAGAAAGTTTCTTAACCAGTTTTTACTTGAAGTGAGCACCCATAGCAGTCCGTTGTTGCCCGAGGTTACTCTGCATATATTTTGTCCCAAAGGATTAGCTAAATTTGCTAACTGCATGAGTGAAGATAAAATGATAAACTAACAATCTTAAACAGCATCTTCACACAATTTTCATTTTTCTGCGTCATTTTTCGAACGGCAGGTGGTAGATCATTATCGATTATATGTAGTAGCCAACAGTCTTTAACACCGTCTTCACCCAGATGACAAATCAGTTTTCTGCGTGTCTTCGAACGGCAGGTGTTAGATCATCATTATCTATCATTAGTTGCTATTCAGGACGAAAACCTCTTCCATCAATGTTTCATCCAGTCTTAGCCTATCTCAGAAATCACCTTTCCATGTTCCCTGCCTCTTCCAGAAACCTGATATTGTCCATAGTAACACTACAAAAGGTCTCCTTAAAGCTAAAATAAAAAAAAAAGAGAAGGAAGTCAAGGTAGCAAAAAGACATGAATCATTCGTCATTACAGTGAATGGCGTTAAGTGGTTAATAGCATCATGAGTCAAGACAAATGTATAAGCAAACACTCTTAGACCCAACTCAAGCTCAAGAAGGTTTATGAATACTGGTGCAGGTTCCATGGAAAGGCTGTGTTAGGAAGCGGGCAATATTTTCCCGCCAATTTCAGCTCGGCGCCCACGGTTCCCTGCGGCGTTGTCGGATGTACGATGATCCACCGGGTTCACTTCGGCTGGGATTGCCTTTCTTTCCACCCCCCTTTTACTTTTTGTTTTTACTTGTCTTGGCCGAACTTGATTCACAGTTCTTGTTTTAGTCAACGGTTGTTTTTAGGTTTGTGTACCTGGTTTAATTTTCTTAATATTAGGATGGGATTGTCTTTCAAGTCTCCTTTTACTGTTTTTTCTTGTGTTAACCGTACTTGATTTATTATTCATGTTGTTTTGTTTATGACGACGCTTATTTTAGGGGTATACGCAGGATGTTCATTTTATTTATTTGGTTATTTTTAAGGACTACTGCCTATTGAGTCTATTTTCTCAGCTCTCCGTGGGTTATAATTCAGTGGGATTTATCTGAAGATCGTGTTTGTAGTTGATTGTAGGGATGTTTTTTGGTGACTGGTGCCCTCAGAATAAATTTTACTCGTGTTATTTTTCTTTTATTTCTTAAAAGTCCATGGAAGGATTTATTTCGTGTAAATAGTTCTTAAATGCGTTTTGAGACCACCTTTACTTTTTCCTTTATTAATTTGGCAGTACTATATTCTGCTTTAGTTGAGGTTATGTTAAAGGTCTGGGGTTATATTTGGAGTTTGTTTACGTTGCTTAGGGATGTTAAGCAGTCTCTGGTGCTCTACATATATTTTTGTAATGCAGGGAAGAAGGAACCAAAGTCCAGAAGCACGCAAGATCACCCTGTCCAAGAGAGAGAGAGAGAAAAAAGCCAAATTTAAGCTCCGTTCATGTCTCACACCAAATCAAGTGTAGGTTTTATGTGCCTTATTATGATGGATTTAGGCTGGATTAGATTAGTCACGCCAGGAATGTGGGTGGGGGAGCTTGGTGGTCTTACTGTCTCAAGGTATTTTTTACTCTTACTGTCTCAAGGTATTTTTCGTTCTGGTCTTACTGTTTCAAGGTAGTTTTCGTTCTGGTCTTACTGTCTCAAGGTATTTTTCGTTCTGGTCTTACTGTCTCAAGGTAGTTTTCGTTCTGGTCTTACTGTCTCAAGGTAGTTTTCGTTCTGGTCTTACTGTTTCAAGGTATTTTTCGTTCTGGTCTTACTGTTTCAAGGTAGTTTTCGTTCTGGTCTTACTGTCTCAAGGTATTTTTCGTTCTGGTCTTACTGTCTCAAGGTATTTTTGATTCTGGTCTTACTGTCTCAAGGTATTTTTAATTCTGGTCTTACTGTCTCGAGGTATTTTCGATTCTGGTCTTACTGTCTCAAGGTATTTTTACTGACTTATTGTCTAAAGGTATTGTTTGATTCTGGCTTTACTCAAGGTATTTATTAAGTCAGGTTGGAGAAGTTTAGTGAGCAGTGTTCTCTTTGTCTTAGATTTCGTAGCACCAATTCCTTGGTGATTTACTTGTTATGACGTATCCTGTTGCATGTTACTCTGCGGACTAAACAAAGATAACAGAACATAAAGATAACAAAAAACAAAGAAAAACAAAGATAACAAAAGAACATAGTGTACAGTGCTAAATAATTCGACGAGGATAAAGTGCTAAGATGGACTTGTTACTGAATAAGATTTCGTAACAAGTCACTCGGATTTAATTTTTACCTCTAAACCTTTTTGTCCTCTTGCGTGTTACTAATCCCATCTGTGTTGATATTAAATAAAATTACATAAGGTACGAGAGTGTGAAGGTGTAGTGTGCCATATAAATCGCCTAGGAAGAGGTGCCACGGAAAACTATTATTTGTTTATATTCCGTAACATCATCCTCGGCGATTTATTTTGCCTGTTACATCTTAATACCCTCTTGCATGTTATTGAAGCATGTAAATAATGTACATGAGAATTTAAAACTTAACACCTCTTCCTCAGCGATTTTCTTGCTTCTGCGGACTCTCACGTACCGGTATGTTACTAAAATTGCATAAATAACGCACAGAATTTGAAACCTATCAGAATAAAATTTTCGCCGAGGAAGAAATGCTACGAAGCCTTCCAGAGTCCACCACTGTTCCTAAAATAACCCCGGATCCATTGACGACTTTTTTTTTTTTTTTTTTAATCGACCAGGTGCTCCGGGATTTTAAAAGATAGACTCCGCAGCGGCCATTGGTTATGTAAATGTTTGTATGCGTGACGAAGAGGGGTTAAAAATGGCGCCTTGGTGGGTGAACTTTATGCGTTTGAACAGGAGGTGGGTTAGGTATTATTCTTTTGTTGACAGGATGCTGGTATGGATTTCTGGTGAGATACAGCAGTAAATTACGTCGTCAGAGTGAAGGGGTTAAATGACTTGAAAACAGGTGTGATTATAAATAATTACTCGAATTTAAGATTGTTGCGTCAGTGATAAGCAATAAGGAAAGCCTAATCAGAGAGAGAGAATAATTACACGTATTTAATTTACGTCAGTGATAAGCAACAAGGAGTGGCTAAACAGAGAGAGAGAGAGAGAGAGAGAGAGAGAGAGAGAGAGAGAGTTTGAACTAAGTTTGTAATCGAAGTATTTCCCCTAGTCACATGTTTTGCCAAAGTGGGCTTCTCGCTTATCGATTTCTTAAGGCCGAGGTCTTGAGCCGTATGCGGTACCATCCTGCTCCACGAACGATACGGGCGGACCAACTTATCGCTCGCTTATCTCTTGTCTAACCGCTGATTCCCCGTTATGACAATCTCCATCTCCCTCAGTCTCTCCCTCATGACAAGTGGAAATGCCTCACCCGTCCCTTATCTTCCTCCCCCCCTTACCCTCCCCCCAAGCGCATAGTCGCCCATCGCTCGCTTGTGAACATGGACGAATAATTAAGAAAAGTGGGTGAGTGTGAGTGAGGTAGGCGGCCTGCACGCGACTCCCGCCCTTACCGCCTGACGTTGTGCGCGGGAGACAGGAGTGACGCCGCCAAACATGCTGCCACAAATACATATCACATTTTCCTAACCCCATCCTGAACCCAATCCCCTCTCTATCCACCCCAAAATAACCCTAAACTATCCTTCTCAAACTTTACAACATCTTGGGTTTGTGGGAGGTACATAAACTTTGAAAAAATATTAAAACGTGGAAGTAAGTTTCGGCAGTCGACGTGTTGGCGGGTGGTTGGGATGTCGGGTCGGAGACATTTTTAATTCTCAATAAAGCGTAAGAGGAAATCGTTGCCAATTAGCACCCGCGATGGCCCTAGTCTGGTTTAATGTAGAATTGAGGAGGGCGTCTGCCTTAATTGTCCGGATTGGGTCATTAGTAACCGCCCACCCCCTTTATGCATAACAGGAAGATATTGATGTTTTGGCGGCGTTCGAATCATCGGTGAAAGATCGTAAATGGTAATATTATCGACGCGGCGGCCGTCTCATGGGGGTACTTTGCTTAACTTGTCAGGCGTCGGGGTACCTGATTGTTTGTGACCTTATGGCGGGCTGGTTAGGGGATTAAATCGCCTCAAGGGGGATTTGAATTGGTGGTGCTTGATTTGGGGATGTTTTTTGAATGACGGGAGAAGGAGGAGGAAGATTTGATAGAGATGAAGTGACAGGAAGGAAAACGTGATGGAAGAAGGGGTCAGAGAGAGTGAGGAAGGTAAGGAGGAAGGAGGGAGAGGTCATTGGAAAGGGAGGGAGGTGAGGTCAGTTACATGGGAGGGAGGAGGGGGGGGAGTGAGGTCAGCGAGGATGGAGAGAGGTCACTGGGAGGGACGAGAGCAGAGGTGAATTATGTGGGATGGAAAAGGAAAGAGGAAGGGAGGAGAAGCGAAGGGGGAATGAACGCAGGAGGGAGGAAAGGAGAGAGGGAGAAGTGTGGAAGGCAGGAGGAAGGTGTGTGAAAGGGAGAGAGGGAGAGGTCAGTGAGAGGGAGGGAGGAAGAAATGAGCTTGAGGGAGGGAGGGAGAGGTCAGTGAGGGGGAGGGGAGGGGAAGGAGGGAGGTCAGTAGCCACATAACCTGTCTGTGGCCAACCTAACCTTACTGCCCTTTCCTCCCTCCCTCTCCTCCTCCTCCTCCTCCTCTGTCTCCCTCTCCCCACTCCCTCCCGCTTCTCCAGTTCGTCCCCCACCCTGTCTTATGACTCTCTCTCTCTCTCTCTCTCTCTCTCTCTCTCTCGTTTTTCCAATTCTCTTGCTTTCAATATATTTTTCTTACTCCCTTTCCCAGTCCCCACCCAATTTCATCCAAATTCTTACACTTTTAGAGCATTCTCTCTCTCTGTCTCTCGTTGGGTTTGTTATTGAAGGTGACTTAAGGGAAGTTGGAATTACCTTGACCTTTTGAGAGAGAGAGAGAGAGAGAGAGAGAGAGAGAGAGGGGGAGAGACTTGAGGGAAGTGGATGGATACTGAATGCACGAGAGAGAGAGAGAGAGAGAGAGAGAGAGAGAGAGAGAGAGAGAATCCATAGTTGATGATACACTTAGTTCAACGACTCTCGTGCATTCAATATCCCTCTCACCATTTCCCACAAGTCTCTCTCTCTCTCTCTCTCTCTCTCTCTCTCTCTCTCTCTCTCTCAACTTCCCGTCGAGTGGCATTGTCAGGTTTAACCCAGCAAACTTGAGTACAGAGAAGTTAGGAAGTTGGCTTGGCATAAATATCAATAAAAAGAAGGTTGTAATTATCGCCATTTGTCATCGAGCGCTCATCTAGGCGGCGTGATCTCAAGTGGAGAAATTATGCGCTCCCATTAAAGTAACCCCTCTAATTAATCGCCTAGTATAATTTTGGTTTCTCCGGGTATTTTCAGTGCACTTCTGGGGGTACTTGTGGAAATTCGGGTTATTTTGGGTGATTAATAAGATTGTTGGGGAAATAGCGGAATCTATGCAACACCGCGGATATCGTCGCTTGCCGACTTTTAGTCTTGATTTAATTACCGCCTTAATTAACATCCAATTGAGTTTTAAGCTTACGCATTGATTAAGGGATGGGATATGAGGTAGTTTTGTGAATTTGGAGCTGATTGAAGGAGATTTGTAGGTTTTGGAATAATTGCGTGGAAAGATGGCAAGGAGTAAATTCCGGCAGATGGCATCTGCTCAGAGGCCAACGAGCAACAGAAGAAGAATTTTGCGCAACCTCCCGCCTTCCCTACCCCCTCCAGCCGCTCCCTCCCTTCTTCCCTACCACCTCCAACCCCCTCCAAGCCTCCTACCACCCTTCCTGCCTCTGGTGCGACTGGGGGAAGGGGTGCTGGAGGGGGAGGGGGGAGGATATGAGGGTGTTTAGAGGGAAAGGAGTGTGATTTTGAGTCGCTGTGGGGAGGAAGGAGGGAAGAGTTTGAGTGAATTGGAGGGAAGGGGTCTGTTTGGTTGCTGTTTGGAGGATATTGAAGGAATATGGGTACTTTTTGGAGGGATGGTGGAAATATAGGTGACGGTTTGAAGGCGATTGAGGTAATACAGGTGTTTATTTTTATTTGTTGGAAGGTGTTTTTTAGAGGGAGAAGTGGTTAAGTGGTTTTGGGAGGAGAGGAGGAAAGGAATATTATTTGGAGGGAAAGGAGGAAGAGCTGGAGCAGGTTTGGAGGGAATGGAGGAAGTTATGAAAGGGAAAGGGGAAAGTTTGAATGATTCTGGTGGGAATATTTCCAAGTTTGGCGATCTATTTGAGGAAACTGGAGGAAAAGGAGGAAGAATTGGTGCGGGGAGAGAGAAGGAAGAACTTGAACAGGTTTGGAGGGAATGGAGAGTCAAATGTTAAGTGGTAAGGAGGAAAGTGTGAGTGATTTACAGGGAAATTGTAATTCGATTATTTCTTAGAGTGAGTTATTATTATTATTATTATTATTATTATTATTATTACCGATATTACTGTTGTTATTGTTTTATTGTTACTAGTATTACTACTACCTCCACCACCACCACTAATACTCCTACTGGTACTACTACTACTAAGTTGATTTTTGGAAGAATGAAAATATTGAATGTTTGGAGTGAGGAAGAAAAGATTAAGCAGGTCTGGAGGGACGAGAGGAAGCAATTGAATGTTGGAGGGAATATATAAAATGTAAGTAGTTTTTGGGTGGGTTGGGTAAATGTGGGTGAATTTATGAGGGAAAGAGTTGACTGGGAAAGGGGAGGAATCCATTTTTATAGGCGGGGGAGTGAATGGAACCAGGTGGCGTGTGTGTGTGTGTGTACGTAAAATGCGGAGAAAGGTAATGACAAGAAAGAACAAAGACCAAAAATGAAGGAAATGAGAGAAGAGTATGGAGAACATACGAAAATAAGGAGAACATGAACAATAAAAAACAAAGTAGGAAATAAAAGGACTCAAAGAAGCCAAAAATGAACAAAGCGAGAACAGATGAAGAACAATAACAGAACAGTTTAACCTCTTCAGTACGATGGAGGTTTGTATTCCTGCCACCTCCATACGATTTCATGAGCTCGGAGTGGTATATAAGGATCGTTCTTAACACCTCTTCCATTGCGACTTATTTTGTACTCTGCCCCTCAGTATCCCCATGAATTTTACTGATAAAATGATATAAACTAAATACAAGGAAATGCTTAAGTGTCATATGCAAAACAAATCGCCTAGGAAGGTGTGCTACGGCTGTTTTATTCTGTACCCTCAAGCAAGTTTAGTTTGACTTCTTGGCCTTTAAAGGTTATTGTAACTTTGAAGGTTAGCCTCCTGTGTACGATGATAATTTTGATTTTATTTTTTGCTTTGATTTTATTCAGTTTATAGGTCTCATAGTGAAGAGGTAGGAGAGGAGGATATGGGAGAGGGAGGAGGAAACGGGGAAGGGAAGGAGGGGGTGGAGGGAAGGGGGGATAAAGTGGGTGGTGAGGAGGGAAGGAGAGGGTGGGAGAAAGACAGAGGTTTCAGGAAAGGCAGTGGAGAGGTAATGAAAGGGGGGAGGAAAAGGGAGTGGAGTAATGGGGGAGAGGGTGAGACGGCAGGGGGAGTGGGGAGAGTTGATCACACATTCCCCCTCTCCTTCCCCCCTCAACCCCTTCACACCCCCTATCCCCCCTTCCCTCCCCAACCCCCTCACATTCCCCCCTAACACTTCCCCTCCCCCTCCCCTCCCCAATCACCTCACATATTCCTTCTGTCTCCCCTCCCCCCAACCCCCTCACAACCTCACGACAACCTCGCTACGTCGGACATGTGAAGCCCGGAACACCCACATGAGGTTACCGACAAGTCAGCATTCACGCGGGAAAGAATTGACGCCAGGAAAAAAGAAAGAAAAAAAAAGCATCATCCCGCACGAAATCCAAATTCAAATGGGATGGCGAGAGAGATTGATAAACAGGTGGGATTATGGCGGGCAGGGTGGCAGAGGGGGAGGCAGAACAGGGGTTACAAGGTCTTGGGATTTTTTTTTTCTTTTTCTTATTCTTTTTTACCCGGGCAAAGCAAAGGTGGTAGCCAGTTCGTCCATTTCTTAAGGGTGTTGCCGACACTCCCGCCATTTAAACCCCATTTCTCAAACCGTCTCGATATTTGTATTTTTACCCTCATCTGTCACGTCTCCCGGCCGTGTTTACATTGTTTACAAACTTTTTCGCCTCGTTTTTTGTTTATTTTTAGGGCGTGGATAATTCGGGGATGGTAAATTTCGGCAGCTGGTGACGTACCCATGTGTGTTCGTGCGTGCGTGTGCTTGGTGAGTTGGTTACAGGGAGTTTAGTCCTTCAGTCTTCTCGTGGCCGTGGTGAGGTGAGGGTGGTGTCCCCGTGCGCGCAACCTACATCCGTGAAACTTTAATTGTGTGATAAATTATAGCAGTGTGAGAGGACGGGAGGAGTAGCAGAGGCGGGGGTGCAGTGTGAGGTGAGTGTGAGTGCGGGAGTACGGCGGCCATCTTTACTCAACCACGCTCACGAGTCACTTCAAGCTGAGGACGTATTTTATTCTTAAATCTAAACAGTTCTATTCAGCTTAGGATTGACTTCTAGAACTGGAGGGGTTAAATAAAGCCTTCATCTCCATCCCTTCTTGGATGCTTGCCCAAACTATAAGTAAAATCATATGGTAAAAGGAAGTGAATAAAGTG
This sequence comes from Coenobita brevimanus, assembly GCF_032717465.1. Taxonomy (NCBI): domain Eukaryota; kingdom Metazoa; phylum Arthropoda; class Malacostraca; order Decapoda; family Coenobitidae; genus Coenobita; species Coenobita brevimanus. Next base: position 28,869,440 of record NC_137012.1, read on the forward strand.
ATGCTGTAGGGTTGAAGGGTCAAAAAGATTTGCCATTAAAATTAGTTCACGAAATTGAAATATAACTGTAGGTAAGTGTGATTAATTGGTACTCAGATGCATAAAAAGAATCTTCAAACTCATTCTCCTATTTATGTCCTGATAAATTGGGTAAGGCTTATTAAATGAGTTATGGACCCACGCGTATTAATAAAGCCAGTGTCATTGTTTTTGATAGGATGGTGATTAAAAGCTCGCAGCGTTATATTTGAGATGCTGTTTTTTGTAGAGTATGGCTTGTTTAAAGGTGGATATGTAATCAATTTAGGGAATGGGGGAACAGAATGATAGATAAATAGGAATGTATGTACCGAGAGTGGAATGAGGAATGTATGTACCGAGAGTGGAATGGGGAGAGGTTGTGGTGATGCTGAATAAGTGGAGATTGAGGATGGATAATGGAATGATAAATGGGAATAATGTGGTTTATTTAGTGGAACGCGGGGGTGGAGGTTAGTGGAGACAATAAATGAAAGTTCAAGCCCCGTCTCATGCATAGTCGCTTACGCCTTTGACGCTTGGGGGATGACGCATGGGGAAATTTACTCTCACATCCTTTAAACTTTACAAAATCCCTTTCTTCATGCCCGAAGCTTGCATGGGGGATAGTTTTGAATGATTTGGGTTGGTTTTGGAATGTGTAGAGTGAGGGTGTGCGGAGTTTGTAAATAACGTGAAGGTTGGCAAGAGCGACTGTTGCGTATGTCCTCCGTGTGTCAGTGTTGCCGCTCGTTGGTATGGAGCCTTTTTTTCCTCCCTTGCCTCCTGTTGCTGTCTATTTCAGCTTTCACTTGCGTCAGACGGGGGTCCGTGCTCCCTCTTCCCCCTACTCCTTGCCTGAGAGCGCCCTGGTTACTTAGTTGAGGGGAAAAGAAAATAATTCACATCTGCGAGTGATGGGTTGGGAGTTGCCTGGCCTTCCTTTGTCTCTAATTACTTCACTCAGGTGTTGGCCGGCTTACCTGCCTCCCTCCCTACCTACCTCCCTCGTCGCGGCTATAACGGGACGCAGAGGGGACACATCATCCTCACTCACACTTGTCACCCTCATCGTTATCCTGTTTCACACTGATGGTAATATGGAGTGGGATACTGATACATCATCCTCGCTCACCGTTGCCATTATTTTCCCATTTTACAGACGAAGGGAGACCGGAAATCATCGTCGTTATTTATCATTAACATTATCAACAAAAATATCAACATCATCAACATCGTTTTGTTTCTTATTTATATAGAATGGAAACAGGTTTGCTTTCATCATCCATCTACGGTCATACAGACGTGCAGCTTCTGTACCTCATTCAGTAATCCATTATTGCATGAGATCGGAAACTCATTATCATAACCGTATTTTCCATCAGTACATGAGGTGCTAAAGTTACCTGTCAGTGTTCACCCTACCTCACAGTAATATTAGGGGAAGGAAATTGACTCATCATCATCATGTACATTTGCTGTTTGCCTGCCTTTGTCCTCATCATGGTCGTCTTTGTCATCACTGTAATATCGCTTCCCACCAGTATAGAAGGCGAGGAAACTGTCTTTACTTTCATAACCCTAATGGAAACAAAAACACGTAAAGGAAACACACATCTTTCATCCACTTTAATGTAACCCCATTTTCCACCCACGCGAGATGGGACCCTGACCTGCGGCATCATAAGCATCATCCTTACCCCATTTCTCACAAATTTGTTTTCAGACGGAAATCCCACAACATAAATATTGTTGTGATTGTGTAAACCTTATGGGGCTTAGGTATGAGGTAGGAGTGAGTATCCTTGGTTACTGATTCACTTATGCTTGGCCCAGATTTTCGTCCCTTTGTAGCTTTTTTCACGAAGCTCAGTGGCAGAATAAGACAGTGCAACAGATCTACATCCTTCCCATAGCACCTCCTCGTGACTAGCACCATATTCTAGCATTGATATCATGCTACAGCTCAGCATTTAAGCTGAAGTGGAAATTTTAGGCCAAGTTGAAGTGAACAGAGTACCGTCAAATCAACCCTCCAGCCTGACTACACTTGGCCATCAACTGGGCTGAAAGGGGTTAGGGATTGCCGCCGGATTAGAGAGAGAGAGAGAGTAGGTTGCGTGTGTAGTCATTGTTGAAGTGGAAAGTGTAACGTGGGAATATTATCGGTATTGATGGAAGAGGTAGGGTTGTATTTTGTGTGCCATAAGAGGTGTCGTTGCGCCTCCTAAGCGATTTATTGTGGATATTATGGTTTATCAGTTGTGTAGGTTTACTGTGGTTATTACGGTATAGCATAATTTTGTCCATTTATTTTGGGTATTACGATATAGCATCATTGTGTCGATTTATTTTGGGTATTACGGTATAGCATCATTTTATCGATTTGGGTATCACGTTATAGCATCATTTTGTCGATTGGGTATTAAGGTATAGCATCACTGTTGGTTATATGCTGTATGTTGTAGTATCGATAGAGTTTACATCAGTAACATTTAAGAGGGTATTGATGTGTCTCTAGCAGATTAAATCACTAAGGAGAAGGACCAACGAAACCTCCAAAATCACCAACAGTACGACCGTAACTAGCATAGAAAGGGAAACTTTGGAACGATATTATAAGCATTAAAAGGGTAAGTGTTGTTTTGAAAGAGTAAGGGGAGCATTGTTAACGGTAACGTGCCTTGGTGACCGTAGCTTCGTTGCTGGGAAATACGAGTGACGTAATAAGTTGTGTAAGAAGTGACCTGAAATATTTATAGCGTGTGAGTGGTAGTAGTGTAAGTCTTGTGAAGTGATTTGGCGATTTTATTCTTATTGTAGTCGTGTTTTTTTTTTTTTTTAATTTAGTTTTTCCTTCCCCTGTTCATCTTCGAGAGACCTAACTCCTTTCATCTCGGTTGTGTTGTCAGATTGGAGGAGCGTCATATACAGTATAGACCTTGGATACAGACAAAGCTCAGTAGGTCCCAGAATACACCTGTGGGATGTACTGTGAACACGCCTACGACATCCAGCCAGTCGTAAAAGCACCGTGTCCAGACATCTTGAAATGAACGGCTCTGGAATTTGTCTCGATTTAATTTTTTGGAGGGAACAGTCTTGCAGGCGTCTGGACTATGGTTCCATCTTTTCATTTTAAAAAGTGTTTCCTATCCGGACAATGTATTTTTTTTTTTTTTTTATACAAGAGCAGAGGAAAGAAAAGCATTGCATAAAAAAATAATCCATCCACCAGATTACAGGTGTCCTCCATTCATAAAAATAAGGATGGATGGAAACAGGTGTGATACTAATGTGCTTGGAGTGTAGTGTAGACGGAAGTAGAGGATGCTGACCTGTTTAAGCCGAAAAATCCAAAGCCCCAGAGATTACATGCACTAAACAACCCCCTTCCATACTGTTAACTTTAGCATCAAATAAATTTAGAGGAGAAATGCTAGCGGTCAGAGGGTTGAAAGCTAGAGGTATTGATTTGCTGCGGCTGCTGTGGGAACGCTGCTATTTACTCACACTAAGAATTGAGGGTTTTGTTCTGTTGATATAAGGGTTTAAGGGTTATTTTTAGGGGGAGTGACGACTGCTGCTAAATTTCAATTAGCGTTACTTTTTTTTTTATGAAGTAATGTTATTCAGATCTTTATTAGCTGCTGTTTGGATTTTTGTTATAAATTCTTGCTGGTCCCATTCGGAGAAGAGACGCTTGAAAGTGAAATAAAAGTTTGGCAATAGCAGTAAAAAATGTCAGGGGGTTGGAAAGGTTAGGCTAAATAGAGTGTTGCACAGAAAACCTATATAGTAGGGAATAAATGAAAGTCACTGAGCTTATTTTTCTTTTTTAGATTAATATGAACTGAGCAGCAAGAAATTTTTACTTTGATTTATTTTTTTAAATTGACAAATAGACATGTCATTAATTTAATAGGGAATAATATAATAATAATAATAATAATAAAGCTGTGGTCTTTGCAAATATGGGTAAAATTGTCAGGCGGTAACGTAATTAAAAGAAATTGCGTGGCAAAGGAAAGTGTTGTACAGAAACTCGGAATAAACTTTAAAGGTCAACCTCACCACATGCCTTGAGGGCCAGACGTCGCATAGCAGACATACAAAGGCTGGTAGTCAGCACCTAAGTTATTTTAAGGCCATTGGGTGCTTGGCAGGAGAGGGAGAGCGAGAAAGAGACGAATTATTAGAGGTAGGCGGGAGTGTGTGTGTGAGGCGGATAATTATTGCAGAATGCACAGCACGTGAGTGTAAGGTAATTGGAAGGAGGAGGGAATGAGAACCCAAAGTGCCGTGCTTGGTGGCAGACTAAGCAAGTAGGCTATGTGGGTGTTTGAGAGACAGCCCGAGAACTAGGTAGGGAATTGATCTGTGGTTGTGTCTGTGTGTGTGAGAGAGAGAGGGGGGGGGTGGAAGGACGGGTAGACTCAGAACTACTGTAGGTGTGGAGTTCGGGAGTGGGGCATCATAGGTGGTAGGAGAATTTATGTGACTAGTGGAATAGAGAGAGACAGGAAAGTCCTCGGTCTTCATGGGTGAAAAAGCAAACAGAAAAGTTGGTTTAGGAGGATGTGAGAGCCATAAATACTGATCATTAGAGCAGGAAAACATATGGTGTACATATTTTTTAGACAAAGCTTGCTAGACGAAGATTATTTTGAGTGGAGGACGCCTGTAATCTGGTGCATGGATTATTATGTGCTTTTCCTTCCTGTGTTTATCTTCTGTAAAAAATAATAATAATAGTGTGCTTATTCAAGACCGATAAAATACAAGCTTATAAAGAACAGTGAAACGCCGGAAATGATACGGAAATGACGTAATAATGTATGAAATTATGACGGTAGGGTTATACAGAGCTCTTACGTTAGTGTCACCTTAATAATTACAAAGGCTGTGGACGGAAATAAGTGGAAGTGGACTAATCTTTGTGAAAAACAGCGCGTTAAAACAAAGCCTATTATTGACCGATAGCATACGGAACTTCGTGTGTGTGTGTGTGTGTGTGTGTGTGTGTGTGTGAGAGAGAGAGAGAGAGGGGGGGAGGGAGGTTTTGTGAGAGAGCAGTGTGTGTGTGTGTGTGTGTGTGTGTGAGAGAGAGAGAGAGAGAGAGAGAGAGAGAGAGAGAGAGGGGGGGGAGGTTTTGTGAGAGCAGAGAGAGAGAGTGTGTGTGTGTGTGTGTGTGTGTGTGTGTGTGTGTGTGTGTGTGTGACCGCACTGACCTTGGTGCGGATATGGTAAAAATGATATTCCGACTCACCTTTATATATTACTGTGTTTATCCCCGCTTAAATACCCCCTCCCAATCCCACTCATATTTTTTGCCTATTGGTGTCGGTATGAAAGCAGAGGCACTTGGGTCAGTTACCCCTTTAAGCCTGGTGTTTATGTAAAGTGCTTGTGATTTAGGAAGGTTTGGCGTGGACGATACTGCTGCGTAGTTGGGAGGTAATGTTTTTTTGCGGGGATATCTGCTTGCCTGTTGATGGAGTTTTAGCTGTGATAGTGATCTGGTTAAATTGAAGGCGAATGATTACAGTAGAATGCGCTAGTTTGTTTTGACAGTTGAATTTAAACTAATGAATAAAAAGTGTTAAGCCAAATGGATTGTGTTAGATGAATAATAAGTTAAATTAAAAATGAATGGTGAGAGTTTTTGCTGGAATAATGATCTGGTTAAAAGTGAGTGATGAGAATGTGCTAATTGGAATTGATGTTTAAAGATAAAATACTGACTGAGAAATGTGTTAGTTAAACATAGATTAAGTGTTAGATGATTAGTGATCAACTTAGAGTGAATGATAAGAATGTAATAATTGGAAATGTGATGTTCACTTTACAAAGAATTGTGTTAGATGAATGAAGAGATTGTTAGAGGAATAGTGATAGTTAAATTACAAATGATTGAGTTTTAGTTAGATTGTGATGTAGTTAAGTTAAAAATGCACAGTGATGGAAGATTGTTAGTTATTTTTGAGCTAGTATAGCAAAGAGTGATTATTAGTAAAAATGAGCACTTCACTGGGATGAATATTTTTGTTTTCAGTATATAAATCGGCATAATGTACATCAGTAACATATTAGAGGATTAAAGTATATTAGGCAAGATAAATCACCGAGAGGAGGATTATAAGGTTAATTAGGCATGATAAATCGCTGAGGAAGGGGTTTTAGGAAGTTGCCAAGCCAGCAAGAATGTGGCTTCAAGGTGGAATGCATATGGTAAGGAGTGAGTTATTTGTTATTTCTGAGAGGGAAAATTTGACTCTCTCTCTCCCCTTTAAAACAGCCTCTTAATATCCCACAACACTGCAAATTGAACAGGGGCTTTCTCCTTTGATTCACGTCCCGAAGATCAAAGGCCCCAGCTCTACTCCTTTGCTCATGGGAACTGTAGTGAGTGAATGATTTTGAAGAATTAATTATATCTGATTACGTAAGCCTGGTAACGTTATCAAGGTTATTTTTCACTTATTATTATTATTGTTATGATTATTATTATTACTGCTACTATTACTATTATTACTGCTACTACTCTTACTACTAGACAATTTGACCCAATACGTATGTCAGTAAGAGCTAAAAAGGTTAGGTTACTATCTACGCTGCGGTGTGCCCTGTCCTTCAAAAAGCCTAAATATGCTAAATAAACACGACTAATGATAAGAAAATATAAAAAAAGAACAGTGGATTAATGGATGTAAAGTATTGATTAATGAGGAAGTAAAGATCGATTGATAGTTCAGTTATGTGAATGATAGATATAATAAAAATAGCTATAATGAATGATGGGTTTGAACGATAATAAATGATGAAGGAACAAATGGTGAATGAATGGTAATGAATTTTGACTTTGAACTGGGATGACTTTTTAACGAATGATGAATGAACGGTAATTTATGGCGACGATAATGGTGATGACTAAACGATGATGAATGGTGACTTTGAACTCTAATGGATTTTGTTTACCATTGAGATCAGTATGGTGGTGGTGGTAGTAGTGGTGGTGACGCTGGTGGTGGTGGTCGTGATGGTGGTGGTAGTGGTGGTGGTGATGGTCGTGGTGGTGGAATTTGGCGCAGGTAATGATTTGAGTAATATTGTGTGACTAGAGGGGGGAGGGTTGAGGAGGGGGAAGGTTCGGGGAGTTGGGGGAATGGGGGTGAGGGGCGGTACAAGGTCAGAGGCAGGATGTTGATGATCACGTGGTCACGCTGTCTGCCCCCCGCACCCCCTACCCCCCCTCCCCTGCTACGTATACCCCCATCAGCGTCCCCTCCCCCTTCCCCCTCTTCATCCCCTTCCCTTCCCCCTCTTCATCCCCTTCCCTTCCCCACCTCCCCCAGAACACTTCTTCTCTCCCTGTCTCCCACAACGCCCTCTCCTCTTCCCTCTCGGCGTCCACTTCTTTCCTCCACCACCACTACTCACACCCCCTACCTTCACATCGCCCCTCCCCTCTTTTTTTGCTTCTCCCTCCCCTCTCCCCACCCTACTGCTGTTCCTTCTCCTGCATGTCTTCCTCCTTGTTCTTTTACTCACCCCTTCCCCACCTCCTGCTCCCCCTACCTCTTCGCGTACTTGTTCCTGTCCCCCTTCCCTTCTCCCAACCCCCGTTTTCGTTCCCTAGTCCCCCCCCCCTCTCTCTCTCTCTCTCGCTCGTTATTTTCCCTGTTACTCACCCACCAGTCACACACAAACACACTCGGAGCAGCGTCACTACCTGCCGAAACGTAAACACGCCGAATTATCCCATCCCTCAAAATAGCACGAAAACAGACCGAAAAAAGTTTATAAACACGGCAAAAACAGACGTGTTGTATGAGTGTGGGCATAGTGGATATCATACATCGTTGTACACAGGAATAGGAATGACAGGAGTATGGCATTGTTGTCTCTCTCTCTCTCTCTCTCTCTCCCTACCTAGTGTCTATGGCATCACCCTTATATTCCCAGTCTCTGTCCCTTCACATGTCTCTTCCCCCTTTCATTTCTTGTACTCCCTTTCCCAAATTGTCTTCCTTCTCCTTCCCCTCCTTTTTTGTTTCCTCATCATTTCCTTTGTATTCCCTTCCCAACTATCTCCTTCCCCTCCTTTCTTTCCCTTCCTTTCCTTGTCCTCCCTTCCCCAGCTGTCCCACTCTCCCCATCGTTCCTCCTGCCTCCTTATCTGTCTCCCACTCTCCCCATCGTTCCTCCTGCCTCCTTATCTGTCTCCCACTCCCTCCCTTAACCCTCCCCTCCTTCCCCCCCCCCTCCAGCACTATATTTGGGGCGTGCAGCGTGGGTGGGGGGTGGTTGCGGGTGAGAGGGAGAAAGAATGAGAATAAAGTCAGGGAAGCAGAGAGATGTGAAGGATCAAGTGTATTAATAGAGGGATGAGGATGGGAATGGGGTGGTTGTGGGGAGATAAGAGAGGAAGGAGATTGGAAAGGGAGGAGGGGCGGGGATAGTTGAGTAGGGACGAATGGAGGGAGGGAAGGGAGAAGGGAAGGTTGTGGGGATAAGAGAAAGGGTCTGGAGTGTGTGTGTGTGTGTGTGTGATGGGGGGGATCATTTACATACAGTTCTGGTGCTGGGTTGGGGTCATAAGCCGCCCAGGACACACGCCATACCTCACAGTTTTACAAAGCCCAACCCAGTCTTTATTCTCTTTATATTTATTCTTTATTGGCGCAGGTTTACAAAGCCCAGTCCGTCTTTTCTTCATTTTATTTATTCGTTTATTAGTAATTCTGGGTGAGTATTACATAGAGTACTTTGTTACATTTCAGTCAGGGAATTTGTTGTATGTGGTTGTATTGTTTTAAAAAGTATTACTGATAGCGTACATTTGTTTTCCAGTATTTTGGAGTACAGTACTAAACCATTTTTTTTTTTTTTGGTATGTGCTTGAAAGTGTGTTTGAAGGAAGATTATAACAGTAGGCTACAGCGGTTTTGAAGTACAAATTCCGTAGTGCATTACAGTTTACGCTTTTTGTATCACCCAGTTTACTGAAGGTTCGATGATGGAAGAGTGAAAATAGAGACGGTGTTGTTGCAGATTGGAAATATCAAAACATACGAGGATAACAATGTGACAAGTGATCTAACTCGTGTGACAGCAGGCATGAGCTTGTTGTTTCTCACCCTCCCTCTCCTTCTCCTCCCCACTCCCTCTCCATCCTTGCACCCTCACCCGACACCCTCTCCCCTCCTCTCCATCCTCTCTACTCCCTCTCCATTCTTGCACCCACACCCCCTCCTCACCTGTCCATCCTCTCTCCCTCACCCACTCCTTTCCTCTCCCTATTTGCTTACCACCTCCTCCCCCCTCCACGTCCCCCCTCTTCTCTCCCACAACCCCATCCCTCCCCCCCTCTCCTACCACATACCCTCGCCCCCTCCATCACACCTGTTCCTTGCCGTAAAAATAGTCACAGCCCGAGTGATTGTGAGGAGGGCAGACAAAAAAAAGGGGGGGAGAGGGGAGAAAAGTAAAAAGATGTCACCCCCATTTGTCCTACTTCCCCTCGCGTCACCATCTACCCCACCTGTCCATATGTTAGCACCTGTTTCTCCCCTCTAATTGGGTTAAGTCATTTAGGGGTTAGGAGGAGGGGATGATAAATGCAAGATGGACGATGGAAAAGCTAAAGTCCACCGCTATATAACCCTTCTCCCCGTCACGATCTAAGAGCCCCTTCCCCGCCACCACCTTCCCCCTCCCGTTCCCTTCCTGCCACTTCCCTCTTCGTCACCTTAAGCCTTCCTCACTCCCCACCATCACCAGCCCTATCCCATTCCCTTTCCTCCAACCCCCTCCTTTTCCTTTCCCTCCATTCCCCTCCCTCCTTCCCCCTCCTATTCCCTTCCCTCCAACCCCCTCCAGTTCCCTTCCCCACCATCATTCATTTCCCTTCCCCGTCACTCCCCCTACCGTCACCTTTTGCCTCCCCCACCCATCCTTCTCTACGCTCTCCCCCTTCCCCCCACCCATCCTTCTCTACGCTCTCCCCCTTCCCCCCACCCATCCTTCTCTACGCTCTCCCCCTTCCCCCCACCCATCCTTCTCTACGCTCTCCCCCTTTCCCCCCAACCCTTCATCCATCACCACCTGTCCCTTCCCTTTGTTCTGGTTCATGCTCACCCTCCGACTCCCAACACCCACTTTTTTTTTTCCTTTCTTTTTTTTTTCCTTGCTTATTTGGGTACCTTTATCTGACGCGCTTGTCTGTGAATGATTCTTTTAACTGCTATACCGTTACCTTCAGTCCTGACGTAGTTGTATATACGCACAGTTTGTATATGAGTGAGATGTTTGGACGGGAGAGAGGGCAGTGGGATCGCGGAGGACAGCAGCATGGATGAGATTCGTTTGTGTACTTACCTTCCGGGATTAAGGCGTCTGGCGATAGATAAATAGGTAGATAGGTATAATTCATCCGTTTAAACAACTGTAACTACTATAATACACACACACACACACACACACACACACACACACACACACACACACACACACACACACACACACACACTGCCATTTGCACCCATCTCGGTACTATGATATGCAAATAAAGGTGATGACTTCTGCATGTCCTTAAATCCACCCAGTAAAAACCTGAACCCGCGCCTGTTTGTTGTTTATTTGGATTGAGAGAGAGAGAGAGAGAGAGAGTGAGAGAGCTAGTAAGAACCTGATCCCACACCTGTTTGCTTTGTTGTTTGTTTGGGTTGCTCTCCACGTCCCCACTTCGAGGACACTGGCTACCTTGATTCCCTTGTTTGTACTTGCTTGTGTGTTTGTTTTTATTGTTTATTTGTCAGCATTTTTTTTTATACTAGGATGTTATTAGGCCATGTACTGGCTGCTGTTACTTCATCATTACTATTATTATTCAATATTATTATTATTATTATTATTATTATTATCATTGTCATTATTATTATTATTGTTATTACCGTATTGTTACATTACCAGGCATAAATTATTATCCTGTTAAAATGTTGCCCATCTCTCTCTCTCTCTCTCAGTTTGACAGAAATGGCCGCCAAATATGGAATGTCGGAGCGTTGAGGGAGGGGGAAGGGGGTGAAAGGACAGAGAGAGAGGGAGGGGGGGGTTGGTTAGGGAGGAAGGGAGAGGAGAAGGGAATGGTGAAGGGGAGAGAAAGAGGGGGTGGGGGTTAGGGAGGTAGTGGGAGGAGAGGAGGGGGAGGGAGTGGTGAAGGGGGAGGGAATGCGTGAGGATAATGCTGAAGTTACTGGGCAGTTTCTCTGATGTCTAGCTTGCCCTTGTTTACCAGCTTGTATTGCAGGTGTTTTCTCCAGATGTTGCAAAAAGCTTACTCATGCATCAAAGACTCCAGTAATGAGGAGGCAGGTGGGGCGAACGAACTTTTTTTTATTTGATCGTACTTGATGTCCTGGCCGCCTGTATTATAGCAAACTGCACCTTGGAAGTGTTGGCTCGGGGACACGTTATTTTATCTCTTCTGTATCTCCTCTCTACTTTGACCCGTGGCCATTGCTCCTGTCCCCAGTCTGACGTCCCGTAGTTCATTTTTATTGAGGGCTCGAGTGTTCCTAGTGTTTTTCATTAAGAGATCCAAGTTTTCCCCAAGTGTTCCTAGTGTTCCTCATTAAGTGTTCCTAGTGTTCACCATTGTTGCGAGTGTTCTGGTTATAAAAACACACTGCTGTCACCCTGCAGACACCCCCATTTTAAGTCTGGGGGAGTCTCCAGAGCTATTCGTGCCTCTATAGCCAGTCCACAGTGTCCCTGTTTGTCACTCGGGTTTTTATCGGCACTAATATAGATTAACCCCCCTTATTGGTTTATCCCTGTTATGTTTGCCAAAAGACTCAGGCAAATGTATATGGATATTTTTCAGTGCAGATATCGCCCTAATATCAAGTGGCATTATACCCGAGCACGACTCTATTCTACAGGGAGGTTTTAAGACAAGCTTGAAAGAAAGTAGAAATCAAACTTCATCTTAAAGCATACCGTACGTCGTATCGTAGGTACAAAAAAAAGTATAATACGAAAATAAAGCAGGTTGAATGTGGAGGAAGAAGGGAGAAATAAAGGCGAGAGTTGAGAGGAGGAGGGGAGGGGTAGATTGGGGTTGGGGGCGAGAGTGGTTTAGCAGCTGAAGAAGGGAAGGGGAGGGTTAGGGGTAGGGGTGGGGTCAGTGAGTCTGTTGTAGCCAGGGAATTTCTCTCTCTCTCTCTCTCTCTCTCTCCATTGATCTATATATTTTACCACACATGCTGCTCCTCACCACCATCATTTTCAGTATTTCTGTTCATTATCATCACCACTCCTTTCCTATAATGTTACCGTTTATCTCCACAACTGTCATTACACACACACACACACACACACACACACACACACACACACACACACACACACACAATCTTAAAGTGGTTGTGTGTGTGTGTGTGTGTGTGTGTGTGTGTGTGTGTGTTACTGAGACCCTTCCCTCTCCCCTCCCCCCATTGCTCCTCTCTCTCCCTCCTCTTCGTTCCTTGCCAGCACCTTCCACTTCTCCTCCTTTCCCCCTCGTCCCTTTTCTCGATTCACTCCATTCTACCAACCTTCCCTTTTCAGCTTCCATCCTTCTCCACCTTCTTCCACATTCCCCATTCTCTTGCCCCATCTGTCATCCACCCTTCTCTTTACCATCTTTTCTTTTACTCTCCTCTTTTGCCCCCACCATCCTTTCATCCACATTCTTCCTCTTCCACTGTCCGCTTCCTCTTTTCCCTCCTCCTCTCATTCCTCTTACTTTTCATCCCATGTCTGCTTATCTATTCCCCCCCTCTTCTTGCATTCCCTCTTTCTCCTTCCTCTGAACTGTACACACCCTGCCTCTCCCCTTCTCTCCTACCTTTCTGCACCCCTTCCTATTCCTTCCTCTCCCCCTCTCCTCCCCTCTTCTTCCTCTGAGTACCCCTCCTCCCCTCCCGCTTATATAATCCAAGTGATGGCGTCGGGGGGGGGGTGATGGAGTTGAGTAATGGACGGCCCCTTCTGGTATGACTGGTGTAGCCTAGTGTGTTAGGTGTGGTGTGATGTGTGGAGTTTGAGTGGTATTGTGGAAAGGAATATGGATTGTGTGTGTGTGAGAGAGAGAGAGAAATGTGCTTGTGTGGTTATATTGATATGATGTACAGTACTTGTGTGTGTGTGTGTGTGTGTGTGTGTTAGGGGGAGTTAGGAAAGATGGTGTGATGATGTGTTGGCCTGTGATTGGTGTTCATCCCAAGTTTCTAGTGTGATGTGTTTGTGATATGATGAATTATGAACATTGATAGCCTAGGAGATAGTCGTTCGTCTTGTCTGGTAGGTTAGAAGTTAGTGGTCATTCTTGTTTGGTAGGTTAGAAGTAAGTTGTCATTCTTGTCTGGTAGGTTAGAAGTTAGTCATAATTCTTGTCTGGTAGGTTAGAAGTTAGTCATCATTCTTGTTTGGTAGGTTAGAAGTTACAGTAGTCATCATTCTTGTCTGGTAGGTTAGAAGTAAGTTGTCATTCTTGTCTGGTAGGTTAGAAGTGTAATGAGTTTAGTGTTGTGAGAATGTTTGGTAAAGTTCCCTAATAGGTACCGTAAAGTTTAATGTCTAACGTAAAGTGGAAAGAAATTCTCTCTCTCTCTCTCATAGGTAAAGTTTAGTTTCCAGTTTAAAGTGGATGGAAAATTCTCTCTCTCTCTCTCTCTCTCTCTCTCTCTCTCTCTCTCTCTCTCATAGGTAAAGTTTAGTTTCCAGTTTAAAGTGGATGGAAAATTCTCTCTCTCTCCCTCTCTCTCTCTTTCTCTCCCTCTCTCTCTCTTTCTCTCCCCCTCTCTCTCTCTCTCTCTCTCTCTCTCTCTCTCTCTCTCCTGTAGGTGAAGTTTAGTATCCAGTTTAAAGTGGATGGAAATTCTCTCTCTCTCTCTCTCTCTCTCTCTCTCTCTCTCTCCATCTATCAGACAAGCTGGTGAATCAAGACTGTCTCATCTTTATATCTGTCTATCTATTTAGTGAACCAAATGTCTATCTATCACAGTCAAGAGTAATATATCAATAAATAACACATAATTTTCTAACCACTACTTTTCCCAGTTGCTAATAAAATAGTTTGGTGTCCCCAGAGAAAAAAAAAGATAAAACAGCAAAAAATAAATGAATAAATAAATAAAAATAAAGGTGAGTCTGATGTTTAAAGGGCAAGGAAGCAGACGTGAAAGTTGCCTGTTTGGAAAGGTGTGTGTGTGTGTGTGTGTGTGTGTGTGTGTGTGTGTGTGTGTGTGTGACAGAGAGAGAGAGAGAGAGAGAGAGAGAGAGAGCAAACATAAAGGCCTTTGTTAATCTCCTGGAAGGGCGACAAGTGCCTTGATTAAATGGCTTGTGTAGAAAGGAAGAAATGAACAAACGCACACGTAAATATAGCATGTTTGAACAGAAAACAAGGAAGCAGCAAACAAAACAAGGACATTTGCAGAGAAGAGCAAGATGAGTGGAGAGAAAAACAATGAACGACACACACACACACACACACACACACACACACACACACACACACACACACACACACACACACACACACACACACACACACACACACACACACACACACACACACGACACTTATATACCCGTATCAGCGGAATGTAGGAAGTGTGTAAATAATTGTTAGATAAATAAATGTAATCAGGTGAGGGTTGCATAATCAGGTCAGTGAAGATGAAGGGAACTGCCACTGATTATGTATTGCTTAAGTTTGAAATTGATATCGTGTGTGTGTGTGTGTGTGTGTGTGTGTGTGTGTGTGTGTGTGTGTGTGTGCAAGGAAGCAGGAACCGAATTGCAGAAACCCTGAAGATTGTTCCCATCAAGAAAAAAACACAAACAAGAGAGCCAAATTCAAGATCCATTCATTTCGATGGATTGTACCTTTTTAACCTAAACTTTGCCTAGATTTTCGTCCTTTTGCAGGCCTTTTCACGTATCTGATTGACGGAAAAAGATATTGCTACGGCTTTCACATCCTATCCTTGGCACCTCCTCGTGACTAGCATCCAAATCATGTGTTAACTGATACGACTCAGCGTTCAGGAAGGAGAGATGGTAATTTTGGGCCAAGTTAGGGGGAAAAGGGTATAGGTTGTCAGTGGTTAACAATGTCACCTAAAGTTTCTCCCTTAGACAAAAGCGTGTGATGTTAATTCAAGGGTTAGATTGATAAGCTACTGTTGTACTGATCTGTTCTTCGTGTGGGTTGGCCTTTTTTCTTTTTTTAAATAATGATGTTGTGTAATTATTGTGGATTTTGGGAAGAGGTGATGAAATAGTTATATGTGGGAATGTGATGATGACGTGTGGTGGGGATGTGGTGTGAGGTGATGAGTTAGCCTAACTTAGAATGTGGTGTTAAGTTGTACAGTAGATGAATGTGGTGATTAAATACTACAGAAGTGTGTTACAGTCTGATCACTTAAGTATAGTAGATGTACACGTGTATTTTTACGTCAGATTTACACCAGAGTCAATATACTACAGTGAAAAAGGTAAGTTTGATACCAGCACAGCAGTATACAAGTCAAAATAGAGCCGACCCTGGTGACACACTGGCTTTACAATTAATTTAACATGTAACTGAGCTGGGTGGCATGTGTCGCACTCAGGATTAAGAAACTGTGGTGTAGGATGTGATGAATAAGTATCCTAGTAATATGGTGGAATGTAGTGATGACGTGTGATGTGAGGGTGATGACGAGTGTGGCGTGGCTTGCTGGCATGACGTGTGTGATGTGGTGTGGTGAGTGACGTGTGTGATGTGGCGGGGTGGCATGACGTGTGGTGTAGCGTGGTGGCAAGATGTGTGTGGTGTGACGTGTATGGTGTGGTGTGGTGATGATAACGTGTGTGGCGTAGTGTGGTGTGGTGAGGGTGTGGTAAATGGACTAGCGAGGTACACTGACTCAACCCGTATCCCGCCGTGACGCAATCCGGAAATAACGTCAACCTACCCCGTAAAACAGACCTTATGATGGCGTGCGTAGTCACTGTTTGTGTGCCCCACCAAATATGTGCTGTGTTTAGGGTGACTTTGACGAAATATACTGTTAGGAATTTAGATGGAAGATAAGTCTGTATACCGTATTCTTGCATAGTACAGTCATTTAGATTTAAGATAGTAATTGTAGTCTTGCTTAGAATTTAGATGTAAGATTGCGTGTACCAGTATATTCTTGCTTAGGAATTTAGATGTAAGATTGTATATTCATGCTTAGAGTTTAGATTTAAGATAGTAATTATATTCTTGCCTAGAATTTAGATGTAATATGGTGTATATAGATGAAAGATAGTTTGTATGTTCTTACTTAGAAATTATATGGAAGATAGCCTGTATATTCTGTCTTAGGAATTTAGATTAAGATAGTTTGCTATTTAGAAATTTATACGGTATTTAAGATGATTTGTACCCTATCATCTGTCTTAGGAATTAAGATTAAAATAGTTTGGAAGGATTTACGGTGTTTTTAAGTTTGGATTTTTTAGCTTTAGGAAAGTATATGGTATCCTGATTAAGTTCCGTTGGCTTGTAATACTTTATAATTTGCGGAAAAGGTTGATATGTTAGGAGGGAATGAGAGCTTATGTTGATTTGTTGCTGCTTGCGTAACCTACTTTGCAGCTAGATTAAGAACTGTGATAGCTACGGTAGGGGAGAGAGAATTGTGACTTGGAAAGGGTTGACGAGAGGAGGGGGAGGGATGGAGGAGGGAAGGGATGTTTTAGCGTGATAGAGAATTGTGTGTGTGTGTGTGTGTGTGTGTGTAAGATAACATAACTCGGATAAAGTTAACTAACGAGATAACAGCGATAAAAGCCGTACCATACGTGATGTGCCATATCGTTCCCACTTATCTAAAAATTGAAGGCCTCTTAGTGTGGTGACATTGTAGTTTATTTATTTATTTATTTATTTATTTATATCTTGGATGATTTTATTCAGCTGAGGAGATAATGTCGAACTGGAGGGTTAGATACTTCAACCTCTTCAGACCGAGAACCTACTGATTTGCATAATATCACGTGGAGATGCGGTACAAGGATTAATACCACAGTCGTTTTGTTTTCATCTAACGTAACCGGGCAACTTCCATAGCTTGAATTCTAGGTCATGGTTTGAAATTCAGTAAGCATAAGTTACAAGATAGAAATGAGTCTCCTTGGTTACTAGTCAAATGATCCTCCAGTCTGAATAGAGCTGGCCATCAATAAAGGTGAGAGGGGGTGGGGATATCTGTCAGGTAAGATTAACAAACTAACCAATTTAAAAATGGAGTGAATGTGGGAGACTGGTAATAGAAGACTGAGAATGAGGCGCGTGAGTGGAGTGCATGAGGAAGGATGGCTTGGAATGCTGACAGGCGTGGGATATTTACTGATATTTATTTATTTACCTATTGCTACGTTCACCTTCAATGAACTGTAAGATTGGATGTCTGTAAACGCTGCATACAGTAGATGTGTTTAGTCTGAAGAGGGAGGGAGTGGGTGAGTCAACAGTGCAACAGATGATTTAGAGAGATCAGATGTATACAGGCCTCTCTCTCTCTCTCTCTCTCTCCCCCAAGATTTCTACAGTCCCACCCAATCTTTTTCATCCCAAACCCTCTCATCTCCTTGTCCCTCTCCCACACAGCCGTCCATTATATCATTTCCTTCTCCTTTATCCGGCTATATTTTTCATGTATCTCCTTTCCTTTTCTTTTAACTGCTTATCTTTCATAGCATTTCCTCCTCTCCCAGTCACAGTTCTTTTATATCCCTTTAAAGCTCATTCTGTTAATTCTTTTCCTTTTTCGTATCCAGTTATCGTTTATCTTCCTCTCCTTTTAACAGTCCAATCTTTCATATCCTTTCACACTTATTGTATCTTCCTCCTGCTTGTCTCCATCTTAATACTCCTTCCTTCCTCCTTCACTCCTGTCCTGTAACTCCTTCACCCCCCTCCATCAACTTTCTCCATCTGTTTTTCCCTCCCCACTTCTCCGCATCCCTTCCTCTCCCTCTTAAACCCGTATTTTTCTTCATTAATTCTTCCTCTCCTGTCCCTCCCCTCCCCTCTCTTTTCTCCGTCTTTTCTCTACACCTCCCCTCCCCATGTTCCCCCTGTCCCGTTCTGAGTACAGTATGTGGCTGTTAGCTCTTGCAGGTCGGTTTTCCCTATATGGAGAGAGAGAGAGAGAGAGAGAGAGAGAGAGTGTGTGTGTGTGTGTGTGTGTGTGTGTGTGTGTGTGTTCCTCAGCCCTCATATCCTGTCGGGGGGGTGCTCATAAAAGTTAAAACAGACATGACAAAGGTCCTGGTGCTGGACCCCTTGGGGATTAAGACTACCTCACACATGGGTAGTAAAATTCATGGGGGTAGTTAATGAGAGAGAGAGAGAGTACTTGAGTGGGTGGGGTACACTTCCAAGAACGTAGCTTTCGGAAATGAAGTCTGTGCGTGTGTGTGTGTGTGTGAGAGAGAGAGAGAGAGAGAGAGAGAGAGAGAGAGAGAGAGAGAGAGAGAGAGAGGAGGGGGTTCGTAGAATGTTGGTTTCGGAAATGTAAGCTTCTTCGTCACGAATGGTAGAACGTCGAAGAGAGGATTTCCTGTGTTGCCAGAGAGAGAGAGAGAGAGAGGATGCTTAACCAACCTTTTCCCCGCTGTTGTCTGATGTTGGTATCTTATGCTAACACCAGCTAACTATCCAGCCGTTTGAAATCATAGTAGCGATAGTCGGGAGGATGTAGTGGCTAGTTAACTACACAAACAAGAAAAAATGAGGGAGGGCGACTTGAAGTGGTGGTCCAGTTTAGATGTTACCGGTACGCTTAAAGTATGGTAGATAGGGGTAAATGGTCGCCTGTTACCACGCTGCATCGACATCACATTTAGGGCACTGGTATGTCTGTCACTTTCCTCCCTGACGCATCGTATCAAAAGAGCATCATGTATGGACAGAGCAGCATACCACGCCTCCATCATCCCTCATCATCCCAGAAATATTAACCCGCAAAGATCCGTAACCCCTTTCATTTCGGGTTTGATGGCTAAGTGTGGTTGGATTGGCGGGTTGATTTGTAGTTAGATTGGGGGTTGATTTGTTAGATTTGGGGGTTGAATCGTTGTTAGATTTGGGATTGATTCGTGGTTTGATTAGGGGTTGATTTGACTAATAACCAAGGAGACTCATTCTTACCGCATTACAAAGTTTATGGAATTTCAAGTAACCACAGCTAAATATTCCTCTTGTAGCTCAGTTCCGTCGGATGAAAACAAACCCACAACAGAAGAAAATGTCTATTGTTAAGTTATAAATAATTCTCTAGTGTTTGCTTCGTCTTGCCAGGACCCTCATTTGTCCCAACTCTCGTTCTGGACACGTTCGGGGTGTGACGTCAGAGGTAAATAAAGATGGCGACAAGAATGGCGTTTTATATTTGACGGCCCAGATTCGGTTATGTGGAGGTTACTAGGGTTGAGGGTCACCTAGTGCGGTCACACAGGCACACGAGAGAGAGAGAGAGAGAGAGAGAGAGAGAGAGAGAGAGAGGTTTAAAAGTTAAGCCAGAATGTAAAGTTAAATCCTTGTAAAGTTGTTAAATTACAAAGATGGCTTCCAATAAACGTAGCATTGTCGGAGGTATAGACTGGGTAATGGCTTGATTGATTGAAATGTTGGGTTATTTTATTGTCTTGAATGTTACCGTATAGAAGTTTAGTGAAAATTGGTATATACGATAATTCTCTCTCTCTCTCTCTCTCTCTCTCTCTCTCTCTCTCTCTCTCTCTCTCATATGCCTGTCTATTTTTGGATATTTCAGCTATATCCGTTTACTTTGTCTAGCTTTCTGTATCACGTATATTTGTGTTTGTTTTCTTCCATTTCTGTTGTCAGTCTAATCTATCTGCCTGCTATATTTTTTAATTATCCACGTGCCAGCCTACAATTAAGAGTTCTTTATTTTCCAGCTTTACTGTCTGTGTGTCCCTAATCTATCTACCTGTTATCTTTTTATCTATCCACGTGCTAGCCTACGACTGAACATTGTCCTTTATCTCTACTGTCTGTGTCTCTTTGTACCCATCAGAATATTACACAGTTGCATAAGCTCACAAAGAAGGGCTGTAGGAAATGGTTGTGAAGGTGAGAAGGAAGTGAGAGGTTATGTAAGATGGAAGTGACGAGTTAGTTGAGATGGAGAGAAGATTGGATTACTTATCTGATTCTTCTTTATAGGTTTTTACATCCTTATTGATTTTAGTTCGTATTTAGGGAAAGATTGACGATATTCTCGGTCTTTATTTTTATTTATTTATTTTAATGGTCATCTCCACTTATTTATCTTAGTATTTTGACCTGATTTCACAGCCATCATAAAGGGGTTGGGAGCTGCCAACTCTGTGTGTGTGTGTGTGTGTGTGTGTGTGTGTGTATCCCATTTTATTGTGATCGGAATTCTCTCTCTCTCTCTCTCTCTCTCTCTCTCTCTCTCTCTCTCTCTCTGTTTCTCCATTCTGTTACCTGTTACTTAACTGGAAAAATGGAAAGTAGAGATAAGGAAGCAAGATAAACAGAGAAAGCGAATCGAAAGAAAGTGTAAGTGAAAGCGAGGATAAAACAAGTGGAAATGAACGAAACTCGAATTCGAAAGTGTGAAAGTAGAGATCAAAAAAGCTACTATTCTCACTAAGCGAAGAAAATGGAAATGTGGAAACGGAAAACCATTGATTTAAAATAACATAAGGTGTATTTCAAAAGTTTAAATGAATGTATCAGAAGTTAGTGGTCAAAAGGCAGTGAAAAAAAAGAAAAAGAAAAACTGCAAGGGTTATGTAGGAAGGAGTACATTTAACGTATGAAATGCAGCCTGATGAATAGGGGTCTTAAAAAAAAAAAAAAAATCATGAGCAGAATTTCCGAATTACCAACTCAAAAAGCGTAAAAAAAAGGGCGTTACTGAAATCAACCAACAGGATAAAATGTTGCATAAATTAACTAGTAGGAAAATGTCATTTAAAAATAATCGGGTAAGTATTTAATGTTTCAAAAATTAACCGACAAACATTAAAGGGCGCACCCAAATTCAACCGCCGACTAACGGACATTGGAAAATCCCAACCGTCAATTAAGTTTAAAATAATGAATCGCTTGAAACTTAAGGAAAGCGAGTACCTGGGCGTTCAAATAAGTCATTGTGAAGACGGTCGGGGGGGAAAGTCCTTGAATCTTGTTCGCTGGAGTCCGGGAAAAGAGAGGGAGAAAAAAAAGAAAGAACAAAGGAGGGAGGAAAATGTGGCCGGGGTTAAAATCCGCCGCTTGACATCCCCGTGAGTCACAAGAGCTGATGACGCAAGGACTCTCTCTCTCTCTCTCTCTCTCTCTCTCAGTATTTGTTTCTTGCATTATTATGTTACACCGTTGCCATTCATATATCCATAATATTTTCTTTTGCGGTGTTTTCTCTGGCATGGCCTATACCTTTTTCATACGTCTGTCTCTCATATATATATTACGCACACATACACATGGTATGTATGGTATGACACACACACACACACACACACACACACACACACACACACACACACACACACACCGTCCTATTTTGGCATACCTGACGGAGATTCATGTTTTATTTAGGCTGACAGACCCCCTGGTTAGTTATGACGAACGCCTCCAAGTCTGTCACCACTCCAGCCCTGGGAGAGAAAGAGAGAGAGAGAGATTTTTATTTGTTTTTACACCAATTCATCTTACTGCTTGAATCCGACGATGTATTTCTAGCCTTTATTATTATTACTGTATTATTATTATTATTATAGCGGTTGTAATAGTATAGGAGATGTAGTAGTAGTTGTAGTACTAGTAGTAGGAAGATGAGGAGGTGGAGGAGTATTGTTGTTAATACTGTTATTGTTATTATTGCCGGTATGTGAGGTTGGAAATGGAGAAGCCTTAAGTAATGTGAAAAGGAAATTGATGATTGTGAAGAATATGGAGGAAAATGAAGTACTTTAAATGTGAAGACGATATTCTGAACGTTGGAGAATGTCAAAATGAATATGAGAGAGAGAGAGAGAGAGAGAGAGAGAGAGGGAGAGGGAGGGAGGGAGGGGGGGTAGGACTGAAGAGAAGTAGAAGGTTTAAGAAATAGAATTAGAGAATGTAAAGAAATTGGAAGGAATGTGGAAGTGAAAATTAAAAATGATCAAAGTGATAACGGAGATGTTGATAAAGAAAAAATTATATGGAGGAGAGTGCTGTATAAGGAGCAACAATAACCTATATGGATGTTACATATAAGTTTAATCTGGAGAGAGAGAGAGAGAGGGAGATGAAATGAATGTTATGAAGGAAATGATAATGATAATCGTGGGTTTACAAGCTTACTGATGAAAATAACAAAGACAGGCGTGGATATTGGGAGAAATTGACTATAAAGGAAAATAAAAGGATAAGGCTTGAACAGGGAAGAGTATGAGAAAAAAAAGATATAAATGGCCTGGAAAGGATGGTTAGTGAAGGGGGAAATTAACCAAGGAAGAAAAATTGGTGAAATAGAGGTGTGACGGTGAGTAAAAACGAAAAATTAAAATAAAAAAGATGATTGAATAGAAAATTTGCTACTGATTGAATGAAAAAAGATTACATGAGTTTTAAGAGGAATGAGCTGATTAATTTGTTCAGACCGACTTATTTTTTTTATTTTTATTTTTTAGCCAGTTTTATTTACTTCCGGGAGATTTTGTGGTGGAAGGGGTTAATGAAGGTTATACCTCACTCCAGTTCAGTGTCTTCCCTAAGCTGATTGGTATTGACTTGGTATCAGGAATATAAATATGATCGTTCTGAAGGGATTGCATTCTTTGCCAGGGTAGTTTTTTTTTTTTTTTTTTCCAACTCCATGTCTTCTGGTGATATGAAGAATTCTCTCTCTCTCTCTCTCTCTCTCTCTCTCTCTAGCCGGGCGCCTTAACCCTGTAAGGGGTGGTCACAGACAAATCGCCTCCATGTCGCAGCTGCCCTTCCCCCAACTCACACTTGTTTTACTCACCTCCATCCCTCCATCCCATCCTCGGTCTCCCCCTTCCACCTCACTCAGCTACTCTCGTCGTTCTCACTCTCCATCTGCGCGAGAAGAATCAACAGATAAATCATCTGATAAAGATAGTGAACATTGCTTGGTGCCCCCACAGTGGTCAAGGCCTGTGCTGAGTTAAGATCCGGAGGTCACAAGAGTACAGACGCAAGATTACATGGCAAATCGTTATCGTATTGGACAGATATAACCCTGATCCCAAGACTTTTCCCTTTTGTGACCACAGGAAATTGATCAATATACTTGGCTCCCATCAATATCTTTGTTAATAAAAAAAAAAAAATGCTTGAGAATTTCACGTGAATGCATTTCTCAACATAAAACTTTAGCAGTTTTGGTCATTGAATGTAGAGATGGTAACTTTTTAAATAGCATCTTTCCTACCACTTGAGTAATACGGTAACTTTTTTTTATTACATCTTTCCTGCCACTTGGGTATATAATCATGAATTGAGAAATGGTAAGTACGCAGAAGAGATAATCCCCCTGGAACTCAGTACACGTTCAGACTGATGCGTATATATATATATATATATATATATATATATATATATATATATATATATATATATATATATATATATATATATATATATATATATATATATATATAATGCTTTGTGGATATTAAATGATTGGCTGATGACTGGCAAGAGATAAGGAACATTAAGGCATAACAGGAAAATGAGAAAAATATGATGGAGACGGAGAGCAGTGTTAAGATGTGGTGATGAATGTGATAGCGAGCGATGTTAATAGGAAAGCATGAGTGAAAGTGATGACATTGGTGTGTGTGCTAGTGGCGGTGAAGGTGACGCACTTAGTGAAGATGACACAGCTAGTAATGACGCAACAACTGGCTGTGTGTGTGTGTGTGTGTGTGTGTGTACTTTTCTGGTAGGAGTGAGTTTGTGAGTAATGTGTGCACGTATGGATGCGGATTGACTGTGTGTGTGTGTGTGTGTGTGAAGGTGTGAGATGTGTACCGCAATATATGTGTACATGTGGGTGCATATTTCCCAGTGCAGTATATCTGTGTGGCATCTGTGTGTAACCAGAACCTCACCCTCTATATATATATATTGGTGGATGATTGTATGTTGTGTGTACGAGTGGCTGTGAGAATTATGGATAAGGTGTGCGTGTAGGTGCAGTACGAGAGAGAGAGAGAGAGAGAGAGAGGGAGAGAGAGAGAGAGAGATTAGGCTATGACTTGGAATTGGTTGACAGGAGAGAGCAGGGGAGGGATGGAGGTGGGGAGGGGATGTGTTTGTGTGATAGAGAATATGGCCTGCCAGAGAGAGAGGGGGAGAGAGAGAGGGAGAGGTGGCAACACTGCTTGAGTTACCAAGTGTCGCGGTGGATTTCCTCTGCTAGGGGGAGGGGGAGGGGGTTTAGGGGGTGGAACGATGGGGAGGGGGTTGACGGGAGGGGGGCTTGGCGACAGTAAAGGTGGCTGGGAGGTTTAAAGATGGGGGAGTAAAGGGTAGGGGTGGAGGGAGAGTGTGAAAGGGGAGGGATGGTGGGAGGGGGAGAATATGAGAAGGGGATGGGGGGAGGGAGTGGGAGAATATGACAGTGGTAGGGGGTGAAGGGGGAAGAGAAAGGGGTGCTAGATGTTATTGGGAAGAGAAAGAGGAGCCGGAAGGTGGGAGAATATGAATGAGGGGGGGAAGAGTGAATGGGGAGGAGAAGGAGCAGGTAGGGGGGAGAATATGAATGAGGGGGGGAGATTGAATGGGGAGGAGAAAGAGGGAGGGGATGGTATAGTGAGGGAGCAGTAGGGAAGGGAGAGGAAGCGAATGAAAAAAAAAAAAAAAAAGAATGTTAAAGGAATATAAACGGAAGCAGAACAACACACCTAATGGTCTTTTTAGTGCTCTTACGGATATGACTGTGACTGATATCTGAATGTGTGGCGTGTATTCCCGTCAGTAAAAGAAGCTCCCTAACACCTCTTCCTTGGCTGTTTATTTTTGGATATGGGCATTTAGTATCCTTTTGCACGGTACTAATGGAGAGTATGGCGATTTTGGACGGATTTATGCAACAGAAGAGGGCAGTAAGGTGTAAGCTGGATAAATCGCTTAGGAAAAGGTGTTATTGGGCTCCTTCATCGGCGAAAATACGGGCCAAAGATTCGGATAGCACAGCAAGAAGGCTCCTCTCACCCATCAAGCCCTCCAACCAGAGCCGGCAGGAAAAAGTGAAAGGACCACCACACGCATGGAAAAAAAATGACATGGAAATTTCGTAAGAGAGGATGAATGGAGATGTATATTCTACTCCTTATTTGTGAAGGAAGTAAACAATCCATAACAATTTCCATGATCTGTGTGCGAAGTAAGCAGCAAGAATTTCGTGTTTACCTATGAATATGTCTACTTGGGGATTTGAAGCTACCTGTTCAAGCGACTTTAAATGTTCTTACTTCGATATTCTTAGGTAGTTTATTCCGTTTGCTTGTGACTGAGGAGGGAAAGCAGGAGGGGTAGAGAAAGGGGCAAGGAAGAGGCAAGTGCAAAGAGAGAGGTAAAAGGGAAAGATGGAGGAAAGAAGAGTGAAGGGAAGAAGAAAATGTGAGTGGAAGACAGGATTGGAGAGAGAGGCAGATAAAAACAAAGAAAACTCGGAGGTGGAGAAATAAACATTGGAAAGAGACAGCTAAAAGATTGTCGGTTTTGGGGGAAGGTGGAGTGGAGTAGGGAGAGAAAGAGTATGTAGGGCTAGTGAGATGGGAGATAGAAGGATGATGGGAGGGGGTAGCCCGGTGGGGGTGGGGAGAGAAAGGCGTGGAATTAGTGAAAGTAAGGGGAAGGGGGAATGATGGAGAGGTGGGGGCGGCCTGACAGTGAGGGAGAGGTACTAGGGGACGAGCAACTTGAGGGGGTAGGGGGGGAGAAATGGACGGGGAGGCAAGGAGAGGAGAGGGGGAGGGAATAGAGAGGACAAGTTTGAGAGAGGGAGAAGAGAGGAGAGGGGAGGAAATTCATTGGCATGTGGAGAGAGATAAGGGTAGGGGAGGAGTAGAGAGAACAGAATGGAGGGAAGGGAAGGGAAGGGATAATAAGGAGGAAAGAGAAAGGAGGTTGAGTATGTGGATGGAAGGGGAGGGAGGAGAGCAGCGTAGGGATGTGGATGTAATATGGAGGGGTGGTGAGATAAGAGGGGGGTATGTACTTGTTACTAAGCTGGGAGGAGAGAGAAAGATAAGAGTTAGGGTTCTGGGAATTGAGAGGGGGAGGGGGAAGCTTTGGGGCAGGAGAATCTTTCATGTAATTAGTTCAAAAGTTGAAGGTCGCTCGATGGGAATGTATTAGTGTATATTTTTCCGTCATTGTTTTGTTCACTGTAGACTCCCGGATGTGTGTGTGTGTGTGTGTGTGTGTGTGTGTGTGTGTGTGTGTGTGTGTGTGTGGTGTAGGTTTTCAGTCTCCTGTTTTGTAATCGTGCTTTTTACAGCAACCCTTTCTATTTCACGTGTGTGTGTGTGTGTGTGTAGAATATTTAATTCAAGTTAAAGAGACTGAGTCGTAGTCAGTCTATTTAACTGTCTGCTTATCTTTGTGTAGCGTTCAGTAATCGTCACAACAGGTTAATAATGCAAATGTGTTATCGTACTTTGGGATGCAGCACGTTCTCTCTCTCTCTCTCTCTCTCTCTCTCTCTCTCTCTCTCTCTCTGGTGTTAGTGCTAAAAATAGTGATTACACAAATATGTCCTAATGGTTTTTAATAGCTATAATTTCCCTAAGATTATTGATCCGCGTATTGTGTTATCTAAATATTGGGTCTACCTCAACACACACACACACACACACACACACACACACACACACACACACAGCGTCATAATGAAAGGGTTAATCCTAATACAATGCAGTCTGTCCTGGAGGTTTGTGTTGTGTTTTTCTCAATTTATCCACATTCTTGCCTCCTCTTACAACACATCCTCTTCACTCGCCTATTTTCCTTGTCCTCTCATGTTAGTTTGTCTCCGTTTGGTCCCTTCTCTGGCATTTGTTCTAATATTAATGTAGTTAGATTTGCAGCAGTTGGTTTTAGTTTTATTTACTGTATACCTGTGCTGGCTTTCATTCACTCATTCATTCACCTATTTGTTTATTCATTTCCTGTGGCTTTTCCTATCATCCATTCGTCATTCTTTCCTTCCTAACTTGCCAACTTTCCTTCCATCCTTCCTTCCTGCCTTCCTTCCCTTCTTCAGTCATTCATGCATTCATTCATTTTCCAGCCAATTTGATATCCATTCCCCCTTTCCATTCTCCCACACACGACCTTCCTACCCGCCTCTCCCCTCCCCTCCCCTCACCACTTCCCACCCACCGTTCATAGTGTGTGTGTGTGTGTGTGTGTGTGTGTGTGTGTGTGTGTTTAAAGTGCTTGTAGGTAACTATAATAATTAACATGCTAACTTCATACTCTGCATTTCCTTATCCTCTGTCTTGTTCCCCCTATTTCTCTCTCTCTCTCTCTCTCTCTCTCTCTCTCTCTCTCGCGAATTATGTCCTTTGTCCATCAGTGTAAGTGCATTTAATTCTTTCTGTCGTCAACATTATCAACATTGCATCACTGAGAGATGTTGATGTTGACATATTGATCCTTGGCCTTAATGAGAGAGAGAGAGAGAGAGAGAGAGAGAGAGAGAGAGAGAGAGAGAGATGGTGGAGGGGATGTTGTGGTTTGTCACCTCACCTCACCTTACGACCCCCTCCCCCCCACACACACACCACTTCATCCATATCCCCCTCACACACACACACACACACACACACACACACACACACAAAACCATCCATATCCCCGTCCCCCCGTCACAAATAACCCCCACTCATTCTCCCTAGTTTTCTCTGGCTTTCGTACCTCCCCTCTCCTTCTCTCCCTCCCCCTCACCTCCCCTCTTAACACTCCCTTATACCTGTTTTACTTCCTGCATTCTCCCTTTCCTTTCCTCCAGCCTACATCTCAGCTTCATGTAGCTAGTCTCAGTTTAACTCTCTCATTTCTTTTTCTTTTCTCCCCGTCCCTCACCTCTTAGCCCTCATTTCCCCCCCACCTGACAGTCTCCCCTCCCGTCTCATATTTCCGTCACCTCCCCCTCCTCTCCTCCCTTCTTTCCTTCCTGTTCCTCCCCCCTCCCTCCTTCCCTCCCTCCCTCTGTCTTCTTTCCCATCCCACCTTCCCTCACCCTTTTTGTCTCCCCTCTCTTCTACACCTACCCTCTCTTCCCCTTCCCTCCTCCACCTTCCTTCTTCCTCTTTATATCTCTCCCTTCCTCCCGTTTCCCTCGCTCTCCCCTTCTCCCTTTCCCTTCCTGTCTCCACCCTTAGCTTATTCCACCCCGCCTCGCAGTGTCGTTTCTCCCTTCACACCTACTCTTCCTCTCATCCACTTTCCCCTTCTAATACTCTCGCTTACCTCCCCCGCCCTCCCCCCCCCTCTCTCTCTCTCTCTCTCTCTCACCATCTTTGCATTCCTCTCCAGCTTTTGTATCCATATATTTGACATAGAATTGTTACATTAGTCGTAACCTATCAAGCAGCCTCGAAAGATCAGTTGCTGTTTGTATTTCTTTTGTATTTCTTTCCCATGTCTTTTATCCTCTTCTGCTGCTCCCCCAGTTCCCCCTTCGCTTTCCTCCTCCTCCTCCTCCTCCTCCTCCTCCCTTGTGGAGTTATGAGTAGTTTGTGTGGTGGGGTACAAAGTTAAAGAAAGATTAATAAAGTTACCCAGTTTGTAACACACACACACACACACACACACACACACACACACACACACACACACACACACACTTTCTCTTTCACCCCGCTTGCCCTTTCACCTCATCCTCAGCTTCACTTGCCCTTCCAGCCATATTACCCGCCTCCTCACCTGACCTACCTTGCCCTTTCTCCATGTGTGATGCCCTTTGCTTGCCCTTTATATTTCTTTTTACCAGATTTTCTTATTAATTAATTTTTACTTTACGTTAACCCTTTTTCACATTTGCTTCATATTTATAGTTTTTTATTTTTTCCACTACAAATGATTTTTCTCCTCTTGGGTGTTTTGTTTTCCTTTTCGTCCCTTTTTTTTTACTCGTCTTATTTATCATTTTTTCTTTAATGGCTGTTGTTTCTCCCTTTTTGTTTCTTGTGTACCTTCCTTTCTTTCTCCTGTTCCTTTCTTTCTCCTGTCTGTTCACTCGCCTCCTTTCATTTCTCGTCCTTCTTATGTTTATTTTTTACCTTTTCACGTGATCATCGGCCGTAGTGTTGCCCTTTGTACTCCTTGCTTTTAAGTGCCTTTTTATTATTATTTTATTATTATTATTATTATTTACGTTCCTGTACCCATCAACCCCTCTCTTTCCCCTGCTTTGTTCTCTCTCTCTCTCTCTCTCTCTCTCTCTCTCTCTCTCTCTCTCTCTTGGCACACGTTTCGATGTGGCTAATGTGACTATATTAACAGTCTGGAGAGCTGTCACCCACTCACGTTTATTATTTTCTCACCATCCGTTTCCTTTTTAATCTTGTTTTTCCAGATTCTTATAAATATTCTTGTCTAATACTTACCTGGTATCTTTTCTTCTCTCTTCCAGACACATAATTCCAGAGTCTATCCAGCGTGGCCTAAACAACACAGCAAAGACAGACGTTTTATCTATCGAGTAAGTTGAAGTTTTTTGGTTTACACTTAGAGAGGGAGGGAGGGAGGGAGGGAGGGGGAAGAGAGAGAGAGAGTCTTGGTAGGTGTTTGCGAGGGGAGTTTTGGAGTTATTTTTGAGTAACTTTGGATAACTTTTGGCTGATCACTTGTTCGTTCGCTTCTCCCTCCTTCCCCCTCTCTCTTAGCCCTCCCCCCCCTTGGTCTCCCTTTTAATTTCCTCACCAGCCCCCTTCTTTTTTCCTCCGCCATTTTTCCCTCCCCCCAGTCCCCCCCCTTTTTCCTCCCTTTCCCTTCCCTGCCATTTTTCCCCTTCCTCTCCTTGCGTTTGTCACCTCCCTTTTTATCCTGTTCCTTCTTTCCATCACCATTCCCTCTATTTTTCTCAAATTTTCCACTTCGTTCCCACCATGCGTTCCTTCATCGTCCCCTTTTTCTCTCCCCTGTGCCTCTCTTCCTCCATCTGCCAGTCATCTCCCTCCCTCTCTCTTCACATTCATGACTATCCCTTTCTACTCCCTCTCCTCCCAACCTCTTCACGTAATCACCCTCACCCTTCTCTCTCTCTCTCTCTCTCTCCTTTTAATCGTATTCTTTCCTCCCGTTTCTCTCATTTTCTCCCTCCTTCCTCCCCATCCTTCCCCATCTTCCTAACTTTCTTCTCTTTCCGTCCCCTTATTCCTTCCAGCCCCTCATTTTCCTCCATCCTTCTCCCACACCTTCCTCCCATTCCTACTCCCTCATCACCTCCCTCTTCCATCATTCTTCCCTCCTTTCGTCCATCACTTTTCCCCTCTCTCTTCACTCCCATCTTCCCCCCTTCTCTCCTTTCTCCCTCCTCCTCCTCCTCCTCCCCCTTCCTCCCAACTCTCACAAACTTGCTCTAACTTCAGCGAACATCGGAATCTTCAAACATTTGGCCCAAAGTTTAAAAAGTTTGTGTAAAATTAATGGTCATATTTTAGAAACTTATAACAATGTGGTAACTCGTGCTAATATTTTCTAACTTTGCCCGGCGAATTTTACCAGTTTGTGGCGCGTGCAACTGACGAAGCTTGTGGTTGTGGTGGTTGTGGTTGTGGTTGTGACTGGTAGTTGTGATTCTTGCTACTGACGATGCTTGTGGTTGTGGTTGGGGTGGTTATGTGTGAGTGGTAGTTGTGATTCTTGCTACTGACGATGGTTGTGGTGGTTGTGGTGTTGGTGGCGGTTGTGGTTGTGGTGGTGGTGGAATGAATGGTAGTTGTGATTCTTGTTAGTGACGATGCTTGTGCTTGTGGTGGTGGTTGTGGGGATGGGGGTGGTTGTGGTGTTGGTGGCGGTTGTGGTTGTGGTGGAGTAAATGGTAGTTGTGATTCTTGTTAATGACGATGCTTGTGCTTGCGGTGGTGGTTGTGGGGATGGGGGGGTTAGTAGTGATAGTTCTGGTGGTGGTTATGAGTGCGTGATAGTTATGATTCTTGTAACTGACGATGGTTGTGGTTGTAGGGGTGGCTGGTGGTGGTTGTGGAAGTGATTATGAGTGGTGGTTGTGAGTCTTGTAACTTAGGGTTGTGGTGGTAGTGGGAGAGGTGGTTGTTGGTTGTGGGGGTTATGAGTGAATGGTAGTTGTGATTTTTGTAAGTGATGATGCTTGTTTTGTTTGTTGATAACCAAATATAGTCAGATTAGCAGCTTGATAGTAACCAAGGAGACTCATTCCTGCCTCGTAACCAGGATCATCGATTTTCATGCAAGAAGGACATCAGGGTGCGAGTGACTTATTTTCGTCAGATGAAGTCAAATATACAGTAGTTTGTCTTCAATGCTTGCCTATAGTATGTTCACTCCCAGTTGGCTCATTGAGGGTGCGAAAGTGGGCCAGTCCCGTTAGATGAAGGCAGATATGTTCACACTTATTTTGAAGACTTGCGGTATACAGACAGACACGTAGCCATTATAGCGCATCTGTTTCTCACGTTCACCTGTTTCTGTGGACATTCGTACTTTGCCAGCTTGGATGTGGATTTAGTCTTATCCCCCTTCTCCCTCCTAGTATAAAGTCCACCCCTTTAGTAGAACCTGTGTGGAATTTTAAGATAATCATAGTAAAGGAAAGGAATAATAATAATAATAATAATAATAATAATAATAATAAATAATGCTGCTGGTGGTGGTGGTGGTGGTGGTGGTGATAAAATTGTAATGATAATGGTGGTGGTGATATAATGAAAATAAAAAGATTATGAATACCAATTTTCCTTGGACTGATTCAGAAAATTACAGTATAGCAAAGGTGGAAGAAATATGAAAATAATTGTGAATAGAGAACTCTTAATGTTAATACCGACCACAAGCGGTGTTCATCTTTTTATCGTGAAAAATAATAAATGAATAAATTGTTTTCGAGATGTGAAAGCGGAGGAGAATTTGCCATTTTATTTTTGCAGGTCATATATCAGTATCAGGATGAAAGTGTTGAAAATTGAGTGTTTTTAGTGTGACGAGGACGCCTTTGTAGGACTTCCAGTGTGTGTAGGACTTAGTGTGGATGTCTGTGAGGTGTGAGGATTCCAGGGGCTTGAGTGGATGAGTGTGTTGTCCCATTCAGTTTGGCGGATGTCAGTAGTGGGGAGGTGTAAATATTGGTGTATATTATGCATTCTAAGCTGTGCAAATACTGTATCTTTAATAATAATAATAATAATAATAATGGTGGTAGTAGATAGCTTACTTTCAAATCCCGGTTCATTTGTTAATGCCAAACGCACTCTCCTCATCCCTCCCCCTCCCCCTTCCCCCTCCCCTTTCTCCTCCCCCTCTTTCCATCCTCTTGACCTCCACTGTCTTCCCTTCCCCCACCCAACTCCTTTCTAATCTTTCCTCCACTACCCTTCCATCCTTGCACCTTTCCCTCCTGTCCTACTGTACTCCCTCCTCCATCGCCCTCCCACCCTCCTTCCCTTCCCTCTCCTCCTCCTCCCAATCACTTCTTACGTCCCCCCGCCCCCCCTTCCTCTAACGCCACATTGAAATAGTTGGAAATATTGTTGCATGTAGTTTTGTGAATGCCAATTGTTTATACATCGCAAATATTAGAGTTGATGTATGATTGGCTCTCAAATTTTTAGTCTCTTGGAAACGGGGGGGGGGGGACATGGCAGTACAAAAAACACGGTACAAATCCTGTTTTATTGTTTTATTTATTCGTTCATTCATTTCTTTAAGGGTCATGGGTCACAGGTGAAAGGCCTCAGGTGCTGCTTCCCCTCGACCCCGCCCACCCCCACCCCTTCGCCCTTCCTTATCGCAATGGCATGACAAGGAGGGTGAGTTTTAAGCCACACACACACACACACACACACACACACACACACACACACACACACACACACACACACACACACACACACACACACACACCTTCGCCCTTCCTGTCACAATGACATGACAAGGAGGGTGAGTTTTAACACACACACACACACACACACACCTTCGCCCTTCCTGTCACAATGACATGACAAGGAGGGTGAGTTTTAACACACACACACACACACACACACACACACACACACACACACACACACACACAGCCTTTCTAATCAACCCTTGGATTTTTTTTACTTTATTCCCTCTGCCTGAAGAATTACACACACACACACACACACACACACACACACACACACACACACACACACACACACACACACACACACACACACACACACACACACACACATGGCCTTTCAAACCAGTCCATCGATTTTTGTTTGTACTAAAGTCTAATTATTTAATCTGTAAAGAAAACGACGGATTCGATTACTAAACTCATCAACCCAAACTGATACTGTGCTGTTAAAAGATTGAAAAAAATAACTCATACAAACGGTAGTTGATAAATAAGTAAACAGCAAATATTTATATCCTGTACTTTTATTTACCCGTTGCATCATTATTGCAACATAGGAAGCCTAGGGATCCGGGGCCAGGCTAATCACTCCAGGCATTGAAGTTCATTTGTTTGTTATAGTTACCACCCAGCGTATTAAATGGTTTCCTGGTCTACAAGGCACCATTGGCCTGTCAGTTTTGAAAAGGTAGCACAGCATCGAGTGAAGGAATATTGGACGGTGATGATGATAAATGTAAACAACAGAGGAATAGTGTTGATCCTGTAAAAGTAGCACAAATAAACCTGTAAATAAAAAGTAAGACCCCCCTCCATTTTTTTCAGTTAGCGGTGTGTGGCAACTGCGGCGGGGCGGTATTGCCAAATGCTTTCGCTTTTCCCGCTCGCGTTGGCCCAGATCCCCGGAAACTTAATAAAAATCCTGACTTCTTGTGGGAGAGTTGGTCTTAACTTCTCAGGGGAAAGTTAACGGGACTCCACTACCCCCCCATTCCCCCTCCCCTCCACGTAGACACACTCCTGCCCCCTCCCCACATACTCTCTCCCCCCTCCCCCCTCATACACACTCACCCCTCATACACACTCCCCCCGTCCCTTCTACATACTGACACACACTTCCTGCCCCACCATACTTACACAACCCCCCTCCCTTTCCCCACGTCGCTGCCTCCTTTCCTCACCTTTCCTCTCCCTTACCTTCCGTCTTTCTGTCTTACGTGCCCCCCCCCCTTTTTTTTCTCTTCTCTCCCCTTCCCCAGTTCCCACTCCCTCTCACCCTTATACACTTTCTCTCCCTCTACTCCCTTTCCTCATCTTTCCATTCTCCATCCCCTTCACCCTACCTCTCTGCCTCCACCTCTGTCTCTCCCCCTTCCCCTCCCTTACTCCCACCCACAGATACTTACTTTGTTTTCCTCCCCTCTACTCCCCCTCCATTCCTCACTCCCCTCTTTTATCCATTTTCTCTTACCCCCCAACTCCATTCTCCCACCCCTCCCCTCCCCATTCTCTACACTCCACTATAATTCCTCGTCTCCCACAGTCACCCCCTCACCATTCCCTCCTACACTCCCTCCCCCTCTTCCTCCACCCCAATCTCCCATCCACACTGCCACACCCACCTTCCTTCCAGTCATGTACCTTCTACCCCCCACCGCTCCTCTCCCCTCCCTGCTCCTTTTCCATCCTCCTCTCCCCCTCCCTCCTCCTTTTCCCTCCTCCTCTCTTCCCTCCTCTTTCATCATCTCCTCCACCCCCTACTCGTACCTCTTACCTCCACCTCTCCATCCTTCACACCTTTCACACTTTCTCTACCCCATCCCTGTCACTCATCTCCACACCCCCTCACCCTCCACCATCACTCCTTCACTTTCCCTTCTCATCACTCCCTCTCTCTTCTCACACCCTCCCTCCCTCCCTTCCTTCCCAAGAGACAGACGGACGAACAAAGAGGCAGGGAGACTTAGTTGGCTGCTCTGGCCTGTCTTTTTTTCTTGAGAGAGAGAGAGAGAGAGGAGAGAGAGAGAGAGAGCCCAAATACAACTTTTTGGACAAACTCCACAAAAACTCCGGAAAGAAAAATCGTGAGGTGACGCGACGCGAGAGAGAGAGAGAGAGAGGGAGGGAGAGAGATGAAGAAAGTGATAGGGGGAGGAAGAGATAGGGAGGAGAGGGGTGTGTGTAATAGGTGTGGGGGAGGGGGAGAGGAGGGAGGGGGGAGGTTAAGAGTGAAAGTTAGTGGCGAACTACTCGCTGCTTCTCCGGCGTGACCCCCCCCACCCCCCATGTGTGTGTGTGTGTGTGTGTCCACTTCCCTTTATCTTCTGCATTTATTGACGGCATTTATCTGTCTCTATATCTACTGTATTCGGTATCTGTCTTACAAGTACTTAAAACCTAAATATCCTTAACTTCCTAAAAACTAGAACATTAAAAATAATAGCGATGATAATAATAAAAATAACTGATACTACTAATAATAGAACTTAAATATCTAATAATAATCATACAGATATTTCCGGAAGGGCAACTTGTGTGTAATATAAAGCTTGTAAGTTAACTTCTACCCAAAGCCTTGGTAAAGTTACAAACAGACCTAAACTTGTCTGAACCTCCTTGCTGAAGTTGGGAGAGAGAGAGAGAGAGAGATGCAGTGAATGTGTGTGAGAGAGAGGGGGTGTATGCAATGAACGTGTGTGTGTGTTTCTGAGAGGAATGTATGTGTGAGAGGAGAGCTAGGAGTGGTTGAAAGTGGAAGAGGAAGAAATAAAATGGGAAGAAGAGAAAAGCGGTGTGTGTGTGACGTAAAGCACAGGTAGGTACGTGACACCAGTGTTTCCAACCAGTCACACACACACACACACACACACACACACACACACACACACACACACACACACACACACACACACACACACACACACACACACACCTTTCACACGCAAACTGACTAACCCCTTCTGCGAAAATTGTTAGTCTTCTACGAATTTTTCCCTAAAGGTGAACACAATCGATTCGCTTCCGTAATAATAAAATGAACATAATGTCATCGATCTGCAGGGGTTGATGGAGGCTGGTTCATGACTGATTTTTTTTATATATATGTATTAATTGAAATAGTTTGGCGGTAGTAAAGTTGAAATGGGCATTATTGGACTGAAGGGGTTATCAAAAGTATTAGTTTGAATGTTTGATATGCGTATAATAATTGCAATAATAACAGGAATGGTAATAATAATAATAATGATGATAATAATAATAATAATAATAATAATATTAATTCATCATGTCAGTATTCTCCACACTTCCTCCTTTCGCTTTCTCTGATTTCAAAGTCACTTCATTTTCCTGGTCATTTTCACTATCATCACCATCCGATTCTTTCGCTGTCTCGCTTCTCATTTCCTAAACTTGTCATTATCACCACCCATCACTTTCATATCACTGTCACTGCCATCTCTTCCGGCTGTCACTTCCATCTGTTTCCCCACACGTCACTTCTGTCATCTCACACACTCACTGTCCGTCATTTTCACTTATTAGCACAGTGTAGAGACTCACCTCTCTCTCTCTCTCTCTCTCTCTCTCTCTCTCTCTGGCTATTAGCTTCCATCTTGTTAGTTACGCTGCTGTTGGGAGGGTCCGCTTGTTAGTTAGGTAGTTTAGTTACTGCTTACTCCTCTAATTGGCTCTTTTCACTTGGTTTCGTTCAGTTTGCCATTTTTCTTTTTGATTCGGACGTTTTTTATATTATTTGTTTTATAGGTTAGTCGCGTTACTGTTTCGTTTGTTCTTGTGTTTTTCGTCCTGATTTTTGTGTATTATAATTATTTCCTTGTCTTATTGTTTCGCTCACATATCATTCTGTCGTTTTCATTTGTTTTTCGCCTTTGTCGTTTTTCGTTTCAGTTTATTTATTTTTGTATCCAATTTATTGTTCGGTTTTTAACTCTCTCTCTCTCAACTTTCCTCATTGCCATCACTTAGGGAAATTTATGGTCATCTTCACCATCTTATCTCACTTTCATTATCACCATCACTCATTAACACCACCACCACCACAATCCTCCTCCTCCTCATTATCATCTACATTTGCTATCATTAAGAACTTCAAATATTCATTCATTCATTCACCACTTCCTTAATATTTTTCCTCATTTCTAACCAACACTATCACCTAAAAGAAGTAATTATAACAATAATAATAATAATGAAATAGTAATAATAATAATAATAATAATGATACATTCCTCGGTCCAGTCGCCATTAATCGCTTTCATTAACATTATTAGACTTCCGATTTTCATAATTTGCACACCTTGAGTCACTTCCACCTCCATCTTCACCATCACCATCATTCATATTTACCTGGTCAGAGGTCAAGTGCATCATTTTCACTATCACCCTCACCATCACACCACCTCCAGTCACTTTCACCGTCACATTCACCCACAGCAGCAGTATCATTCTCTGCACCATCAAATTACCACCACCCTCACCATACCATCACTTCCAGTCACATTCAGCATTATGTTCACCACTCAGTCACATCACATCACTGCACTCATCACACACTATGTCACTAGCCTCACCATCATATCTTTCCAGTCGCCTTCACCATCATGCTTACCGCACCATAAGTCCTTAATATCGTCTGGTGACTACCCTACTCACCATCACATCGCTGCCAGTCACTTTCACCATCATGTTCTTGTGTGTAATGTGGTCAGCGGGTCTCACCATCGTCACCATCACCCTCACCATCACCACGTGCGGTGATAGCCAGCGCAAAGTTTTAAAGACAAAAGTTTGTTGGAATGAGTTGGATTCTGGGAAAAAGTTGGAGTCGGGCGGAGTTGGTGGAGGGGGAGGGAGGGGATGAGGGAGAGAAAGAGGGAGAGAGAGGAGGGAGAAAGGGGGGGAGGGGGAGGAGAAGGAGAGAGGGGATGGGAGGGAGAAGGGAGAACCAGGGGAGACAGAGGGAGGTGAGGGGAGGGGGGAAGGAAGAGAACCTAGAGGGTGGGGGAATGAGAGAGGAAGAGGGATGAATTGAAGGAGGGAGGGGGAAGATGAAGGTGGAGAGACAGGGAGGAAGGGGGGGGGGAAGTAGTGAAGGGAACAGTAACAAAAGGAGGAAGAAAGTCAACAAAGAAAGTAAAGAGAAAGGGAAGAAGAAAGAAGATAGTGGGACGTGGGAAACTAAAGAAAATTGACACTTTGAGAGGGAAAATATAAAAGGGAAGAGAGAATAAGGTTAAAGAAAGAGGACAATAAGAATAGAGAAAGAATGGTGATTAGTGAGAGAGAATATGGAAGGGGAGGATGGTGATTATGGTAGGTGTCATGGTTTGTGTGGTAGAAAACTGGGGTAGATGGTAGAAGAGAATGGTTGCTTGGGTGAGGTGAAAATGGGAATGGGGAAGGAGTGGTGGTTGTGGTAGATGTGATGGTTAGTGAAGTGGAAAGAGGGGGAAGATGGAAAAGGGGTAAGGGAGTGGTAGTTGTAGGGGTTGTTGTGGTAGTTGTAGTGGTTATTGCATGAAGGGGGGTTGGGGGATGGAAAAGGGGATGGGAATGATAATAGTGAAAGTTAGGGAAGGGTGATGCTGAGGAGGGTGGGAATGTAGTTGTGATAGTGTAGTAGTTTGATAGTTATGGAATAGTTTGGTAGTTAAGGGATGTCTACCAGGCCCAGGTTGCAGTTACTATACATCTGTAGTTAAGTAGTGGACAAGGTCAGACGAGGCACCATATTCTTGTGGACTTCGGAGGCTCCCTAGTACCTCTTCCAAAGCGATTTAGTCTACATATTACACCCTGCTATTGTTTTGTATATTGTCTTTATAATATCGGTATAAATTGCATAAACAAAGCAGTTTTAGTAAGAATATTTAAGTTTTTCCACCTCAAGTAACTCCCCATCATCAGCTTCGTGAGAGAGAGAGAGAGAGAGTGTGAATGAATGAATTCTAAATATACCCCTTACCTTTAAATTTGGAATAGCATTTATATATATCTTATCATTGTAAGTATGGACGAAAACTGTACTTGTGTGTGCTCGTTCTAAAGTTGTGGGGGATAGTTAGGGAGGGTGATTCAGTGATTTGGAAGTTGGAGCGAGAGTTATAAGGAAGTACCCAGGAAAGGAGAAGTACCCCTAACAAAGTGCTCCAAACTTTGTGCCAGTAATTAGGTTAGGTTAGGAGTGGAGGTGGGTTAGGATAGGTTAGGGTTGATTGTATGGAGTTTGGATGGGATGAGTTAGGTGTGTGGAGTTTGTTAGGTTAAGTTTGTTTTCATGATTAGTTCAGTTAGGTGTGTGGAGTTGGGATGGGTTTGTTTAGGTGCGTGGAGTTTGGTTAGGATTGGTCAGGTTGGGTTTGGTCCCAGTTTAGATATATGAGTTTGAGAAGCATAGGATAGATGAGGCAGAGTGTTCTGAATTGGGTTAAGTCAGGTGCGGAGTTGGTTAGGTTAGAATAAGTGAAGATGTGGTAGGATAGGGGGGGTTAACTTTGGATAGGTTAGATCATTTAGGTAAGGTGGTCATTTAGGTTGGTAACGTAGGTCAGGCTGTGGTAGGTTAGGTCAGGCTGTGGTAAGCTTGGTCAGGTTGTGGTAGGTCAGGTTAGGTTAGGCTGTGGTAAGCTAGGTCAGGTTGTGGCAAGTAAGGTCGGGCTGCTGTGGTAGGTTAGGTCATGTCATGTGAGTTGAATGAGGAGAGGAGTGTGGAGTTGGTTACCGCGCGGCAGAAGTTTGTTGCGGTAGTTAGGAGGGTAATCAGTAGTTCGGTATTAAGACCAAGATGTGGCCGAGGGGGCTATGAAAGGAGATGAGGGAGGGAGAGGGATATTGGATGGGGAAGAGGGGGTGGAAGAGGGGGAGAAGGGTAGACCTGGAAATTGAGAGGTGGAGAATAGGAGGAAGAAGAGGGGAATGAGGGATGGAAGGAGAGAAGGGAGGGAAGGACAGTAAAAGGAAGGGAACGAGAAATGAAGGAAATGAAAA
Organism: Coenobita brevimanus; assembly: GCF_032717465.1. Classification (NCBI taxonomy): domain Eukaryota; kingdom Metazoa; phylum Arthropoda; class Malacostraca; order Decapoda; family Coenobitidae; genus Coenobita; species Coenobita brevimanus. The sequence continues at coordinate 28,909,666 of NC_137012.1, forward strand.
AGGTGAAGGAAGAGGATAAGAAGGATGAGGGTGAAGGATGAGTAATATGAGGAGGGGGTAAAATAAAGGATAGAAGGGAAACAAAAAAACAGTGAGAGGAAAGAGGGACCAAGGAAAGGGGAGGAAGAAGAGGATGAAAGAAAGGAGAGGGGAGGGGTGGGGAAGAGAGAGAGAGAGGAGGGAAGAGGAGGAGCATGGCTGGGGGGGTGGAAGAGGGGGTAGGAGAGGGGGCAAGGAGAAGTGAAGTTTTAATAGGAAAAGTTGTGTGCCAGAACTTGGCGCTATCAGTTTTGACAGAAAAGTTTTGTTTTGGAGTTGGTGGTTTAGGGGGAGGGGGGTCACAGCCTACTTGGGGAGGGGGGTGAGAGCCTACACGGGAAGGGGATGGGGAGTGAGAGGGTCACAACCTACTGGAGCAGGGAGGGGGTCAGCCTACTTGGGGAAGGGGAGGGGTCACACTCCACTTGGGGAGGGGTAAGAGCTACTGGGAAGAGGATAAGAAGAATGAGGGGAAGGAAGAGTGACTAATTATTTCATGGGGATGTGGGGGGGTCACACTGAATGTGATAAGTGTTCTGTTCAGTGAAGAAGGGTGAAGGCCAGTAAAGATGCACGATGTCGAAAAAAGAAATGCTGAACTTCGTAGCCTAAAGGACAATGGAAGTGAACTGTTGAGATCTTGTTTACAGCAGTATATATATAAAAAAAAAAAAAAAAAAAAAATCCAAGGCAGTGTCTTGATTCATGTATTTTCATTTGTAAAGTATAGAAGACAAATGAGATATTTGTTAGTGCAAAAAGAAGAAAAGGGAATGTTAAAGAAAAAAAAAATCTTGTATCAGTGTGCCACAACTCACGCTGGCCGAGAGTTGTCCTGGGAAGCTCCGTGACTAATTTCGTGTGTAATGTTCATTGTAACTAGTAAGGATAGGAATTTTAAAGACAGGAATTTTTTCAATACTCAGTCAAGCTTTCACCAGTTAATAATGCCACACCACCCAGAGCACAGCCATTGTAAGGTGTTGTAACAACTATTTATTATAAAGTACAGTTTTCCGCTATACTACCGGACGAGATGATGACATTTAAATATTGATCTATCTACCTCTAGCCAGGTGCCATAATCCCGTAACAAAAGGGGTGGCCGTTTGAGTTCGTTTTACGGGGAAGGCGAACCAACCCGCCACCTTAATAGATACGGTAATAATAATTACTTTTGTAACAAGCTTTAGCATGGTTTGTTTCTTGTTGCCTTAAAACTTATAGATCAATTGTAAATAATACTGTACGTTCAGAATTTCTCGAGGAAGGGATATGATTAGCCTAACCAAGAAATCTTGGCGTCGGGATCACCCTTCCACCATGTGGCCTGTTTCTTTAGTGTTCCTTCTCTATCGAGCCGTATATTCTGCTGGCAAGGCATATCGAATATACATTGGTAATTTTATGCAATCTGAAATATGCATTGGAAATAGAAACACTGAAAACTAAGTGATAGTTTTTTTTTTAGAGTACTGTCCCTAGTGTGGGTTGGATAAGCACGCGTCATCTGACTCATCTTGTAGGAGGCTGGCTGCGCTTGTAGGAGGCTCGTCTTGTCAGTGTCAGTGCATCATGTTACTAACTTCACACCCAAGTCTTCTAGGTGACGCAGAGAGAAGGGAGCTGGGTATATCATGCTTGTATATACTGCAGCTTCGGATAGTGTGGAAGGCCCAGTGTATAGTGCTGCCACAACGGTTTATTGCAGGAAGTATAAAGTCAGCCATACAGTGTCGGACAGTGTCAAAAGTACCGCAGGAGATAGAACCATTGATCCACATTTTACCAAGCCTAATCTTATATTGGCGCAAAGGTAGTTGTATTTAATTTGGTTGTATTGCCTAATTGCCGTCGTTTTGAGTGCCATTGATAGATACTAGGTAGCTTTAAGGTGTTCATGTTATACAGTTTTTATACATCTAAATACAGTATAGTGTTGCTTTATTGTTTTAATTTATATTCTTGTATTTTGCATTGTATTTAAATATTTATGTGTTCTTCAGATAATTTACTTCAGATTTATCCAAATACTGAAGAGGTTTAATTGCTGTACAGTACTTTCCTTCCATTTCAGGGAAACTGTACTAAAATTAATTGTACTTATAGTGTTTTTCATACAGTATCGTGGACATCTAACTTGTTCCTCTCTCTCTCCTTCAGGTTGATGTGCAGTATATAGGATGTCCTGGATACATAACTTTCAGAACAGGTAAGCTATTTTATTAATTTGTTTTACCCATTTTATTACTACACCCTGTAATGTATTTGTTCGTAAAAATTATCGTTGAACTATAAGCGTTGACCTTGTAAGAAAGAGAATATATATAGTTACTTGGAATGGATATTTTGTTGGCTGTAAAAAATAGACTTTAAGTGTTGCAAGTGTGAACAAACTCACATGGAGATCTGTGCAATTTGGTTTACTGGCACTTGGGCAGTGGGCAAAAAGACAAAGCCTAACCATTTATTGATATGTAACAAGCTAACACAAGCCTCATATTTCTCATTCACCATTTTGTAGTTAATATCCTTAATTATTGTAATCATGCAGTGTTGGAATGTCATAAATCCTTGTTTCCACCAGAAGGACATGAGAGTATGTCAGTACAGTAATTTCAGATGCGTGTTGAGGGGGAAAAATATAAAATTAGTTTTATAAAGTAAATTGGCTCAATAACGCAGTGAGATTTTTGGGAAGTATTAAAAGTTAAGAGTATAAAAGTGTCATAGTTCCTTCCAGTTTTTATTTTTTATCCCATATGTGGAATTATGATTGAATATGAACTTGGTTTTGATGAAAGTTAGTGGTGGGAAGATTGACACTCAGTGGTACAGTTCAAAAAAGTGGAGAGAATGTAGGTGCCCAGTGGATTACAAATTACTCAGTAGTATACCTGTACCTCGGTGCACGGAATGGAATGGTGTGGTGAATGCATCATCTCCCAGTGTGGGTTTGTTACACACGCGCACGTTTCCAATTGACTCACTCACGGCCTCCTGTGTTGTACCTCAGGTGGTGAAGTGAGCAGCCGAGTAAGGAGCTAACCTTGCCCGCCTGGCTGCCTCTCAAACAACTCTAGTTCCATTATTTAGGTAAGAACTGCTCTTGATCATACAGATACTGAAATATGCATCTCAAGTCACTGTATACATTACCTCATTACAGAGTGTCATATGTTGCTGCTATTATGTCAGGAGAATACTAAGGACTTATCTTTTTCATTAATGATTTATTCAGATGTATTTTCCTTTATGCAGTTCAGTTACTTTAATGAAACCACATGGAGACTATTTTCTTGTTGTGATAGAGAGTCTTCAGAATTGTTGTGCATGTTGATTGATTTGAGCTTATTTCTGTGTGTGTGCTGTGTCTGAACTGTTGTGTTTTAGGTGTGAAGGATGGTGTGTTGTCACGATTGTGATTGTGTGTGTGTGCTGCCATGTGGAGCGTTCCTGGTTTGTAGTTGTGACAATGTATACACTGTGGCCCATGGATTAAAAAAAAAAAAATGCAAGTTATTAGTAGGATCTTTATTGCTGTCATCATTTTAACTGCATGCCGGTAACACAGTAATAACAAAATGTTTAAGACAGTAGTACAAGAAAGGTTTAGGTATGTGGCAGTAGGCTTGTAGCTTCTTAGTGACACCTTAGGTAAGTTTTAGTAAGTGTTGTGACAGTTTTGTTTATGTTGTCCACAGTACTGCATTTTTTTTGGGGGGGGGGAGGGGGATGTGACAGGAGGTTTAATTTTGTACATATTTGTAAATTTTATCATTGCAATGTTTCTCAGTGTATCAGAATGTTGAGATTTGTTGCTTATAGGTAGCTGATTAGGTAAATACAGTAATCTTAATGTATATAGCCCATGGTTTCTATCTTCATGTGTTATTTGTTTCCATGGCCTCAAAAGCAAGTGCCAAAACATTTCAGTTACCGGTAACTTTTCTTTTGGAGAATGTTTGAAAAAGTTATTGAGCCCATTATGAAAACAAACATTATGATAGAAAGGGTTCAAGAATGCATTTTTATTCAACTTTTGAGAGATCACAGGACTTGCACAATATCATCTAGTAGCAGCACCTGTTTCGTGTGTTTGGCGTGTGCACTGTAGCATGCAGCCTTTTAATTATCTTACTTTGGCCACTGTAATCTAGTAAACTCCCAGAAGGCGTCATTGTCCAATATTATCACCTCCTAGATATTTGATATTGAGTCCTCATGTTGACTTGTGGTTTGATTCCGTTTGTAAATATTGTGTGTGTGTGTGTTACAGTTTTAATGTACTAGTTTTGCTAGTGTGTGTGTGTTTGTGAGATGAAGATGTTTTAGTGTTTGTGCTGTTGATATTTGTGTGTGTGTATGTGTGAGAGAGAGAGAGAGAGAGAGAATTACTGATGTGAGGGTGTTGCAGGTTGGGTGGTGTGAGGCCAGAGGGGTGCATGGACAAGCCCCCAGGGTTGATCGGGGCTGAGCGTCAGTTCCCGGTGCCACAAACAGTGCCCACCAGCATGTTAAACAGTAACAAACGGCCGCGGCTGGACAACATCCGGCCACCCATACCCAACGGCCCGGGTATGCATGCCCGGCCGCTGGTGGCCCTGCTGGATGGCCGAGACTGTGCAATTGAAATGCCCATCCTCAAGGATGTGGCCACAGTTGCCTTCTGTGATGCACAGTCTACATCAGAAATACATGAAAAGGTGAGAATCTTAGTCATTTACTCTACAAATATGGTGATTGAGTCTTTCCTACTCCCTGCAGTGCATTGCTACAAGAAGAAAGTCTTCCATTTGCCAAAAATTTCATCATTAATTGATCATTCCCCCCACCTCCACCCGATATTATGTTTCATGAGTACATTTTTTATTGAAAGTGAGGACTGACTGTAGTACTGTACATAAACTAAGAATTGATGTAGATTTTTTTTAAGTATTGGTATTAATATTAGCAAATACAGTAGTGGATGCTGTGATTCAGTGAGAATGTAGAGAGAAATGCATACCATTATGCATATTTATTGAACAACAGAACAAAATCTTACAGTATGTTTATGTTCAGAAACCATGGACCTTGACAGCATATGAAGGTCTTTTCACCTGTTGGCAGTTACAGGGCCATATGTCCTTCCTGACACCCCAGGCTTGATGGTCAACCACCCTGGTGTTGTAAATAGTGTCTTGGGCTGTAAGAAACCGTCTGGCTTGTCAGTGTAGAATCATCTGAAGGTAGTACAACATTATGCCTGTGAATGGCAGGTACCCCCACCTACCCCAAATAATAAGACAGCCAGATTTGCCTAGTAGTTCAGATTTTTCAGATCTGTAGCCATGAGTCTGATGTAATTGAAGAAAATTTTATAGGTTCAAGATGTAACACGTCATTTGTGATATAACGGTGGTTCACGTTAACACCTTTCTGTCGTGTCGAATTGAAATAGACTTTTCTTATGTGATCAGATCATATAAGTGTCCCTCTCTTTTCGTCATGTAATCTGATGTTAACTCCTTTAGCTACAGTTTGTGATTTTTGTTTTATTCTTGCTGTACTAGATTATTTTTTCAGTATAAGAAGAAATACCTTGTTAGTAAAGGGGTTTATCAGCTATCTAATCTCTCTCCAGTACTCTTTCCAAAACTGAATGAAATCTTCAGATGGCAAAAATATGAAATTAATGTCATGTTAAAAATAAGATAATCAGGTTGAATGGGTATGTCTCACCATTGCTGTTATGTCTTACGAATAGCACTGCAATTGCTCCTCTACCTGTGAACTTTTTGGATAAGTATTTATTGGTTTATATTTAAATTAAATGTACAAAGTAGAATTCAGTATAAGTATTTATTACTATATTTTACCTTCCATGCCAAGCTGTTCAAGGAAGGTATAATACTTCATTGTTGCGTTCATGATATAAATTACAACCACATCAACTTAAAAGGTGCAGGGGTGCAGTCCTTGGCTTCAAGTATTAGTGAATTTCAACTTCTGGACATTTCATGTTATGATCCAACTCTCAACCAGTTAAGTTTGTGAGTAGGAGAGCAAGTGTATTTTATCATGTCACAAGATCTTAAGCTTTCTGACCCATTTGTGTCTTCATCAGGTCTTAAATGAAGCAGTGGGAGCACTAATGTGGCACACCATTACACTTACAAAAGAAGATCTGGAAAAATTCAAAGCCCTCAAAGTCATCGTTCGGATTGGTAGTGGCATCGACAACGTTGATGTTAAGGTGAGTCTTCAATTCCCTGTCTGTCTGTAGCCAAAGGCCATAATCCTTGAAGGCATGTCCATAAATGAATTGCCCCCATGTCATTCTCTCCTCTGTCATCAGGTTGCCCGCCCTCTAACTCATACCACTGTTATATACCTCTCCTCCCTCCCCCTCAGGCAAATTTTTATGTTTAGGTTAGGTAATGATTGAAGAGGCAGACCTTTGGAGGAAGAGTTGAGCAGTATATTGGTGAGAGAGAAGGAAAAGGTATAGTGTTTAGAGAGAATGGGAGAGGTGTACATGAGGACTAAGCAGTATGGAGGTGGCTGTATCATTGCTGTCTATGTCCAGGGGAGTATAGGAAAGAGCAGGACATTAGATATGATAGAGGTGAATGAAGCTGTTTGGTATACTGTAGTTGTGGTTTAAGGTTGTTTTATTATTTAATTATACGAGGTCTTTTTTTTTTTTTTTTTTTTTTTTTTTTTTACTGATTGAAGTTATTACTGTGTCATGTGGCTGGTGTATTTTACATTTCTGCATTTTTATCTTAGTGGCAGTTTTAAGTTCTGGAGGGAGATCATTGATAATTTACCTCTTGTTTACCTAGTAGAGTTTAACTTGAGAGGAAAGTTTAGAATGCCAAAAAGTTGTAAAGTCAGGAACCTCCCCCATGCTGTTGTGTAAAAAGTTTAATTGGGGAGAAGTTGTTAGTTTACCTGTGTGTGGCAGAAGATATTGGTGTTGGTGTTGAACTGTATTGGTGATGTCCTGCCCGGTCATGCCATTTGCTGCCCTGCCATGCCCTAGCCTGTCCTGTTTAGTTTTAGTTACTGCTTATGGGGTTGTGTCAGGAATTAGGTGATAGGGAGTGATGGTGTGTTCCACATCACTGAGGATGCTGCTAGATAGTTGTATGTTTGTGTTTTGCCTTTCATTGTTTCTGGATCCCACCTTACCTCATCTCTAAGGTGAGAGTCAGGGTTAGGATGACAATAATGAGGGTGATTTGGTTTTTGCTTTCTCATTTGTTGTTCCTGGATCCTGTCTCACTCCTTCTTATAGGTTGGATTTGATGATGAGATTGATAGTGAAGCTTGGGGTTGTCATGATCATGTATTTTTTAACACGTATGAGTGAATTTGTTATTATATCGAGGTGAGTTTTTGTTGCTAGGATTGTTTTTGTGTTGCTGTTCCATTCCCATTGTTTATTTTGTATTGTTTCATTCCCACTGTTTTGTAAACCATCTTTTTCCTTATATGGCCTATGCCCTTTTTCCCAGCTTCATAATTTTCCTCCTCGTGACTGTACGCTGAGTGACAAGCCAAATGGTTTCCTGTACCCCAGGAAACCATTTACTATGCTGGGTGGTAACCATATAACCAAAATATGACACCTGGTGGTTTAGTGGGTAATTGTGGCGCTCTAATCAGATTGAGCCGGTGAAGGTTTATATCCAAGGGGTGGTTGGGGTTATTGCTCACGTAATGCCACTCGGGGATGAGTGAGGCTGGTCATTCTCCTCATAAATGCCAGGACCAAAATGCCCAGCCCCGGGCTGCTACGCTTCTCATGGGGCAAAGTAGGATTGGATGCTGGATGGATGGATGAATCTCTCTACACTAAGTCTTCCTGTGTCATTGTATCAACACATCTCTCCATACCTTCCACTCCTCCCTGTCCTATGATCCTCTCACCCTTCCATCTCTTCACACTCACCCCTTCATCCATGCAACCCTTCTCCCTCTTCTTTTTCCAACACAAATTCCCTTCTCACCCTCTCCGTTCTCTGTCCCTCCTCACCCATTCATGCACTTCCCTCTTTCCTCTCCCCACCCACTGCTCCTCTCACATCTTCCCAGCCCCACCCTCTTCCCCTCCCTCACCTCTCCACACACACTTTCCCCTTCTTCCCGTCCCTCCCCTCTCTACACACATTTTCCTGTTACTCCTCTCCCCATCCCCACTCTCGCCTCATACATTTCATCCCATCTTCTCCCCCCAGACCTCCCTCACCTGAGCTCATTGTCTTTTTAGATCATCATCCTTTACTTATCTCTCCTTATTACCTCCCCCCCGTCTCCCTTCCTCCCTCCTTCACCCTCCCGTGCAGTCTCCCTCCTTCCTCACAACTTGTCCTCCACTTTCAGGACTTTTTTTTTTTTTTTTTTTTTTTTTTTTTTTAAATGCTGTCAGAACTACACACAACTTTCCATTTCTTTAATTTTTTTTATGACCCACCATTTCTGTTGTTAATTGTATTATTTGAGCTCTTTAATGTCATTAGTCTAGGTTAGTGCACTTTGTTTTGTAAGGAGAGTTGAAATAGTTTTTTATTCCTTTTACATTTTCTATTTGTTTCAGAATCCATTTTCTTAGGTGGGAAGAAAGTCGTCATGATGATGATGATGATGATACAGAAAAGCAAATTGAACCATTTGGTGGTGGTGGGGGGGGGAGATAAAGGCCAGGATATTGATGATAAAAAATAAGTTGACATACAGAATAACAAAGTCAGCCACAACTAGTTCAGAAGTCACTTTGAATCTGGTAGCTCAGCCGAGGCATCGTGGAGTAAAGGGGGGGGGGAGGCCCTTAGTCATTTTACCAAAGTTTGTCAGAAAGCTTCTCCGAGTTAAAAACTTTTCTTCCAAAGTTGATAACTCTCCAAGTTGATTGCTGGAGTCTTCCAATAACAGAGTTTTGGGATAGTTAGAATTATTCTCTCATGATTGGCTCTTCAGTTGAGTTTTCCAGAGTTCTTTTCTGAGTTTGATGAGGTCTGGACAAAGGAGGGAAGTTGTGATAGTGTTGAGAGTGAATGTGCGGCAGTAATTACCTGGGCTGGGGCTTAGATTTTGCTTCACACTACCACTGTTCCTTCTCACACTGCTGCTGTTGCTGTCACTGTTCATCTGTCTCCTAGGAATAGTTGATTTATATTGTAGGGTGGGGCCTTAGAGAAACAAATAATGACTTAATATAATTCAGAGCAACAGTTTAAATTCAAATTGGAGGTTGCTAGAGATCATTGATTTTATTCTTCCTCTGTATATCTAGGAAACCATAATAATTCCTTTATGTTCATACTAATGTTTCTTTGATATTGTTATAATCATATCATCATGACACAGCTTCTTACTACAGTATTACAAAAATGTGGGGAGAATCCAGAAACAGTAGAAGAAAGCACTACCGTTGAGTCTTCCAACAGAAAATCACCTTAAATAAGTTTAGCATTTAAACCTTTGTAATTCTTTGTGTTTTAAGAAAAAGTTAGTGGTTTGTATTTGTAGTATGATTCTCAGTTATTAATACTATAGTGTGGAACCAGAAATGGCTGCATACATATCCCACATGACCTATATTTTTGTATTGTAGTTTTCTTTCATGACTTCCTGCATTTCCCACATTACCTTATATTTATTTGTATAGTTTTCCTTGACAAGCAACTGTATGAGCTCATTTTCTTTTCCTAAATCTGCACATTCATGACATGTTGTGCAATGTGTTGTATGTACAGTTGTGTGAAGAGAAAGTATATATACTTGGTTGTTGTATAGCCCCAATGCTAATGCACTAGACTTGCCATTTTCCCTAACTTGATTCCCTCTCCTCTCCCTCCTCAGCACAGTGAATTTTATTTAGCTTGAACCCTTCAGTCCAGTAATGCATTTTTCATTATAACTAGTCACCAGATAATTTAATTGAACATAAGATTAAAGGGTTAGTGAAGGCTATATCGATCCCACAGTTGGAAAAGTCTCCTAAATAAAATTGATAGAAAGTGGTTAAGTGAAGGGTTTAGGAGGGACCACCTTGGACAGAAAGGGTTAAAGGAAATCATGCATATCAGCATGTTACTTTGAGCCTTTCGGTCTGTCCACTCCCCCTGATGTTATGAGGGAGGTGCTGTTTTCTGCTGTTGCTGTGTGTCAGTTGCACAAACACCCAGCAGTTTTTTCCTTATACATGCATACATAACCAGCATAAAGACACATCTTACCACAGAACACACACACACAGTTTTTCCTTTGTTTATGTGTTCTTTGTTCCCCGGCAGCAGAGGCATGTGCATTGTGTTGTGCATTGTCTATGGGGAGGGTGGAGGCTTCTTACCTTACACCTGTCATTCATTCTCTTTTAAACATTTGGCCATAATTTACTGACATGTTTTAAGTTCCTATCTCTTTCACAGTATTTCATTCTCTACCAATAGTACTGTATTACCATTTATTTTTAGTACCCTCTCTTCCATTGCCATCCACTTACTACTAAATTTTTCGATAACTTTCCATTTCTGGATATGTTTTAAGTTCCTGTCTGCTATATTTCCTGCAAATTTCAGCCCATGTATTTTTATTTCTGATCCATAGTTATTCAGTATCTTTACCCAATTTCACTCAAGTTTCTAATTGTGTTTTTTTTAATTGTCCAGCAAGCACAGTACTAGAAGCTGCACCTGCCATTCTGGTGCTGGGTTTAGTATTGAGTGTAACAGTTGATTGTGGGTAAGAACAGGATACAGTATAAAACCAGTGTTGCACATGCCCCCCCCCCTCACCCTACCCCACCTACAATGACCTCAACCACCACCTCATACATTTTTTGCTAATTGAGTAAATATCCAGATACAGGCAAATTTATGGACAGAGTTGCCTTTCCAGAGATCATAAAAATGGCATAGCTGAATGGCAAGTTATGGAAATTAGTATTCTACTATTAAATCATCACCATCACCAGCTGTTTTTCTGCATTCCAGCCAGGAACCCCACCAAAGAAATGGCTTATGATGATGACGATTAAACCCTACACGCCGGGGGTTTTCTGATGTTGCACACTCCTCCCTACGGGGGATATTCATGACAGAAAAAAGTAACCTTACTTACCCTAATATCTGCCAAACTATAATAGCTAGAGAAAAAATTAAAGATACATAAGACTCACCAACTCCCAAATGAACGTATCCCCATGTCTCCAGGTGGTTCCGTCAATGAGTAAGTTTAAGTTCAAAGGGTAGTGGGAAGATACTTGTGGCTATACATGTCAACTGGCGTTGCTCCGCACCCCAAATCGTGACGGTTATACACGTCAGCCAGCGGTTAGGGATACACTCTCCCTGTCAGTCTCGCTCTCCATGTGGCCACCTCATTGTAGTTCTCCTAACGCCATCACATCCACATCCACATCCACACTACAATGCTCTTTCACTTCCACTTTTGTCAGTCTGTCCCTCCATATGACACCACATGCTCTTCTCAAATACAGTAACTCATTTCCACTGCTCTCACTCTTGACTTGTGTCCCTCCAACAAGGCCCAAGCTTCACTTCCATATGTTAGAGTTGGTATCACAATACTGTCGTGCAGCAACATTTTTACTTCATGCTCACTTCCCTGTTTCTTATCTCTGCTTTCAAAGAACCAGCAACCTTGCTTCCTTGTTGTACCCTTTCAAGCACTTCAGCCTTTAAACTTCCATCCTTACTCATCACACTACCCAAGTACTTAAATGCACTCAGATATTCCATTTCCTCCTCATCCAACTTCACTTCATTCAGTGTCCTCATTTCTCTCAAAGACCATAACTTTACTACTCCCTACATTCACCTTTTAGATTCCATTTCTTACACACTCTCCCAAACTCATTCACCAAGCCTTGCAGCTCCCCATCGTCTTCACTCAACACAGTATCATCTGCAAACAACAGTACAGGGAGTTTCCAAACACTGCCATCTCTCATTAGGGCCACTCCAGCATCTGCTACCCTACCTTGTATCTCCTTTATAACCCTATCTGTTGACAGATTGAACACCCAAGGAGACATGACATCCCTGTTTCAGTCCAACTTCAGATAGAGAAATTCACTCAGTTCACCGTCCACACACACACTGCAGGCTTAGCACCCTCATACATACTCTTCACGGCATTCTGCAACTTCCGATTTACTCCATATATTCTTAATACTTTCCACATTCCTTGTCTATCCACCCTGTCATATGCTTGCACCAAATCCTTGAAGGTCACATACAACTTCTTTCCCTTCTCTAGAAACTTCTCCACTAAAGACCCAAAAATGAATTTGATCTACACAACCTCTTTGCTTCCTAAATCCTCCCTGTTCTTCTCTGGCTAATTCCTCAGTTATTTCCCTAACTCATTCAATAAGTATCCTACGATATACTTTTCCTATTACACTTCGAAGACAAATGCCCCTATGATTACCATACTCTTCTTTTTCCCCCTTTCCTTTGTACAGGGGAATAGTTATACCTGACTTCCAATCCTCTTGGACTTAACCTTCCCCCCAGGCCAATCTGCACATCTTTCTTATCCATTCTACTACTACCTCTCCCCCATGCTTCAGCACTTAACTGTGCACTTCATCAGTTCTTGGGGCTTTCCCCATTTTGACTTTCTTCTTTGCTTCCACAACTTCCATGCTACTGGTTTCTTCCTATCTTCTCACATCCCTCCTTCTCCCAGCCATTCCCTAGCCACTTGTTTTACATTCTTTCTGTATGTTCACCAATACCTTAACCCATTAACTGCTAATGGCTGTTTTTTTGAGATGTCTGTGGTGCTCAGATACAGGGGTAAAACTGAACTTTCCCAGAGGCCCAATTTTGTCTTAGGAATTGAGAGAATACATGCCAAAGTATATAGTAACGAAATATTAGCTCAATATTTACCTTACTAAAGCCGTGGAAGAACATCGAAGTGTCTGAAACCATATTGGAATGTATAGTTTTCGTTTTCATTTTTGAAGGCTCCAACATGCTTGCATGCATTGGCCTTGGTCACCGTGGCGCTGTATTTGACCCGCATCTGCGCAGCCAGGACTCTATTGAGCGGTCGCACTCGGAACAGCGAAGGCTGTATAGAGCAGTTGACGGGTTAAAGTGTGTTCATCTACTCACTTTTTCTCCCTACTCCATTAGCAATCTGTCATTTTTATCTTTCACTCCCCGACTAACTTCTGTATCACCTTGTCTAACATTCTTTACCCCTTTCCACAATATTGTCTTACATTCCCTCTGCATTACAAATTTGTCATCCATTCTTTTCTTACTCTCTCATATTAATCATTTCACCTCCCTCTTTTCCTCTGCATATAACACTCACTTCCATTTCTCAACTTCTCCACACCCGTTTCTCATCCACTCCTTCTTATTCTCTCGTATTAATCTTTTCACCTCTCTCTTCCTCTACATATAACTCTCACTTCCATTTATCAACTTCTCCACATCCCTGTTTCTCATCCACTTACTATATACTTTCTTCTTTTGTGCCACAGCCTGTCTCACCTCTGCATAATTCCACCATGCTGTTTCTTGCACCCCCTTTTGCCTTCTCTTCACCCCACACACCACCTCACATGCTGCACAGGCTTCTGTGAATATCTTGTACACACCTTCCACGCCCCCTATCTGCTCCAGATCATATTTACCCAATCGCTTCTCCACTTCTCTCTTTTAGTCTGCCTTTTTTCAATCATCTTGCAATCTTTCTACCCTCTCTACCCTCCTTGTATGAGCTACTTCCTCCTGTCCTTCTCTTCCTCCATTTCATTTGAACCTTGACTTTCACCACCACCAAGTGGTGGTCAGAAAGCCCACTCCCCCAGCCTCTACTGTATATGCTCTTGCATCCATTACACCTCATTCTGTCATCCACACACACATAGTCAATCATTGCCTTCCATTCATTCAGTTCACCACCCACCCATCTCATCACTCGCCATATATACCTGTGGATCATTTTGTGTCTAAAGAGGATACTGGCTATCACCAACCCCCTACCTGCATGAATGTCCACTAGAACACTGCCATTCTCATCCACTTCTGCAGGCACACCCCACTCACCAATTTCTCCATCCTCCCTCACATTCCCTACTCTTCCATTCATGTCTCCAATCAAAAACACTCTCATTCCTTTCAAACTTTTTCATGCACGCTTTCATATTTGTCCAAAAGTCTTCTTTCTTTCTACTTGCATGCATTTTTGTTTATTTTACACATTCACATTTCACCCAGGATTATTCTTTACATACAGTACTGTATTTCTGGATCCTACCCACCCAATCCAATTTATTTTTGGTAGTAGGTGGGATCAGGATGGTGATGACAAAGGTCCTGTTTGACATGCTGTGAGAGTAGATTGAGGATAATTATGACAAACCAGGGAAAATAGCACTGTTGTGGCATTTCCTGAATGGGTTTGCTTAACGAACCTTGGAAAGTAGAGAGATAATGATGATGATGATGTGTCTTTTAACCCCTTGACTGTGGCTAAGGTGGTGAAAGTGAGGCCCATGCTGTGGTGTTCCACCCCAAAGTTTCCCATTTTCAGTTCAGTAATTTTCGTATTAATACACGATAATAAAAAGAAAAAAAAAAGAAAAGAAAAAAGCACAAGAAAGATAAACCCTTCTTTTTACCCGTGAACACTGCAGTGAATGTCTAGGTGCTCCTATGTTGCTGTAGAGAGAAGTGGAAGAACATCATTTTTGGTGTTTTTGTGCATTGCTGTAGCTGTCTGTTGTCCTCAGTGACCCCCACTGGAGCCCACCACCCTTCACTTCACCACCACACACCAGTATATGTGTCACTTAGGTTTGCTGTATATTGTATGTCACTTAGCACTTCAGTATCATTATTTTACTGACATAGTGTTATATTGAAGAGTGAAAAACTAGTCAGTAACAGTAAATACTGCTTAACTCAACGAAATATATGGCTTACACCAGACATGTTCATTTTCCAAATATTTGATTCACATACATTTACAATTAGATTCTTTCACTTTACATTTTGTGAGTCAGTTTTCTAGAAGTTGAGCGTGTAAAAGTTAAGGTAGCAGGCTCCCAGACATAAGCCAGTTTGACACGTGGGGCACCATGTTGTCACTTTCCTTCTTACTTGTTCGTGCCTGCTAGTGTTCATGCAGACATAGCAGGAAGCTAAAGTGAACTAGCAACCCCAGGCGCGAGTGGATAAATACACAAAGTTCTCGGGGCAGAATACAGGTGCAACTTTTGAAACAGAACTGTGGATTTTAAAAGGAATGCTGCAGTATGTCGAAAGGTCCGTTCAGAAGGGACGTGGCAGTTAGGGGTTAAGGTGAGTGGGGATAATGGTGATGAAGTTTCCAGTAAGTGGGGTTAGGATGCTGCTGCTGCCAGTATGGTAATGACATCTCCCTCTGTGTTCTTACTAACAACTCTTGTTACATTGGCAGGCTGCGGGTGAGCTGGGCATTGCAGTGTGTAATGTGCCCGGGTATGGTGTGGAGGAGGTGGCGGACACAACTATGTGCCTGATCCTCAACCTGTACCGTCGCACCTTCTGGCTGGCCAACATGGTGCGGGAAGGGAAGAAGTTCACAGGTCCCGAGCAGGTGTGGGAGGTGAAGAACGCCGTGTGGGGTGTTGGGGATGCCTACTGCTGCCAAGGGGACCTTGCCATAGGGCCCCTCCTCTCCATAACATGTGGGGTCAGATAGGATGGGTGATAGAGGTGTGGGCTAGATAGGATATGAGACAATGCTTTGTGGTAGATTTATAGGGCTTTGAATGAGGATGGATAAGACCACACCAAAAGCCTCGTCACTGAAACACATTGGTTCAGATATAGGTGAGTGATTGGAGATATGTGTTAGGTACAGATGACTGAAGCAGGGTAGGATGAGTGATTGAACATGGATAGAGATGACCTCACAATACAGTGCCTGTATAACACTTGGGTTTTGACTGTGGTAGGGCAGGTAATTTGGGGGGATAGGCATTTGTGTTAGACAGATAGGCCTTCAGCAGGATAAGATATAGGGCAAAGAAGATCGTGTATAATTATGGCTAGTCAGAGCAGAGTGTGAAGTTGTATGTGGGTTCATTAAAAAAGTAAACTCAATAAATATTATTGTAATTTGACTGTGATTAGTGACATTCCAAGACCATTTGAGAATGAATTTGTCTTTCTTACAAGTGTGGGTTCAGGTTCATAGAATTGGAAGAATTTGCTTACTGTATTCGAAAACCATTAGAAAGTGAGCCTATCCTTTTTATTTGATTTATTTTTTATTTTTTTACTCTAATTTTTTCCTCACTCTAGCTGTGGGTTAAAGTCAGTTAATATAGGAAACTTTGTCAGTAGTGGGCAGTCCTCATACCCCAAGCTTGTTGTGTGGTATTGTGGTGTGAGCTGCAATACCCTTTTTGGTCCATTATGCATGCTGTCCTTGGCCACTCAGTGATTTACAAATCTTTATCTTGGCCACTCAGGTTAACTCTTGATATTAAGTGCATTAATTTAGTTAAGTTTTTACCCCTTCATTCTGGTGATGTATACAGTATTTATATTTTATTTGTGCTGCCTTCAAATAATTTTTTGTGTAATAACCTGGGAACAGTCCATGAACCCCTAAAGGTTGGGCCTCATTTGAAACATGTGTCATTCGAACGTCACTTCCTCTTCCAGAACGTTTAGACACATTTATGTTCTCAGCCACTGCACTATAATAAAGAATCGTAGGACATTGGAACACCACTCATTTTAAAGCTATGATACGTTTAATAGTTTTCATTGGAGCAGTTTTTGAAAAATCGCTTTTTTTGCGAAAAATGTCCGCTCCTGACAGTCGATTTTTTAAAGTGCTTGACCTCAAGGGGTTAATACTTGACAATTATATCTAACCTCTGTATTTGAAGAGTTTCCCCAAAGCTGGATTAAATTATGGGGTGCTTGCAGTAAAAAGATATGAAGTATGTCATTGGAGTGAAGGGGTTTCATGTTGGCCATTTGATTTAACTTTATATGTTGATAATAGATTTTAATTACAGTTTCCTAACTTTGATTTGAATACTCATTGCCAGTTTAACATTGGGAAAAAATATTACTCAAATACGAGTTGATTGTACATTGAATTTTGTTTAATGCAGTAACACAGCAGAGAAGCTGCTTAAGCATTAATATTTAGTGACCTCACTTGATGTTTATACAAAGAAAGGTGGGTATTCTTGTAGGTTTAGGTGGCCGAACACCTCTTCCTCAGCTTAATCCTCACAGTTGGTATTCTTTGGCTTATTTCTGTTGCTTCTAGACAGTTATATTAATTTTTAGTAAGGTCTTTAGTTGTGCAGGATTCAGTGAAGCAATATCTTACTCCTCCAGCTCCAATAGTCCATCCCAGCCTGAATAATATAGCCTGAAGTTGCAAATAAAAAAAAAAAAAAAAAAAAATCCTTAACAATGGGAGGAGTCTTCTTTAACCCCTTCGCCACGAGGGTAACTAATCTCGCACAGTACCGTGTACAAGGCTTCCCCTGCTCGTTCCCCCACACTGCTTTTCCAGGGAAAAGTTGCTATCTTGCGACAGTAGCTATGGTGTTTCGTGTGTTTGTGTATGTGTGTGTGTGAGTTTAGGCCTACATGTGTATGTGTATATGACTGAATCTGCCTCTGCTTGTGTTTTTAACAAGAATAATATAAATTGAAAGATTTTTGAGTAGGTTTATCATAAATAATACAGTCCAGTGAAAGATTATATAAATACAGATTAATTCAAGGTACTTAGTTACTAGAAATGTTGCCTCTGAACTTATATCTAGGCTGACAAACCTGTCGCTGCATATTACTTAAGGACAGAACACTGCTGGGTCACCATACAACACACTTTTGCTCCAGTACATGTAAATTTGGGGCAGTTTTGAGATTCCCACGGCTAACAAAAGGCTGATAAAAGTGTACATATCACTTTCTGAAACAGGACACCAAATAATGCTATTTACTTACCCTTTTTCTGTGGGTGTTCACTGAATAATTTATCTGCCCTCTGATTTGTCCACTGATATTTTTTCACCACATCAGCGTAAAAAATTAGTTTGAAAGAGTCCAAAGGCTACACAATTTCAGATTCACAAATTGCTGGGTTCAGCCCCCCAAAAACTACTCTTAAATTCAGGCACATGGTTGGAATGTGAGTCACCAATTATGCTGTTTATTATTCGCCAGCCACCATCGACGTCTTATTCTTCAGTATTATCAAATTTATTACCCACTAGTTCTTCACTGGACGAGTCATCGATTAGATCAATGTCAGAGTCTTGCACCGACAGATGATACTCCTTGTCATTTGAGGAATCGCGAGATTCCTCAAGAATAGTCTGTGATTCAGCCAAATTCACTGTGGAGGGAACTACAGAACACACTTCTATGGTTCACAGCCAAGACTGATCATGATAGCAGGCATTGTTACTCTCCAGCATGCCAACAATCATGTGTCCTTCCATATACTGTATATTGGGATTGGCTGGGGGGGGGGAAGTGGGTGGAATTTATTTTATCCTCGGTAACATTTACTAGACAGTATGAAAGGCCCTAGCACAATAAATGAACCCCTCTGCTGTTTTCTTTGGTTGAATTGAAGTATGACTACAGAGGGATGCAGATTTTTTGGATTAATCCCCGAGCTAGACCTCATCAGATCATATAGCCCTGCTAGGGTTACAGGAGAGCGCTACCCCTCCCAGCACGGCAGCCACCGGGCGGGGCGCGAACTCGCAACCTCACGATTACGAGCCCGACACCCTACCACCGAGCTACCGCGCTCCCCAGAGGGATGCAGAGTACGTGCACCCTGGAGGGTTATGGCAACATATGCGTCATTGTGGCGAAGGGGTTAAATGTGTAAATAGTTCTTGTTATAAATTACCATTCTGATCCCCCTCCCCTTTTTCTGTCATCTCTTCTGTAAATTAAAGAACTGATTTCCCATTTTGCCCAATTAACAGTAATAATTGTGTATAAAAGTTGTGATAGTTTAGAATGTATATCCATACAGAAGCATAGAATATTGTACTGTACCTGTATATCCCATGCTTATGGAAGAAGACTGCTTGTAAACTGGTGAAGGAAGGGGTGTCAGGAGCCTCCTGAGATGACAAGAATATATGCCTTGGTGTAGTGTAAATTGGTTGGTGTGAGTAAGAAAGATGTTTACAATAACTATTTTGCGTGTCAGGTGCGGGACGCGGCGCAAGGCTGTGCACGGATACGAGATGACACACTTGGCATTGTCGGCCTCGGTAAGTGTACCGTAGTTATCAGTCTATATTAGTGTATAATGTATACAACTAGCACAGTTTATACAGGTAAGAAGTAATTTATTAACTCTGATAACGTGTAACTAAGCAGCTGATGAGTACAGTAAGACCTCACTATAACGGGCTAATTGGGGCCCAAGCTAGTCCGAAAAACACAAAATTGCGATAAAAACGACATCCAGACTTCTCCCTGCTAACCTGGACTTTTTCCGATATATCAGACATTTGTCCGGAGTGCATGAATGGTTTTTAAACTGTTTTGACTACCATTGTGGTACTGTACTGTGTTATAACTTCACTACATTAATCAAATGGTATAATATATATAATAATACTGTACTGTACACTGATTAAAAGGTCTTTTATTTACCTTATTATGGTAAGCATACGTGAAGTGGTCAGGCAGTCCGGACTGCTTCTGGCTTTATCAGACTTTTTCCGATAAATAGGTATTTAGTCCGGTAGCTCCTCGAGTCTGATGAAAGCGAATTCCGGTCTATTGAAGTCCGTTATATCGAGGTTTTACTGTATGTTGTTATTTTACTTGATATTTTTTAAGGCCATGTTTTCATTTTACTTGATATTTTATAAGGCCATGTTTTCATTTTATTTGATATTTTTAAGGTTTCATTTTACTTGATATTTTTTAGGGCCGTGGCTGTGTATGCATCTGTGTGCCTTTTTCTCACTGTAGTCACGGTGCACGATTATGAATTTGTTATTATCGTGCCTTGACAACGAAACATTCAAAAGTGCGTCTGAGTTCACGTACAAAACGCTTGTGATTCGTGTATAATATGTTTGTGTATACTAATATTCATGTATAATATATTCGTGCTTAATACAGTAATATGATTCATGTATAATATGATACAAAATGAGACGCACTTTTGAATGGTAGGTTGCCAGGGCATGATAATGACAACGTGAGTTGTGTGCCATGACTGTAGTTGATTACACTGGGTGCTGTATAGCCATAGCATCTCTGGTGCTGGAGTTATCTGGCCATATGCCTACGCTGTGACCAGCCCATACCTAAGTGCCTTGGGTTTGAATTAAGAGTTTATTTGCTTCTAGGACAGCTATATCAAAGACTGATGAGTCTAGCATACTGAGGGGAATTGTACAGTAATTGTATGGAAAATGTACCATATGCAGATGTTCTTTTCAGCCGAGACTTAGCTGTGTAAATGTGGTAGATTTCCCTGTCTGGGAGTGGTGTGCTAGGCCAGCAACCAGAATTTTGGCCCCACACCACTTCTATGGTAGTGCCTGCTAGGGGTGATGGTAACTAGCCATGTATTACTAATAGTCATCCCACTCAGTTGTACAACTGTGGTAAGCTAGGTTTCCATGTAAGATTGATACACATAAGACAATTGAACCCGTAACAGTTAATGTGTTAACCTCATCGGCATGACCCCCACTTCTTGTGTATATGACCGAATTTTCTTGCCAATATGATTTGTGAAGACATACCTTCGTATTTAGAGGTACACATGAATACTGAAGACGTACCTTTATATTTAGAGGTCTGTATGATTTCTGAAGACATACCTTCGTATTTAGAAATGAGTAGATGTAAGACACTGCCATTTGAGAGGTTTAAATATTGGGTTGGAGCAACAGCTACTATCACTTCCAGAAAAGCTTACACTCTCCCTCCTATCCAAATGTGATCCTCCTGTCTCTGATATAGCCTTCTTTCCGTTTTCCTTATTTCTTTTCCTTTCACTTTTCTTTTTTCTCCTTTCCTTATCCTTTTTCCTCTCTTTTCTCTCCTTGTGTGATGAGTACAGTGTATTTAATGATATATGACTAAATTTATACTGTATAATTAATGATACAGTACTGTACTTTCATCCCCCTGGCAGGTCGTATTGGGTCAGCCGTGGCACTAAGAGCAAAAGCTTTTGGGTTTAACGTCACATTTTATGACCCGTACCTCTCAGACGGTATAGAAAAGAGCCTGGGCATTACCAGAGTATACACACTACAAGTAAGTGAACATTTCTTATGTAAATTTTCTATTGGAGAGTTATTTTTTAGTCCAGGGGCCTGAATGGTGAGTTAGTGTTTTCCATTTCATTGGGCATACTGTTTTAGTTCGTCATTCCCCCCCCCCCCAAGGCATGGCAATTTTTATCTACTATACAGAATTTGAAACTTTCTGAAAAAGGTAACAGTGGCTTATGTATCACTTGCTGGTTGGTATCGTTTCTCATCATCCGGAGTTCCAGACCTCCTTTCATCCTAGGACAGGGTGAGTAGCAACATCCAGACAGCCTAAGTTTGCCCAGTTCAATGGACCATGCTTCCATTCACTCATCATTCAATACCATGGAATCCTGGACCATCAGATAATTTATGCCAAAAAAAAAAAAAGAAACACGTTCTGTAGCGTCACACTTATCTATCAGATAGAGTACGGTATTGTTATATTCATCATTTAATCATTTTTGCTATATTCAGACAGTTTTATTCAGCTAAGGAGAGGCTTTTTGTATGGAAGGAGTTGGATATAACCATTATTAACCAATGCAGGAGATGCCGTTTTGGAACAGAATAAAATATGAGTGGCAAGAACAGTGGGGGGGAATCACCTGAAGTATGGGTTTAATGTATACACTGTGTTCTGGGAAAAGCATGCTAAGCTCCAAGAAGTTATTCTTGGGCTAATTTTAAATAATTATTTGCACAATGAGGCTGGGGCAGGCAGATACAGGACATGGGGCATGTGTGGGCTTGGGTCACAGAACCCTAGCAGTGAGCAACAAAAGCACAATGCACAAATTGTAAACAAACACAGTTATCTGGAAATCAGTTACCTAAATGCACCCATTTTGTTTCCCGTGCAGTGAATGATATTATTTTGTTATAGGGAGAAACTGATTGCTCGTGTAATTGCAAGATCGATACCGGTACTGTTTTCAGTCATAAATCGTGACTGCAGCTATACAGCATACAATATGAACATTGTTCCTGCATGTTGGGGTTGAACCTCTTGCACATTATTTCTCCACTACCAGGGTTGGCTCAGTGTCTCACTGAAGTCTGAAAGAATGTGATGGTGAAAGTTGGAGGGGTGCCGTTTTGGTTTTCTTGATGTGTGCTTTGTAACTGATTCTCAGATTCTTGACTGTGCTAGTAACATCAATTTTTGGTATTCAAAAGACTGAAAAATTTTCTATATTTTAGTCAACCTAGTAACACTGAACTCTTGTATAATCGATGTTCGTTTATGGGACTTTATTGTGTTGTATATTTTGGAGTATAAAATCAGTTTTAGGGGTACCAGTAGAACTTTAACAGGCAGTTTTTGTGTAACTTACTGTGAACTTAATAGGAAAAAATAAAAAGGCAACATGTAATGAGGTCATACTGTGCCTCTTTCAGACTCATTACTCCTTTAGATTTGGGTTGGTTGGAATCACAGATGTGTGCCCTGGTTGTAGAAGAGGCCCAGACAGCCTAATGGAGCACTGGACATCACTTGCCATACTAAAATGTAGGCATATAAATGGTGTAAGGAGCCCATGGGAAAACCTCAGAGAGGTAGCTTACCTGTGGTTGATGGGTCTGCTCAATCACAGATAGGTTGAGTAGCAGCAACAGCAACATCCCAACATTGACAAAACTTCCCATTCTTTCCTCTGCAGGACCTTCTGTACAGGAGTGACTGCGTGTCATTGCATTGTTCCCTCAATGAGCACAACAACCACCTAATTAATGACTTCACCATCAAACAGGTACTGGTAGTCTTCCTCAGGGATACTTTTGTGTTCCCTGGTTAGACAGTAGAAGCATGCTAGATACAGTATGAGTGTGATTTACAAGGCTTGTGAATAAGTTTGGACATATGTATTTGTCAGAAACAAAATTAAAAACTATGTAACAGAGAGTCAAGTTGTGATCTTGGAGAGGATTGTGGTCATGGAGTGCATTGTGAGGCTAGCTGCAGTTTGTTTTTTTCCTGCTGTGGATCTTTCACACCCTGATGGAGGAATTGGGGTTTTTAATGATCATGGAAGTATAACATGCTTTTTCTTCCAACATAAACGATTTGTATATATATATGACTAAAGATAAAAGTATAACTGCCAACAGAGTGCCCAGTGAAAAGCATGTTGATACAATAATTAAACATGAGCTATTACTAGAGTACCCACTCATACTGTAGGTAGCCCTTCTTTGCTGTCCTCATGTTATTCTTTTAGTTTCATCATACTTTCAGAAACTGCCTTGTATAGACCAGTGGGTATGCTGTAGTTTTCCTCCTATCAAACTGTCTGGTGTTCTAAAAACAGACCAGTGAGAATGTTCATTATGATCCCTAGCGATACCTTAGGTTGAGGTATCAGAACTGGTAATAATGTTACTGTATATAAAGGGAATATATAAAGTCCCTGTTCTGTTATACATTTAGTTTTTACCCAACGACTGAGAAGGTTTCTTTACCAAACAAGAGTCTTAAATTGGTGAAAAATAACCCTCATACAATTATTACCATATGATAAAGGTTAAAGATACTGTTGGTAATACAAATACTGAAGTATCTGCTCTTGTGTACAGATGCGTCCAGGGGCATTTTTGGTGAACACTGCCCGAGGTGCGCTGGTGGACGAGAACGCCCTGGCATCCGCTCTGAAGGAGGGACGTATCAGAGCAGCGGCACTCGATGTACATGAGAACGAGCCATATAATCCATTCCAAGGTACTTGTGTTGATATCAGTTTTCATTGAATCTTTAGAAGGCAGGATATTTCATTCAGCTTGAGTAAAAATCTTTTGATTTTTTTGTCTATTAGCAGGATTACGCAAAAACTAAGAACCAAATTTGGTGGGTAGATTGCCCATGTTCCAGGGAACAATTGATTAACTTTAGGGACTGATGAAGATCTTATTATAGAGTCAGGATCTGGAAAACACATTTTGCAAAACCCTGATCATGATGAGAAACCCTAACCCATTATGAACTGCGGTTTAGAAATTATGTTGCCCTTGTTGGAGAGATGCACTGCACAGAGTGCCTCTCTCGTTTTTTATAGATTTGCTTTTCCATCCTAGAGGGACAAAAATTTCATGGTATGTATATAATTTTATATATTTTCAAAACATATCATCATCCAGACTTCCTTACCCACCCTAGGGTAGGGTGAGGAGTATCAAATTTGCCCAATCCAATGGGCCACACTTCCATTCACTCATCATTCAAGCCCCTGTGAATCCTGGCTCCGTCGGCTATGTCAAAAACATTCACCACGTCTTGTAGTTTCACATAAACGCATCTGATACGCAAACATTAAAAAATGGTGGTATAAATTGCCGCGCCCCCCCCCCCCCCCCATAACATCAGACCTGATAATTTTATGGGAAGTGTGAAATTAGTTGCATTTTGTCATTGTATCATCAAATATTGATTTTTAAAAATATATATATATATATATATTTTTTATCTCAATGTGCATGTTTCCTGGTTATTTATGGTCAAATTTGGATGAAGTGTTCATACTCTGTGCAAAAAATGTGTTGCACATTACTACCAGAACAAAAAAAAGTGAGTGTCAGTATATATATATATATATATATATATATATATATATATATATATATACAGTAACCGCTCAAATAACGCAAGGGTTAGGTTCCTGGAGAGCTTGCATTAGTTAAAAATGTGTTTTTTAAACATAATTTTCCCATAAGAAACAATGGTAATATTGGGGGTTACGTTCTGGACTCTGGGAAAGTCTACCCATTTGGGGAGTTATGCTACTCTAAACTTAAAAGCAACAATATTAATTTGAAGAAAAATCCACGTAAAAAACAAAAACAGTATATCTGGGGGGAGAAATAAATAACATTTGAGCCCTAGTTGGGCCAAAGTGTTGTTTACTTCTCCCCAAATACTGTACATACTGTTTTCGTTTTTTACGTTTATTCTCTTTCAATTCTGCTTCATTCACGGCATTGTGAAAGTTCCTCAACATTATTAATGCATTAGTAGATCATAAAAACACTACAGTAAAAGCAACATTTTCATTACAGTGAGTAGGTCACAAACAGTAACAACACAGCCTCACTTCATCTATGCATCACTCGTTGTCTGCTACTGTCCCTCCTTACCCCTCTACCCCACCTCCTGCCGCTCCCCACCCTAAAATTGTTGTCCTTCCTCTTCCTCTGACTCCCATGCTACTGGTGATGAAGATAACTCCCTTAAGTTTTCTGTCTTCTTCATAAAGAACTGCTCTATCTTGGTCTGAGTGGTTTTCTTCTTTCTGTTCTGCGGCATCAAATTGTAACAGTTTAGATCTACCATCACTTTCCTGGCCAAATTTTGCCCAAAAATGAGCCAAATTGCTCAATGGGGCCAAACTTCATTTTCAAATATTACAGTTCGAATAAAGCCAGTTTAAGCAACAGACAAATAAAAAATTGTATTTATGCGTGAAGTGCCACACACGGTCTATCAGCTTGGGACTGTCCAAGGCGCACGCAGCTAATTTGAAACCATCATGTACGTGTAAAGTCGCGTTAAATCGAGAAACCCTTGTTAGTTAAACATATCTCCTTAAATATTTGCTCGTGTTAAAACGAAAACGCGTTTTTTAAACTCGTGTTAGTTGAGAGGTGACTGTATATATATATCTCATCTCATCAGCCGTTTGAGTGTCCACTGCAGGACCGGCCTATCCCGACCGAAGTGGGGATGATACAGCCAATGTATCTTTACCAAGTGGCTTAGGGTGTCTGATAGATGTATCTCTACCAAGTGGCTTAGGCTGTCTGATAGATATTGTATGTAGGATGAGAAGTGCTTGTAAGTGTAATTGTAGTGTTGGGAGTGGCTTTGGATGTGTGTGTACAGTAGTCTGTGAACCAAGTGTAATTGGCTTGCGCAAGCTGACTGGTCTGCAAGCATACTTTATAGTAAGCGACACTGGTTCAACCACAGCACCTCTTGTGTCCACCAATGCAGTACATGGCTGGGTGAACACTCCCAAAGTTTATTACCCTGGCGGGGTGCGAACTCTGGCTCACCCATGTACGAAATGCACACACTACCACTGTATCACAGATACATATATATATATATATATGTATTTATGTATATGTGTATACACACACAGTAAACCTTCTATAATTCAGATTAATTGGGGGGAATTCTATGTCGAATTATCCAAGAATCCGAATTATTGGAGCTCATCCTTGCTCCTATCCTCAGATCACACCCACGCTCACTAAAACATGGCTTTTCACAAAAACATTGAACAGTACAGTATATTATTACTTTATACTCAGAGTGCACAATACAATAAATAAAATAGTGTCAAACCTTGATATAGAAGTCTTGCAACACAGTACAGTAGTAGAGTACAGTACACTTACTGTATCAAAGGTACTGCACAGTTCTTAAAAATTACATTTATTAATACACTGAATAGGGAAGCTGCCAGATATCGAACAGCATGGCAAGCTGCCATTAGGTGACCAAGGTCGACACATGCAAGCATGTTGGAGCCTTAAAAAACGAATGAATGATTTGTATGTATATATGAAAAAGAAGGATGCTATATTACATCAAAACTAAATAGTGTGTACTGTACACATTTTGTGCAGCTTGTGAGCAGTAAATGTGGGGAGCCCCAAAGGCAGCACAGCTTCATTCCATTGGAAACTTACCCCTGGCCTGGGAATGGAGTAGAAAAGTTATGCAAGACTGGCCTGGTATAGTGTTAATGCCCAGTTATACAAAGGTCCTTATAATTTGCTACAGTTTTATATTTACTTTGGTTTAGAGGTTACTTTTGATGTGCTTGTGTTATAAAAAGTTCATAAATAATGATTGCAAGCACCTTTTTGTATTGGTACGTGGGTGTTGTGACCACACCCCCTTCACTGGTGGTGTAAGCAGCACCATTGCTCCATTGATTGAGAGGGGATGGGACTTGAAGTTACTGATATATTTTCCAGGAGGTTTTTAAAGAGCTGTAATATAAATATTTTATCCTTGTTGAAATGCTTTCTTAAGTTATATACACCAGTACATAATCCAATATTGTCCTTTAGAAAGGGTAAACAAATATGTCAGGAGGGAGCACAAGTTATTGGTGAAAGAAAGGCTCACAGATTTTTCTTATGCTTATTTGTATTAACTGTTAGAATTAGGAAGTAGATAATGCAAGTGAGCATTATGTACCTGTTAAGAGTTACTTGCAGAAAAAGATTGGTAATGGATTGAAGCTTTAACAGGTACAAAGATCTTGTAGTGCATCAACTGAGTAAATAATTTTTCTCTACATCCAGGTCCTCTGAAGGAGGCCCCAAACCTCATCTGCACACCCCATGCGGCTTACTACTCCGACGCCTCCAGTAATGAGCTGCGAGAAATGGCCGCTAGCGAGATCCGCCGTGCAATAATTGGCCGTATCCCTGATGCGCTGCGAAACTGTGTCAACAAGGAGTATTTTATGAGCAACTACAGTGAAGGTGGAGTGAATGGAACTGCCCCATATTATGTGCCCGTACATTCAACGACACATGACTCGGTGCCCAGTGGTCCACCCCCCACCAGTCACGTTGGGCCCGGCATCCCCCCACCTCCCCACCTGCCTCCCAACGTCCCTGTCAGTGGACGTGCCTCGCCCCAGACAGGACCCCCAGTACCTCCTGGACCCAGGGAGTCAACCTCTCCATAACACAAAGTTTCTACTCCGTTGATGCCACAACACCCAACCCTCTGTTGTGAGTACTAAACTTTTCTCATGTACTCTTGGCAGTGCTACATTATATCTGACTTAGACTTATAATAAATTTGTTTCCCTTCCACAAAGGTGTTTTTTTTTTTTTTTTTAAATAATAATAAGGAATAAAAGTGTAGAATTACATAAATGAAAGCTTGGTCAGTGTCAGTTTGTCATGAAGTGGTATCTGAACCCATGTGAAGGAAAAAACTCAGTCATATTGAGAGTGATAAACAAAATAGGTTCAAGGTGTGTTAATGCTAAACGGAGGTGTGTATCCTGGTTTGCCCCATGTAAACATGGGTACACTCAACTGGTGGCTAACTTTGACCACCCAGACAAACTTTGGACATCTCAAAAGCCCAAAGCTGGGGGAAGGGGAGAATAATTAACATATAAATGGTGACTAACACTGATAAAGAAGGGAGGGGGGAATAATAAACGTATAAATGATGACTAACACTGACAAAGAAAAAATATGTAGAAAATTTTACTTATAAACTAATATCAAAGTATTGAGCATTACTCTACATTGTCTGAATCAGGTATTTTGGAAGTAAATGTAAGAAAAATGTAGGAAAACTGATTTTACTTATAAACTTTAGTAATCATCATCTGGACCTCCTTTCCCACCCTAGGGCAGGGTGAGGAGTAGCATCATCCAGACAGCCCAAGTTTGCCCAATCCAATGGGCCATGTGTCCATTCACTTACTATTCAAGCCCCCGGAATCCTGGCTTTATGTGATAAGCCAAAAACTTTCACCACGTTCTGTAGCTACACATAATTGTATCTGGTAGAGTAATGAGACAAATGTCAGAAAAATATGTAGGAAAATCATGTTACCTATAAACTAAGATCAAAATACTGTGCATTGCATTGTTGTATTGAAGTATTTTGAAGGTTAATGTATGAAATAATGTAGGGAAATTTATTTTACCCATGAGCTTGAATTGAGGTATTTTGGAGGTAAATATATGTAGGAAAATTATTTTACGTATAAACTAAGCAGCTGGGGTTGATGAGGTGTATCCAGAGATGATTAAGTGTAGTGGAGAGAGCGGGGTAAAGTGCTTGTTGGAGGTAAGAAGGCATGGATGAGTGAAACTGTGCTACTGGGGTGGAAAAAGGCAGTAATTGTACACCTGTACTAAAATAAAGGTTAGTGAAGTGAGTGCAAGAATTATGGTAGCATAAGTGTGTTGAATGTTGCAGGGAGGGTATATGGAAGAATTATTATAGTGCTAGGAAGAGAGAGATCAGAAGTCCTAGTGAGTGGTGAACAGGGTGGCTTTAGGAGTGGCAGAGGGTGTGTGGATCAAATATTTGCGTGAAACAGGTAGTGGAGAAGGCACGTAAGAACAAC
This sequence comes from Coenobita brevimanus, assembly GCF_032717465.1. NCBI lineage: Eukaryota > Metazoa > Arthropoda > Malacostraca > Decapoda > Coenobitidae > Coenobita > Coenobita brevimanus. The sequence continues at coordinate 28,939,135 of NC_137012.1, forward strand.
TATTAAGGTTATGGCATTTATATCTGGAAAAAGCATACAACAGTGTAGACAGAGAAGGATTTGTGCATGTAAAGTGTAGATGGTAAGCTGCTAGGTGCTATCAAGAGTTTTTATGATTGTATTGAGGCATGTGTAAGGGTACAAGGGGATCTAAGTGAACGGTTCACAATCAATGTGGGTGTGAAACAAGGTTATGTGATGTCCATATGGTTGTTCAATGTGTATGTGGATGGGGAGATGAGAGAAGTAAAACATGAGTAATGGAGGGAGGGATGGTGTTGGAAATAAATGGCAATGGATGGAATATCTCAAATTAGTTGTATGCTGATATTGCAGTGCTACTTCCAAATACTGGACAAGAGCTTGGTAGACTAGTGCTGAGTTTTGTAGATGTCTGTGAGCATCATGCCTTGAGAGTAAATGTAGAAAAGAGTAAAGCCATGGTTATTGAGGGAGAAGGTGACTCCCAGTGTGATAGTACACTCAGTGGAGAGAGACTGGAATTGGTGAGAGTTCAAATACCAGGTACAGTGATAGAAAAGAGAGAAGACTATGCAAAAGAAGTGGAAAGTAGAGTGACACAAGGAGGAAAGTAGTTGGTGCTATGAAAGCCTTGATAAGAAACAGAGGCTTGAATGTTGCAGCTGCACGAAGATTTAACATATGGATGTGAGACTGATGTAGCATGAAAATGAAAAATCGAGAGTAAGAGCACTGGAGATGGGACTGCTGAGGAATGTATGTGGAGTACAGACAGTGGGCAGGATACAGAATAATGTGATTCGTGAAAGATGCAGAGTGAGGAAGTCCGTGGACACCAGAATTAAAGAGAGTGCCGAGATGGCATGATCATGTGGAGAGAATGGTTGACAATAGAGCGGTGAAAAAGGCATATCTGAGCGAATTTGAAAGAGGGAGGAGGTGAGGTAGGCCACGATGAAGGTGGAGGGACATGGTGGATGTGTGTGTGAGGAAGAGAGGTATGGAAGTTGGTGAGGCCAAGGGACTGATGAAATTGAGCTGGCTGGATGAATTTAGTGCTGGATGAATTTAGTTTGAGCCTTCAAAACCGAAACTGAAAAAGAAACCAAAAACCATACATTCCAATAGGGAATCAGACACTTCGATGTTTATCCATGGCTTTATCAAGGTATATATTGGGCTAATATTTCGTAACTATATACTTTGGCATGTGTTCTCTCAATTCCTAAGACAAAATTTGGCCTTTGGGAAATTTCATTTTTACCCCTATGTCTGAGCACCACGGACACCTCCAAAAAAAAAAAAAAAAATGCAATGAGCAATGAACGGGTTAAAATTCCTGAGGAAACTATATGCTGTCATGAGAATAAAGGCTGTTATTTTGTTACATTTCAGGAGAATATGGGATGGGGAAATATCTATCATAATTTTTGTTAAAAAGGAGTTTATGAATGGTTCTTGGTTATTTTTAATTCCCAAAATTTTTCACAACAACATAATGCAATGCCTGGTATTTTTATCACATTTTACAGATTCTGCAAAATAAACTTCTATACATAAAAGTCTTAATCAGTTTCCAGTTAATTATATTTCATTTTTGTAAGCATATGAAGTTGAATGCAACTGCTTTTTTTTTTCTCTCTCTCTCTCTCTCCCCTCAATGCATTGGGCTAAGTTATGTTGATTTTCATTAGAATTCTTGAGTAGGTGTCTACATATTAGTGTACTCTGTGAGGTTTCATTCCTTCATGGGAACATCTTCAGACCAGTCGGATGGCAGATGGAGTGAGACCATCATATGGTGGATGCTGACATGTGATTGGTTGGCCAAAAGCTTGCAATGGAAGGTGTGTGGCTATCTCATTGTTGGAATGAGTTAGCCCACCAATGTTTGTGATCATTTACATGTTGGAAGGACTTGCAAGTCATCCACTTGTGACTTGATTGAAGGTTTCAGCTGGGAAATATAAAGTGCTTCCAGAAACACGAGTCTATGTAGGCCCTTTTCATGGTCATTTATTTCAGTACCATTTTCGAGGTGGTCACGTGTGAGGGAGGTGTTTTGATTAATTCTCTTGTGATTTTTTAATGGTCTGCTCTGTAGGTGACATGAGTCGCCTTGACAGTTTAGTCCTTGTCTTTCCTGCGTAGGTATTAGGCCCACAGTCCTCACTTGTGCTAGTAAGTTCGTAGATGACGTGGTCTTGCACGGGCATATTTTTTTACAGTAGGGCCATTCTTGAGTAATAGATGGGAGGTTTTGCAGGTCATGTAATAAGTGATTAGTGCAGTAAATATTCTTCATTATACTCTCTTCAGTTTTATACCCTGTAGACATGTAATTTAAGTAGTACAAAGTGATTTTTTTATAACTGAGAGAAGAGGCACAATGGCTTGAGTACCATTTAACTGCCTTCTTCACTACATCTTCCACTTCTCCATTCTGATATCCATTGTTGACGAGAACTTGCACAAGTCTTTCCAACTCTGAATGAACACTGCTTCATGAGGAACAGTGGGTGAGATCATGATGTGGCACTGATGGTGGAGTGTAAATATCGCTGAGGACATTGACTTTTGCTGTTGAGACATAGCCCTTTACTGGATGATTTTACATAAACTGCAGTTGTGAATCCAGAGTCATGGACTGTCAGGGCATCAAGTAAGGGGAGGTGGCCTTGGGTTCGAGTGAAATTTAGGCCAGACGCGTTGATGAGACGACGTCTTAGATTTTGAAGTTCTTGGATGCCCTTTACTCTAACAAAAATATTATTGATATTACGGCAGTAGATTGAAAGACAGTTGTTAGTCAATATATTGGCCTCAGTTGTACCCATAAAAAAAGAGGTTACAAAAAGAACCCAGAGAGTGCTGCCAATGGCAACACTATCTAGCGATGCTTCTTTCCACAGGGGCAGATGAAGGCAACCTTTTTAGTACCAAGTTCCTACATGGTGTGGAGGAAGGTTTCTGGCATGCCAAGGGGTATAGTTTCTTCACACCTGTGTACTTGGTTGAGGACGAAGTATATTATTCTGTCCATGGGTCCGTTGGGAAAAAAGACTTTCGACATCCAAAGAGGCAAAGATGTGGTCTGCAGGGGGTGTATCCTTCAGAATCTTGAGGAACTGGCAAGCTGATGTCAGGCAGTAGTTGGTAGATGCGTAAGGTGTATTTCATTCCATTTCTTTGCTGTGGAGTAAGTAACAGTTGGGATCTGTGAGATGATGGGGCGAAGGGAGTAGCCTGGCTTGTGTGTCTTGACGTTGCTCTATGCGTAGCCAAGGGAGTGGTCACCTGTCAGTTTAGGGAAGTGGAGGTCATTTGTAGTGGCATTGATAGCTTTAGTCACAACATTGACTTCTTAATTTCTACTGTGCGGTTGCAAGTTATGCTCATAAACATGGAGATGTCAGATAGGATGTTATCCATTTTTTGTAGATAGTCCTGCATTGAAATAACGAAAGCTGCAGTCTTGTCTACTCTCGTGATGACAATGTCCTCATTTGAATGAAGTTGCTTGGTTTGCGGGTGTCATTTTTGTACGAGATTCATATGAAATGAGCCCCTTGCTATAAAAGCTTCGGCTGTTAGGAAGGCTGTGAGTTCTCTTGTTGTTTCGACTTTCCCTTCTCTCCAATTTCTGAATATCATCTAGGAAGACACTTGAGCAACATTAAATTCCCCCGACTTACAACAGGATTTTATTAATCTTGTCCCCAACCGTGACCTGAAGCAGAAACAAGAAATACTCAGTATGGGACTTAACTGTCACTTCATGACTAAACCCCAACCCCACCGGAAGAGGCTTAGGATTAAAGTCTTCCCAGATGACATTCAGAAACTGGAGAGAAGAAAAATTTGAAACAAGAAAACTCAAAGCCTCCCTTATTGCTGAAGCTTCTATAAGAAGGGGCTCATTGCAAAGCAATCTTGTACACAAACGACACCTGCAAGCAGCCAAACAACTTCATTCAAATGAGGACATTTTCATCACGAGAACAGACAAGACTGCAGCTTTTGTTATTTTGAAGCAGGACTACCTGCAAAAAATGGATAACATCCCATTTGACATCTCCATGTTTACAAGGATTACTTGCAACCCCACTGAAATTAAGTAGTCAATGTTGTGACTGAAGCTATCAGTGCCACTACAAATGGCCTCCACTTCCCCAAACTGACAGGTGACCACTCCCTCATAGAGCAATGTCAAGACACACAAGCCAGGGTACTCCGTTTGCCCCATCATCTCACAGTTCCCAACTGTTACTTACTCTACAACAAAGAAACAGAATGAAATACACCCTACATACCTACCGACTACTGCCTGACATCAGCTTGCCAGTTCCTCAAGATTCTGAAGGATGCACCCCCTGAAGACCACATCTTTGTCTCTTTGGATGTCAAATTTTTTTTTTTTTTACCAATGTACCCGTGGATAAAACAATACAATTCATCCTCAACCGAGTACACAGGTGTGAAGAAACTATGCCCCTTGGCATGCCAGAAACCTGCCTCCACACCATGTAGGAACTTTGTAATAAAAAGGTCTCCTTCATCTGCCCCCGTGGAAAGATGCATCGCTAGATAGTGTTGCCACTGACAGCCCTCTATAAGTTCTTTTTGTAACCTTTTTTTTTTATTGGTACAAATGAGACCACTATATTGACTAACTACCATCTTTCAATTTGCTGCCGTTATGTCGATAATACTTCTGTTAGAGTAAAGGGCATCCAAGAACTTCAGAACCTAAGACATCGTCTCGTTGACGCGTCCGGCCTAAATTTCACCTTCGAAGAGTCTACCCAAGGCCGCCTCCCCTTCCTCAATGTCCTGACTGCCAACGACTCTGGATTCACAACTGCAGTTTATGTAAAATCATCCAGTAAAGGGCTATGTCTCAACAACAAAAGTCAATGTCCTCAGAGATATTTACACTCCACCATCAGTGCCTATGTCCACCATGACCTCACCCACTGTTCCTCATGGAGCAGTGTTCATTCAGAGTTGGAAAGAGTAAGGGAAGTTCTCGTCAACAGCGGATATTGGAATGGTGAAGTGGAAGATGTAGTGAAAAAGGTAGTTAACAAATGGTACTCATGCCACGGAGTCTCTTCTCTCAGTAACAAAAAAATTGCTTTGTACTGTACTACTGAAAGTACATGTCTACAGAGTATAAAACTGATGAGAGAATAATGAAAAATATCATTAATAAAAATGTCAAATGTACAGATCTCAAAAAAGTATCGCACTAATCACTTATTACAAAACATGCAAAACCTTCCATCTAATAATTAAGAACGGCCCTGCTGTACAAAGTATGCCCGTGCAAGAAGACCACGTCATCTACCAACTTACAGAAGTGGGGACTGTGGGCCTAATACCTTCGTGAGAATGACGAGGACTAAACTGTCAAGGCGTCCCACATGTCACCTATAGAACAGATCAATAAAAAATCACTACAGAATTAATCACAACACCTCCCTCACACATCAGCACCTTAAAAAAGGTACCAAAATAACTGATTGTGAAAAGTACCCTTGCAGACTCGTGTTTCTGGAAGCTCGATATATCAGAACTGAAACCTTCAGTCAAATGACGAAATGATAATTTGCAAGTCCTTCCAACATGCAAAAGATCACAAACATTGGTGGGCTAACTCATTCCACTAATGAGATAGCCACACACTTTCCATCACATGTTCTTGGCCAACCAATCACATGGTGGCACGTGTCAGCATCCCTCATATAATATAAAGTCTCACTCCACCTGCCATCTGACTGGTCTGAAGATGTTCCCATGAAGGAATGAAACATCACCAAGTACACTAATATTTGGACACTTACTCATAAATTTAAATGAAAATCAACATAGCCTAGCCCGATGCATCCAAAGTACTGAGAGGAAATTTAAAAATGCAGACACAGCAGTTGCATCCAACCTTATCTGCTTACAAGAAAATATCTTACCCAGCTATATACATATAATATATTCATACATTCATCATCTAATCCTTTGTTGCCCTGTGAAGAGCATAGGAGCCCGGGGATGGGCAAGTTGGTCTCGACATTTTAAGATGGGAGTGACCAGCCTCACTCATCCCTGAGTGGCATTACATGAGCAATAAGCCCCAATCATCCCTTGGATATAAACCTGCATCGGCTCAATCCAATTGGAGTGCCTTAATTACCCACAAAGCCACCAGGCGTCATAATTTGGTTATATGGTTGCCACCCAGTGTAGTAAATGGTTTTCTGGGTTACAGGAAAACATTCAGCTTGTCACTCAAGTGTAGAGACCATGAGGCAGCACTACCTTGAGTGGTTGATGGGCACCCCCACCTAACATCAATATATATATATATATATATATATATATATATATATAAACAGTATATATATAGAGGGGGCATGGCGGTTCAGTGGTAGAGCACCTGACTCATGTCCAAAGAGTCATGAGTTTGCGCTGCTCCCAGGCAAGGTGCCCTGCTGGTTGTAGCTGCCATAGCTCAGTGGGTAGCTCTGACCGAGGGGTCAGAGGTTCAAGTCCACCCAAGGGTCACTGGTAGACATCAGGAAGGGCATCCAGTTATAAAGTGCTACATGCTCCAAAACAAAGTCCTCTACCCAGGGGCAACGCCTTAGCCCTCATTGAAAAAAGGGGGACACGACATAAAACTAATCTATCTGTAAATATATAATTGTGTGTGTGTGTGTGTCTCTCTCTCTCTATACCTTCAATCCTCCCCTGTCTTTCTTTCCTTCATTCTTTCCTCGTACTTCTGCCTACGGGTGACTTTATACTCCCTCTTCTGTGTTTCTTTCCTTCATTCTTTCCTCTTCCTTCTGCCTGTGGGTGACTCTACACTGACTGACAAACCAAGTGGTTTCCTGTGCACCAGGAGACCACTTATTATGCTGGGTGGTAACCATATAACCAAATTTTAGCGCCTGGTGGTTCAGTGGGAAAGTACGGCGCTCCAATCGGACTGAGCCAGTGAAGGTTCATATCCAAGGGGTGATGGGGTTTATTGCTCACTTTATGCCACTCAGGGATGAGAGAGGCTGGTCACTCTCATCTTAAATGTCAGGACCAACTTGCCTAGCCCCGGGCACCTACGGTTCTCATGGGGCAACGTAGGATTGGATAGTGATTGAGTGATTATATATAAATATGTATATATATGTGTGCGTGTATCATACTCACATGCAAACTTCTTGGGTGTCCAGAGTCTGGGGTGGCCGAAGGTATGTATCTTGGCCCAAGGGTAGTCAATTTCGTCGGTAGTTTTGAACGATGTGATTGTTCAACAGTGGTCCTGCTGTAATACCTGAATTTTTTTTTCTTTATGTGGGTGCACATACCACTTACCATGGCTACACTTTGAAACAAACAGTGCTTTCATTATGCAATTTAACAGAAAATTATTCATTGAAAACTTTTTAAAATGTCCACTTCTGTATATGTAGTTGTATGGCATTAATTACCTTGCTACCAGTATAACCATAGTGACTAACTCGTTCATGTAAGCCAACACTGGAGTAAATTTGTCTTCCACAGATGAGTCACGAGTCATTCCACCTTGAAGCCAAGAGTATGAGAGGTCGAGTGTGGCTGCTGTGAGTGTGAACCGCACACTCTGCCACGTTATTGTACAAATATCCACCCCACCCTACCCTGTTGTCCCACCCCTCACCGTCATAAACAATATACAGGTTGTCCCTGGAAACGTGCGGGAGGATTGAAGAGCTTATTCTTCAGCTAATTTTGAGTAACAAGTGTTATATCGTCATGAGTTCATTTCTCAGCTCATAACAGAGCTATGGTTCCTGATGACCCAATGAGTGACAGTGCTCTCCTTCATAATTCACACATGTCCTCAGTAACTGTAGCTCTTTATTGGGTGATAATTGGACTCCTGTTGGTATAGCATTTATTGATCAAAATTACTTCCAGAATATTGCCTTAAAGTTTCTCACACATTTCCTGGGTTACCCTGTATGCCCTTGTCCTGCCCTGCCCCGCCCCGTCCTTGTCCCCAGTGCCAGGAGGACCAAGGCCTCGCCTCAACAAGTGCAATGGACACCACAGAGGAAGTTACTTAGTTTGGGAGGAACTGTTTTCTCATTTGAGTACTGTATTTGTGTTTAATTGGACTGGCTTCTCTTTGGAGAAAGAAAAGATATTAAATTTTGAATTGGCAATTTTTTTTTTTATTTTCATATATATATTTTTTAATATTTGGGGTATTTTTGGCTGGAAGATATGGTCCCTGGCATCAGGGAGGAAATGCCACTCAGGTCGGATATTCTGTTGTGTTTATAGAAAACGATGAATCAATGCCGAGACATCATAGTTCATAAGAATTTCTAATTGGAATAAAATTGATAACATGAAATGTTATCAAGGTAAAATTACAGTATATTAGTAAAGAATATATGGGTTACAGTAATGAGGGGTTATAATTAAAATAAAATTAGTTTTTTCAAGTTTCATATGGTTGTTGCCTGCCTATCACTTCTAAAACATTACAAAAACCAACTGAAGCTCAAAAGTTGTTCTAAGGTGAGACTAACGGGCTTGGCTGCCTGTTGAGAAGGGGCAACTCTACTACTTTGTGGGGCAAGGTTCCCTGTTCTATGGGAATCTTTATCCCTTGACTTCAGTGGGTATATTGTTTTAGTTTGTTCTTGCTACCTCCAGACTGACCTCAAAAATTATGAAAGACCTTTCTAGCTTAAAGAATTCATGTGTCTCCTTAATAAAATTATCTGGAGAAAGCAAGAATAAATAAAAACTGCATCATTGGAGTACAGGGGTTAAGTACTTGTAGGATATCAATCCTAATAAAAATTTTGCAAAAATCTATCATTTCATTTTTTTTTTTTTTTTTTTTTTTTTTTGAAAAAGAATTAATAGATGTAAGGTGAAATTTTATTGTATTTTGTGATGACATGAAATATTTGACTGTAAAATTGGCAGAAGAATGGATGTTGAACTAAGTCAGTGTTTATATCATGTTCAGGTGTGTGAGGTTGTTAGGCAATACTTTACGTCAAGTGTGGGGGGACTGTGCAAGCTCACCCAAAGGAATTCTAGGTATACGTCATATTCTAAGTAACTGGAAATTTCATAGCATGGCTTCCAAAGTGGTCTTATTTTGCACATACCTCTCAATCTTCATGCTATCAATGAAGCAAGGTATGTTGATATTAATAAAATTTTAATGTCAAGAACACCTTAAGGTGAAACATGCAAAATATACCGCTGAGGAAGAGATGCTACAAAGCCTCCCACGACACCTAGAATATGGCCCTAAGCTGTATGGCCAATACCAGATAATAGCATGGATGATATAGCTTTACTTAACGAGTGATGGTTTGTGTTGTGATGCGAGAGAGGAAATGTGCACCTGAGTCATCTCTGTTATGTCATTTTTGTTGCAAACAAATAATTCTATTTCATTCGCATTGTCCCAAGATTTACCACCTAGACACCAGTGGCTAAGGTCCATACTGTCAGCAGTTAAGGGGGCCTCCTTGCATATCTTCCTCACCAATTTACAGTATTGTATATGGTAAATTAAAAGTTTCTCATGCATTATTTTTCCACACCTCATTCTTAGGTAAGGAAAAAAGATTTGCCATTACTAGATTAAGGGTTATTCAAGTTATATACTTTTTTTTTTTTTTAAGTTATTAACTGCTAGGAATTGTCTCATTTGAATGAAACCTGGCGTCAGCTCGAATGAAATACCCATGTCCAACAACAGCCAAAAGGTGACGGAAGACTTGCTAGAAAGCCACCTAATCTGATGAGAACACAAAAACCTAAATCTGTGCAGGAATCTTGAACTGTTACATATGATTAGAGTTCTGGGCCCATATACATCACTGCTGCCAAATGACTGACTTTCCAATATCTTTACCAATTCCTTGTTTTGAAAAGGCCATTAAAAATTGCCTTGGTACGGTAAAGTGGAGATATCAACCATCATTATCAACCAATGCGGCAGTATGCTGATGAATCTGGCCCCAGGGTGGCAAGCCAAAACCTGACTCTGGTATCATATCTTGGACTGTCAGATCACAACTCCATACTCTGATACATCACACAGCACCTCAGTGTTTGTGGGTCACATTTTAAGTGCCTCTGGAGATTTGTAATGCCTCTTCCTTAGCATTTTATTCTACACATTATACCTCAGTATCTTTTTGTTAGTCGTTCAAAGTACGTTGATATATAATATAAATAGCATGCAAGAGAATGTGAAGATACAGTCCTCTTGTAAGTTAAATGCAAATTGTCAATCTTACTAAATTTAAATAAATTGCATAGTACAAGAATATATTATGAAGTAATATAATATGAAGTGTCAAGGATGAAGTTCTACAATTCCAAGAATATATTGTGATGTAATATACAATAAATTGTCATGGGTGAGGTCTTACAAAATCTCAAGAGCCTCCTAAAATATGACCCTGTACCTCAGTGACAAACTTGACAATCAAGGAGACTATGTCAAAAACTTACCTGTTGTAGGTGATATAAAGTTTCAAGATTTGTCATAACGTTACTTTTCTTTGCATTATATTTATTTCTTAAATTTGGTGTAATATATATGACACGTAGTTATAATCAGAGAATATATTGTAATGGGTTATTCAAGTGATCAAAATAATCAGGATAAACTGTAAATTGTACTATAAAATATGAAGAGTGATTTAATTGGTAAGCTGAGAGCACTGGAGTATAAATCCCTTAACCTTACGCACGTCATTTTTGGAGTCAATCCCTTCACCCTGAAGATGTCATTTTTGGGTTTATCCTTGCAGCCTCCAGAAGATTTTACCATTCTGAAAGATCTCTTGCAGTGAAAGGGTTAAAGAAAGCTATATTGAACATCCCCCGTTTGACAACTCTCCAATTCTCAATAAAACTCTTTAGAGATAACAAGATGGAAAAGAAAAGTTTGAGTAGCCCCAAATTTTCAGCAAAACTGTTTAGAGGTATGAAGAAAATTTTGAGGTAGGATGAAAAAAATACTTTGAATAGTCTCCAATTCTCAATAAAACTTCGAGAGACAACGAGAAGAAACTTCAGAGATAACAAAGAAAATTTAGCGAGATGAAATTAACAATTTGAGAGGGACATATTGCTAACCACTTAAGTCCAGTGATATAATTTTATTTTATTCTGCCTCACACTAACAAGCATATTACTTTGAACTGAAGGAACTATAGCTTTCATTAAACCCTTCAACACATAGGTCTTTCCTGTGCTCAGCAAAACCATCTTGTGTTAACAAGAATGCTAAACAGAAAACAATGAGAGTGCAGGGGTTATGAGCTGATCAGAGTCCATGATATGGGGTGAGACAAGAGTTTACTGTCAATCTCTTATCCTGCTTCACATGTCATTGAGAACATTGAACCAAGCTCCAGGGTTCTTTTCATCAGCTTTGGAGACTTGCAAGCACTCCTTCCTTACTTATTCTCTTCATTCTAGTAATCCTTTGTAAACAGCTGATAGGAAGGGAACAGTGGATCATTAAATCTAGTTTTCAGTGTTTAATTTACATACCATGGTTTGATATGTATATTATGGTACCCGGAGTGTTTAGATATTTTGTTTCAAATTACTTTGGTCTTAATACAGTACTGTAAGCCAACGTGTGGTCAGTCAGTCCGATCATCATCTTTCTCTGTGTTTGTCAAGAGGGCATAGTGTATTCTTTGACACACAAACTGTTTTAAAAACATTTAAGTGGGCACTACAGTGCAACATGCAGAGTAAACTGATAATGATGAGGTGTTTTGGAGCCTCCATAGCTGATGAAAATATGAATGACCCTAGTCTGGTGTCACTGGCATTAGAAATTAGGAAGCTTTAATCAAAGACTGTTGCTGTGCTCAGCTGACCATTCTGGCTGCATAATGAACTGAACTGTGATTGAAGCAAGCTTACAATGTGATGGCCATGCTTGTAAACCCAACAGCCAGCGACCAACCACTCAGGAGGGAGCAGAGACAGGTAGCCTGTAAGAGATTGTTAAATACTCAATTTTTGTTGCAGATGTTCGAGGGAGAGTGAGGGTAGTAGCATGGAGAAAAGAAGAGAAGTGGGGTATTTCTGCACAATTTGTCAGGAAGAATGAGGAGTGCACAATGGGACAGTGAAATGAGACATGGTGAAATACATGAAAAATAAAGACAAATGAGTAATATATATATATATATATATATATATATATATATAATTGTGTGTGATGGAAGAATTATGCTTCTCTTGTAAAAAGTACTTTATTGAAGAGATACATAAATTCTAGTCCAACTAGAATTTTTAGGTATAAACTGGAATGCACTATAAGCATTTATAAAAGTATGGAAGAGAGGTAGAGGGAAGGGAGGGACACAACTTTTTCCAAACATGGACATAATTCTTCCATTTGAATTAGTCACAGCATTGTGATACTAAGACACACGGGGGAATAAAGGTAAAAGTTTGGATAAGGTCATGGTTGCAGTGGATGGTAGTTGGCTGTTGCCTTATAAGAGGCCCCACAGCAGTTATAGCGGGTTGCCTCAGTTTCTGCATTTGGGGTATATTCATGCAATTGGTACAAAAGTTTCTGAAAGATGTGCGTGCTGGATCATTTCTACAGTCCCTTTGAATGAGTCTTGTTCCTAAAAAATAATTTAAAAAAAAAATCTGACCCTGCACAACTTTTTTGTGCAGTTGTAAAGAGTGTAAAAACTTAGCAAACTGATTAGAATTGCATCGTAGTTAATAAAAGACACACTGGTTGATGTTGTCTGCATATCCCTACCACAGTCAATGTATTACTGTAGTTTTTCCACCTAACTTGGCCCAAATTTTCATCCTTTTACAGCTTATTTCATGTATAATAGCTCAGTTACAGAAAAAAGACAGTACAGTATTATGAATATCCTTTACATAGCACTTTTTCATGCCTAGCAGCATATTCTAGTAATTATCTACTGTTTATAGTTAAGTATTCAAGATGGAGAGAAGGCAATTTTAGGCCAAGATAAGTGAAATGAGTACAGTATATTCTGAAAATCACCCATGTTTTACTCATCTGAGTTAAAGAAAGATTGCAATATGCTGTATTTAAATAGTTTCTATGCTACCATTTACATATGACGAGGATCGACTAGCCAATATGATGAAACTGAGTTACTGATAGCAATGTATTCCTGTAGCCTTGAGCTCGTGTTTCTAACCCGAAAGAAACCAATTTCAGCCCTTGATCCATGGTTGAGAGTTCAATGTTTGTCCCTCCAGGGCTCAACTCTACCACCTTTGGTTGGCCCAAGTGGCTGTACTTCTACAAGGTTAGGAAAAGCCATTGTACCCCCTCCAAGCAGCCAAAGAGGTGCACAATACTAGCTAAGCTTCCCACCTCAAGTCATTTGGTGTGCAGTCATTCTTGCTTTCCTGTGGGTATTATGCTAAGTGTGATTTTATGTTAGGGATACTGTACAGTACATTGTCGTTACTGTGGTTTTATTAACCATGCTCTGTATTACTGTGTAGAGGCAAATTCTATTGTCTCAAATCATCCTCATCTGAAAGGCCCTCGTGTGCATGGAAACACTCGAGTGATCCAGTGAAGTGGAAGCTAGCTGTGGTCAAAGAAAAGTGTAATAGCGAGTAGTATGTCAATGCTTGCACTGGACATCTTGTCAAGGCTGCGTAAGTGCGGGTGTACGACATAGCTTGGCTATATCACTGAAGTGAAATTTTTCATAAATTTTAGGAATGGGTTGATTATAAGAAGATAAAAAGAAAAATGAGTACACAGCCCAATATGTGAAAAACAATCCTTGTGCCCATTCACAAGCACCCGGGGCCAAAGTGTCTCGCAAGGCACATGTGAATGATGTTGAACATAAAGTTTGTGTGGCTGAATTTTTATCTATTAATGCCCTGAAATGCATGTGGATCCGCTGTGTCCTGGAAACAGTTGTCAGACTGACTGTTAGATACGTGTGTGAAATCTATGTGGAATAGGCTGTTTGAACTATAAGGTGGTGCCAGGATTCAGGGGGCTTGAATGGTGAGTGAATGGGAGCAGACCCATGCAATTGGTCAAACTTTGGTTATTATCAAATCCTTCAATTTTTTTCTGAGAAAGGAGGTCTGAATGACGATGATGGAATGAGGCTGACTGAGATGGGTTCGTGTGATATTGGCGCTTGCGTTATGCAGTATGTGCTATACTGATAACTATTTGTGTAACTGCCAAGGAACTTTCATCTTTGAGTAAGATAAAAACAATAAATTGACACTTGTGGTGACCATGTTGTACTACATTCACAGAGCTGATTTGAATAGGTGAAGCACATCTTCATGGTGCCCAGCCACTCTTACTTCCCATGTGAACATGACTGGTCACAATGGGTGCCACATCAGAACTAAGATATTTACACCACAGAGAAGTACTGTTGCTTTACTGTGAATTCCCACACCACTTGACTGTTCAGTGTCTTCAGGATGGTCCTCTGTCCCCTGCAACTTTCACAAGTTGTCTGTTCTCCAGGACTTTATCAATGTGGTGTATCACTACAGCATATTTCTCCAATACAACAATTATCAACATCTGCAAGTCCTTTAAGGAAGATTATGGTATTTGTACAGCGTAAAATCATGATGAGCCCTACCAAATTTGACTGCAAAGGGAGCACTCTAGAGGGTACAGTGTCGTGTTCCACCTGAGGTGTTTTACTGCATTTACTGTATGATACAGCAATGAAGCTCTCACCACAGATAAGGTTATGTCCCTGTGAACTGCTTCCATTATGTTCCTGCCACTTACTGATACTTCGACGAGGAGATCTTTCATCAGCTGGAGGAGCCTCAAGCATGGCTTGATAAGGCTGACCCAAAAGATGACAACCTTGACTACTGATGATGACCACCTTGACTGCTGAAGATCTCCCCCACTCATCTTAATAATTAAGCTCATCACTACTGTATGTCCGTGAGTCCAACCTCTAATTCATAATACCTATAAATTTCATTGCCTTTATTTTTTTTTTTTTATTTTTTTTTTTTTTTAACACTAGCCACAGACATATTAATTATAAGGTTACAGTTTCTACAAATGATAAAATCATATGACTGACTAGAGCTGATTTTCACAAATCAGTAATACTGTACTTTTTTCCTATAGCTAACAAGTTTTTGTTGGACATAAGGGAGATTCAGCACTCTTCTTGTAGAATGGCTAAACCTACATAATGCCCACTGGGGGATACTTGCACTCGCTGTAAGTGTAGCTATAACATTTAGACAGGGCTTTCCTCTACTCCATCCTTCTTTCCTTCATTCTTTCCTCGTCCTTCTGCCTATGGGTGAATTTACACTTCCTCTTGTCTTTCTTTACTTCATTCTTTCCTCTTCCTTCTGTCTATGGGTGACTTCACTGAGTGACAAGCCGAATGGTTTCCTGTATACCAGGAAACCATTTACTACGCTGGGTGATAATCACATAACCATATTTTGGCGTCTGGTGGTTTAGTGGGTAATTGAGGTGCTCCAGTCGGATTGAGCCTGTGCAGGTTTATATCCAAGGGGTGGCCGCAGTTTATTGCTCACCTAACGCCACTCGGATGTGTAAGGCTGGCCACTCTCATCTTAAATGTCAGGGCTAACCTGCCTAGCCCCAGTCTCCTGCACTCCTTATGAGGCAACACAGGAAATATGATGATGTATTTACGTACTTGTGATACGCAGGAAATGAGCTACACTCGTGGGGTCCAGTCTCCATGTCTCAATTGGTCAAACTTTGCTTTAAACTAATTATCAAGTTTTTGGACTAGTCAATCTCCTTGTCCAGGCTGTTCCACAGGTCAATGCATCTACATGGACAGTATATGGAAAACTGAATTTCTTGATTTCTGCCAACTTGTGATTTTCAATTTCTTTCCATGTCCTCTTGCTGCTACCCCATCCCATACAAACAGGTCTTTTCTGTCAATTTTATCTATGCTCATCATTGCCCTGAACACTGCAAGCATGTCATCCCTCTCTCTTCTTTCTTCTAAGGAAGACAGACCAAGCTTTTCTAGTCTTTCCTTGTACGATAGATCTGTCAGGCTAGGGACCATCTTGGTTGCTGTTCTTTGTATTTTCTCCACCCTGTTTATACCTTTCTTTTTGTGGAGACCACATCACTGCCACAGATTCTAACTTGGGACAGATCATATCCATCATCATCATCTAAACCTGTGTCACCCCATGAGAAACATAGGAGCCCGGGGCTAGGCAAGTTAGTCATAACATTTGAGATGTGAGTGACCAGCCTCACTCATTCTTGAGTAGCGTTACATGTGCAATAAACCCCTACCACCCCTTGGATATAAACTTGCACTGGTTCAATCTGACTGGAGTGCCTTAATTGCTCACTAAATTACCAAGTGCCATAATTTGGTCATATGGTTACCACCCAGCAGAGTAAATGGTTTCTTGGTGTACAGGAAACCATTTGCAGACTCACCTGTACACAGAAAGAAGAGGAATGAATGAAGGAAAGAAAGACGGAACAGGAAAGAAGGAAGGGAAGAGAGGGCAGGCACCTGAGACCAGCACTACATCGAATGAGTGGATGGTGAGCACCCCCACCAACCACTTGGACCATAACCACTGACATTTTTTTCATCATCTCCTCAAACATGTCTTGAAATGTCACTCTTCTGTTTGTCAAAAGCTTCTGTGTCTCTGACAATCTTGTTAATGTGTTTTTTGGGCAACAAATTATCCTGGACCAACACTCCCAGGGCCTTCTCTCTCACTCTTGTAATTGATTCCTTTCCCACTGAATAATTCAGTGATGGCCTCTTAGTACTTTTATCCATTTCCAGTATTTTGCACTTTTTTGCATTGAATTTTATTTCCCATACCCAGCTCCAATTGTAAATCCTGTCCAGATCTTCCTGCAGCATTTTGCAATCCTCTTCAACTTTAATTCTCTTCATAATCTTTGCATCATCTGCAAACAAGCATGCATAATTGTTCATTCTGTTTAAGTAGATCAGGAACATTACAGGCACCAACAATGAGCCCTGCAGGACTCCATTTGTTACTTTCCTCCACCCTGACATCCTGTCCTTTAGTACTGTCCTCATCAGTTGTCTGTCACGAAGTCTTTTATCCATTCCAAGAGGTTCCCCTTCAGTCCTTTGTGCTCCAATTTCCACATTAGTTGTTTATGGGGGTACTTTGTCAAAGGCTTTCTCCAAATATAAGTACAGTAGAGTATACACAATCCACACGACTATCTTGTAGCACGTCGATCGCTCTTGAGTAGAAGCTCAACAAGTTACAGACACACCATCTTCCATTCCTGAATCCAAACTGACTTTCTGCCAAAACCTCCATCTCCTCCACATATTTTATCCCTCTGCCTTTCAAGAATCTCTTGCACAATTTTGAGACCATGCTGGTCTATAAGTCAGGGGTTCTTCCTTCTTCCCTCCTTTGTAAACTGATACCACATTGGCCCATTTCCATTCCCGAGGCACTTCTTCTTCCGGAGAACAGACAATTAAACTGTGAATCATATCTGGCAGCTGTTCTCAGCATTCCTTTAGTATTCAAGTACAGATCCCATCAGGTCCCGGGGCCTTCCTTACATCCTGATTGTTCAGTAATATATACACTTCTTGCACTCTCACTTTTATATCTTTAGAACTACATTTCTAGTCACTGCCTCCCCCTCCACAAAATCACTTTCTTTAGTGAAAACCAACTGGAAACTTTTGTTCATTATTTCAGCTTGCATTGCTGCAAATTTGTAGACATTTCCTTCTACATTCAGCTTGTTAATTCCTTCCTTGTGTTTTAATTTGCTACTGACATAGCTGTAAAACAATTTAGGTTCCTCCTTACATTTGTCAATTACACCTCTTTCAAAATTTTTCTTCCTTTCTAAGGATTCTTGTATACTGATCTCTAGTTCTTCTGTATTCTTCCTTTGTTCTATTGTCACCTCTCTTTCTCCATTTGATCCATGCCGCATCCCTTTCTCTTTTTGCTATCATACACCTTTTGTTGAACCAATCCTTTTTCCAGTTCTCTCTCCTACTTACTCTTGGCACATATTTTTCCACTCCCGAGTTGTAAATGCCTAGAAAGATATACATTTCTTTTGTGTCTCTCATTTCCCTGAATTCGTTCCAATCCGCTTCTCCGAGAAATTTCCTCAATCCTGTAAAGTCTGCTTTCCCAAAGTTGTATCTTCCATGCCTGTATAGCTCATCTCTTGGTGCCACATTCCCTTCTACCACTACATGAGCATTTTTCCTATAGGGCACAGATATTTCAGATTCAATTATGTCCGGTTCTTTGGTTAGCAGTAAATCTAGTCTTGCTGATGTGTCATCGCCTCTAAATCTAGTCTCTTCTTTGACCCACTGAGTCATTACATTATTCATTGCTATATTTAACAGTATACTGCCCCATGAATATTCACTAACTTCTGAGTCCCACTCCTCCCAGTTCACCTCTATTCAATTAAAGTCACCCACCAGGATTATGTTGTTGCTTTTCTCAGTCACTTTCTATAGGTGCCTAACCATGTCTGACAACATCCCCTGGGTACTCAGCCTCATTCCATGCCCCTATCTAAGAGGGGACATATGCTATTGCGATGTCCCTCCCACCTTTCCCCTACCTTCTCCCAGTTCCACATTATCCACATTTATGCTGTTCTTCACTGTTATCATCACTCCTCCTCCCATTTTTTCTTTTCTATCTGATCTCCATAGTTTGTATTTACCATCTCCCACTTGGATATCAATATCCTCACTTAACTTGGTCTCTACAAAGCACACAGTACCAGGCACATTTACCCTTAAAAAACTAGCCTTGCCGAGGTTAAGCCATGTTAGCATATGCCACTTTCAATCCTCTTATGTTATTTTTTATTTTGTCTTTTTCCCTTGCTCTCTCCATCAGTACCTCTTCTTCAATTTCTGATCCATAACTCACCAATAGATCTCTAACTTCTCTTCCACCGTTCTCCGGTCGTTTTTTCTCTTTAGCTTCCTTGATTAGCTCCTTTATTTTAGCTCTTCCTTCCTCAATTGCATCTCTCCTTATCCAAACATTCTTAAACCTCTCCTTGTCTGCTAGTTTCCATGCTATTTTAATCATCTCATTTACCATCACCTGTGACCAATACTTAACTTTTAGTGGCCAAACCCCTCCCTCATTGTATCTTCCCAGCCTAAACACTAATTCAATCACTTCTTGAGCTTTGTTATCACCCTCCATAACTGTTGATAATATCTCATTAGCCCTTCTCAGTTCCTCTCTTTCCCTTCTGATTTTACTGACTTAGGTTTTTCTTTCAATCCAGAAATTAACACACTTTCTTCCTTAGCTGCTACATCCTTGACCAGAGATTCTCTACACTTTAGTACCATAACCACTTCCTTCTCCACCTTTTCCTGGTTTTCCTGTGTGTGTGTGTGTTTAGCAGTATTTTAAGGGTTTGTTTGGATTATGGTAGCCTACCCATGAGCTCTCCAACAACCTGAACCCTCATAGGTCCAAATGGACTACTATGGAATCAACTGCTTTTTAGAACATTTCAGTGACACAATTAGGCAACACAAATGAAACAGCTAAGCCACATAAGGAAAAACTTCACATGTACCAGTCTGGTTGGCCACACAATACGAACAGTAATTCCAACCAAACACACTCACATGTTTCAAAAATGTCCCTCAGAAATGTTGGGCTTCCTTACCTGCATTATTGTGACATATGCTTTTAGCCCTTTCACTGTGAGAGATCTTCATAGGCTAAATTATACTGTCCTGTGGTAGAAAGATATGATACTGCTTTGTCATCACAGTGAAAGTTTGTGAATCCTCACAGGTTTCATGTACGGTAGGCAACGAAGTTATGTCAAGTGAAAACACCTCACATAACGATTTATCGTATAACAAAGTTGATAAAACTTGAGTTCAGTGGGGTTATGCTGCAGTCTGGGTCCATTTAACCTATAATCTAAAATAAATCTTACCCTTTATTGCTTCACTTAATATCACACACTCCACTATTTGCTGAACACTTGCACTACTATCTGGCAATAGCAATAGTGGTTCACTGGCTTTGCATGCAAGAAATGGAATGAAAGGGAAACAATCACAACGAATGTAAACACCATGCACCCATCTTGACTCAAACATCTGACTGCTGGCTTGCACTGGAGGCACTGTATGCACAGGATTGTAATACGTGGCCACCACAATTATCAACAAGCGAATTTCACCATCGATTTATCACATACCAAGCTGACAAAATCCGTGGCCTGGATATATACAAACTGATGCATACCTTGGCCTGATTGTATACAAACTGACATAAACCATGGTCTGACCATATAAACTGACATATACTGGGGCCTGACAGTACACAAACTGACGTATACTGAGGCCTGACTGTATACAAAATGATGTATAACGAAGCCCGACTATCATTCAGGTGGTTCCTTGGCTTCATAAAGAGGACTGAAATGCAGAAGGGTTGTAGGTGAATGTGGCAGTATGGATGAGCCAAGAAGCAGAGTATCCAAGAATCCTGAAAGGGGTGATTGAGGATGAAGGATACAGCAAGCACCATTTTTTTTTTTTTTTCCCTTTTAAGTCTATGCCAAGCTCTACCTCCATCTTCAAACAAAACTGTCAAGTAAAAAAACACAAGGCTGATATGTCTACAATTTCTATCACATTTGCTTTTAACCAATGAGGAAGTTGCAAACCAAAGAGCCGTGATGCATGCCTCAAAGCAGTTTTGGTATTTCCACAACCTGTGAAATCTGGTGAAGTCGGAAGGGCACTGGTATCATAACAAGAAAAGGTGCATGACGTCAAGTGTGTGCCTTGTTGGTCCAACAGTACGGTACTTTGTTCCTGTGGCAAGACAGAAGTGCAAGCAGCTGGGGTGCCTTTCAAAATACCCATGGACACCCAGCCTACCTAGAGGATCACTGTCAAAATGAATGAGAGGTTAATAACACCAAGAAAAACTTCAGTGATACAGTTGATAGACTATGTAGTGATGGTCACTGTTAACATGTATTAAAGGAAGTTATAAGGCCATCTTTGGAAACAGACTGACAGCCAGGAAAAACTGTCAACCTGGATTTCTAAGAGCCTGATATCCAGGACCCAGATCCCGTGCAAAGTGGTGAAAGTGATCAAAACAGTGTTGTGTTGAAAATGCAGAAAGTGTTACAAAATTTTGGGACGGTTAGTGGAGCAACAATAACTCACACAACAAGCTCAGTACCCAATCGGTGCACTCCCCAAAGATGGGACTCCAGATGCTGATGTGGGATGCACTGGCAGCTGCATGAAGGCTTCCTGGTGGGGAACTGGTGATGGCAGCAGAAACCTGGAAGTGGCAGTGGCTAAGATAGTAACCCTGCTGGCTGTGATGGAAAGGTTTGCGATAGAATACAGCACTTAGACTGAACAAGCCCAACCCCTGAGATGCAAGTGAGAGCTACAAATTGTGTGCTCTCAGCAGTATCCTGTCTACAGCCGAAACCCAGAACCCATCACGTCCCAAGCTATTTCGCACCTACGACACCCCCCAATCCCGAGGTATTTTCGATTTTTTTTTTTTTTTTGCTAAAACCTCCGCTTTTGGTGAGAAACATCGAAATTTCATTGAGAAATCGCTCACCTTAGGTTTAAAATACTCGATCCAGGTAGCAGTTACTCCTTACCTGACTGGGTTTTCTAACAGGCTGGCACCAAAGAAAACGAGTTCTATGGGAGGGTAACTATTTCACACCACTCATAAACGATATTTATTTATCTACTTGGTACGAATTTATATGTAGTATGAGAGTATATTGGTTTTCAAACAGTAATATAGGCATTATAAGCATTGTTTCACTCACTAACTTATCACCATACGTGACCTTCTTTTGCCACATTACCTGATCATCATTTCTGACTGTTTCTTCCTCTACTGCTATGTAAACTTTGTCCTCCACATTGTCATCGATTGGGAAATCACTCTGGCCCTGATGTCTTTATTGGCCAGGTCACTGGTAACAGGCGAATTGCCAAGACAATGGTGTGCGGGGGGGTGGGGGGTGGGGGGTTATGCAGTGTAAGGCATTGTCCCTGCTTGGCATCTTGTAGAGGAATAGAGGAAGGTGTCCCGTGTATACATATGAAAAATCACACGCGAAAATTGAAAATTGTGCAAATTAGGGACCTTGCAATTGCACAACGTACCAGTACGTCGTCGGGACTGGCAAATGCAAAATGTTGCAACGTACCCATACGTCGATGGGACACCTCAGGCTAAAGAACAAGTGGTGTTTAACAAGAAATCAGTGGATAACAGGAATGAAGTGATTGCCAACACCCACAAAGCAATGCATTACTACAAGGACTTGCACATTAAAAAAGCAAATCACCATACAGAAATTCTCAACATCCGCTACTCCCAACCCCTGAACTCACCATCAACCTCACTTCATGAGTGAGACTGATATGATGATGTGTCAGTGGTGCCAGAAATTGAAAGATTCATGTCAGATGTAAAGAGGAAGAAACAGCAGGAAGAGGCACAGTAAGGGCACACTACATGCCTCACTCAGCCTCAACCACCTCCCTGCACCCTCACACCTAGCCAGTCATCTTCACACTTCAGGTGAGTGGCACTAATGAGGAAACCTACACATGGTGGTGCTGCGTACCCTGCGTCCCGCAGCTGCAGCATCCACCTGGTGGCAAAACCCCGTATTTCCTTGCACCTTGCCATTGGAAGGATCCTAGTTCAACCCTGGTGAGGCACAATGGGGTGCCAAATACCAGCACGGTGCAGATACTGTATTATAGTGTACCATTATGGACTGCCCCAACAGAACCTGCGCATGGGATTCAATAACCAGCACAATAAATACAATATAAGTGGGTTTCCACTACATTTAAACTTAAAAGAGGGACCTGAGCTTGGTGACTGAAGTTCAAGCATATGGCAGAGACAAAGAGGGCCATTATGATCTTGTACCACATTCAGTAAACCTGTAAATGCAAAAATACTGTAAGACCATCTCAGTGCTCTTAAACCTTGCACATTAGATGGCAAATATATACTGCAGCAAAAACTGTGGCCAATGCTTTGGGTGATGTTTATGTACAGCTTACCTTAGTGAAAGTACTGTAAAGAAAAGAAGCTAGGAAATTACATACTCATATGGTGCCTCTTCTCAGCGCATCTCTCATGGAAATTAGTATCCATTTTTTAACAACATTCTCAGGGGGGTTATTCCATTTGTTAAACCTTTCACCAAAGAACTCAGCTCTCTTATGAGTCCTGTGTCTTACTTTCTGCAGCTTAAGGCTGTCCTCAAGTTTGGTGCCACATATTACAAATGGTTTGATAAGTTTTGGCACATGAAGCCTGCTTGAGTCTCTGTTTTACCTACCACACTTCACTCACTCACCAACTTTCGTGTTTCTGATAAAAGAGTTTCACGGCAACTGCCGATTATTATATTAGATGTCGACGATATATTAAATGTGAGAATTTGTAAATTAAAATGATTTATACAGGTTTGATAATTTTGTATGCGTTACTTTCAAGGTAGGTGTATAACGAAAGTAAAGCATGTTATTTATTAAGTGCTAATCGTGCAGCAATCGCCAGGTAAATGCAAATACCACTAAAAGGTGAATTAAGTACGGTATACATTCATTACCAGTGTAGTGTATACCCTATCACTGTTAATCCACAGAGAAGAATGTGGTTTTCCAGGTGGTCGATTTTCCGTGACTTCCTCGAGTCAGGCATCGCTACCCCAAAATGGAGGGGTTAAGGACATGAGACACTAGCTTCAAATATGGAAATATCGTCTTGTAGCTTCAATACAGATATGTCGCCTAGTATTCCCAGTTCAAGTCGAAAAAGAAAACGGTGAAAAACGTACAAAGAACAATTAGGATACGAAAACTGGCAGGATGTCAGCCACCGTGCAATTTGAAGACGTATCATGGCTCTTCGAATGTCCTACGTGCACCACTGACAAGAGCGCACTGGTGTTATTCAGACAATCAATGTATTTACTGGTTTTCATGGACTCAACCCTGGCATGCTCTTCCGGACGCCAAGTGAAGACGGAAAAAGGGTGCACGGTGAGCGCAGCGTCTGCCGTGATGCCGAATGGCGCTAACCACGAGGAAATGTATTGTCGTACATTGAATGACTCGTATGCCCTGCCCGAATCTCTCGTGCAAACTATGACCTGTTATGCATTCAGGGATTGGCTTGATAAGTTGTAGTGGCGAAAGCAGTACAATGTTCCCTTCTAACCAGACTAATGCAGTATGGCGCACACACGTTGCCATGGTTGCCTAAGACTCGACATAACACCACTTTCAGACAATAGTACCGTACATCATTCTGGGCCATCTGCTC
Source organism: Coenobita brevimanus (assembly GCF_032717465.1). Taxonomy (NCBI): domain Eukaryota; kingdom Metazoa; phylum Arthropoda; class Malacostraca; order Decapoda; family Coenobitidae; genus Coenobita; species Coenobita brevimanus. Next base: position 28,963,594 of record NC_137012.1, read on the forward strand.
TTCGGCGGAATCTTTAAGAAATGCTTACTCGTCATATGGGGTTAGAACTGAGGAATAAAGCATAAAATTATGGTAAAGATTATGATATACTTACCGGACCCATGCGCCAACTCACACCGCGTACCAAGCCATCGCCGTCGCTTAGTTACTGATAAGCTCGAAAACAGACACATGGTTAAGAAATGCCATTAATTAAGGAAGAAAACTACCAAGTTCTCGTGATAAATGCTGTATTATTTGCCAATAAAAATTTCTCAGTTTCTAAACACCTCCTTGATTAAGAAACCCTTTGTAACTCAAAATTACTAAACTTAATATTTGCAATGGAGTGTATGCGCTTATACTGTATGTAAACGTTTGTCTCCTTCACTACTGAGTTTGAACTGTGTATAGATCCGAATACTCGCCACGGAAGGTTAAAATATATTTACTCTAACCTACAGAATCCCTAACCAGGTGTAGTCATACTGGAGGGTTGATTTGACCATTAACGAAGGATTACTGTCCTACCTCATAAGCACCAACCGCGATTCTAATCACTAAATATTTAAATGAAACTGTACCATTATTTTCTATCATCATGACTTTCCCAATTAAAGATGCGTTAAACTACACTGTTTCATTTATTCCCTTTATCCACTAGGACACATCCATTATATCATCGCTAAGAGACATCAGTATCATCTATACATATCCATTATATCATCCATCAGGACACATCCATTATCACACCAGGACACATCCATTATATCATCCACCTGGACACATCCATTATACCATCCACCAGGACACATCCATTATACCATCCACCAGGACACATCCATTATACCATCCACCAGGACACATCCATTACAGTACACCTGGACACATCCATTATACCATCCACCAGGAGACATCCATTAGCCGGTATATCGTTCACCAGGATATCCATTATATCATACACGGGACACCTCCATTTTCATACACTGGGACACATTCATTATATCCCCAGGACACACCCTTTTTATCCACCAGGACCTTTTTATCATCTACCAGGACACATTATATCATTCACCTGGACACATCCATTTTCATACACTAGGACACATTATATCATCCCCAGGACACATTATATCATTCACCAGGACACATCCATTTTTATACACTAGGACACATTCATTATATCATCCCCCAGGACACATCCTTTTTATCCCCCAGGACACATTATATCATTCACCTGGACACATCCATTACTTCATACACCAGGACACATCCATTGTATCGCACCAGGACAATTCATTATATCATCCACCAGGACACATCCATTACATCACACCAGGACACATCCATTATATCATACACAAGGACACATCCCTTACACCATACAGCAAGACATTCATTATATCATCCCCAGGACACATCCATATCATCCACCAGGACACATCCATTATATCACACCAGGTCATATCCATTAGCCTATATCATCCACCAGGACACATCCATTACTTCATACACCAGGACACATTCACTGTATCATTCACCAGGACACATCCATTTTATCCACCACACACCATCCCTTACTTCCCATCCACCACACACCATCCATTCCTTCTCATCCACCACACACCATCCATTCCTCATAGACCACACACCACCCTCGTCCTCCACTCAGCTAACAGTCTTGCTCTCGCTTAATACATTTATTTTTTTATGCAGATGAAATAAAAAACGCTGTCAGAGAATAACAATAATAATAATAATAATAATAAAGCTACGCCGTCAGAGAATGAGTCTCCATAACCATTTCACTGACATGGTCCAGTTCTGTACTTCCGCTGCCTGCCACCCTGCCTACCTGCCTGCCTGCCACCTAACCTACCTGCATGCCTTCCTCTAAGCCTCCTTTTCTGCTTTCAGATTGCCTGGTTGTCTGCCTGCAACCCTTCCCTCTATCAGCTGCCCTGCCTGTCTGCCTTAACTTCCAGTCCTTTGTCAGCATTCATTTCCAGTCCTTCTGTCTATGTGTCAGGTAAGCTGACAGGCAGGAAGGGTGTCACCGTCAGCCAGCAGGCAAGGCACGGTAAGCAAGAGAATGGCCAAAGCCAACATAGATGCACCACTACCTCCTGTATATGTAGGCCTATTTTTTAGGCCTTTACAATAATAAACACTTCAACCATTTTTTTTTTTTTTTTCAATTTCCCCCACAAAAACCTTTTAAAAGCCATCTACAGAACTTGGTGCTTCTCTGCCTCCCCACCTCCCACCCAATGACGTCAGACAAAACTCGTCATCTCTCCACCAATCAGAAGCCAGCAAGTTTTATCATATTTTTCATTACTTTAGCTTCACAAACGCCATCTATCGGAAGGGTTTGTGCTTCCCTGCCCTTGGTCATGCCCAGGCGTGACGTCAGAGCTTCTGTCGTCTAGAGCAGCCGCCATGTTGCGCTCTTATAAATTATTTTGTTCTGTAACTTTCCTTTTAAGGAGAACTATGGCCGTGGGGAATAAGTCTTCGATTCTATTAACAAGCAAGCATGTGCTGGTACACTCTGAAGAGCTGAACGATTTACACTATCAAATTATCAATGATATTAAAAGCAATATCACTCTACTGCAGTTTATCCTCAAATAATTACAGTAGAACACGGTGCACAAACAAAACATTAAAGAATATGTATTGTGATAACTTTCATCATAACTACACGAAAAAGAACTTAAGCTTATATATGGATGCCAATGAGAAAATTAACCCACAATAACAACAGCTGGGACTGGGAGGCTTGTAACAGAGTATATTCAACAAATGGACTCTTACAGATCATTCAAATATTTCATTTACAATATCTTACTCATGTGTAAGTACGCGTATTACGGGGTAAATCGACTCAAGTAACGTTAAAAGGTATCTTGTTTATAAGATACTCAAGTACTAAAAGTAAAAAGTAACCACCAATTTCTCAGTCTAATTCAAACTAAAAACCTTATGTTAATCTAATGTTAAAACTCAGCATTCAAGGCGGACAGACGACAATTTTAAGCCAAGTCAGAGTAAAAACTATATTTCATAATACAGTACTGTAAATGTGACAGTTCCAGAAGTAAAGAATACTTATGAAGCAGCTGATGAATGGGGACGGCATCGGGTGCTGATGAGGTTAAATGAGAAACTACTGAATGTAACTGAGAAAGTGCACCTGTGGCGTTTGACGAAATGTGCAAGAAAGCCTGAATGAATAGAACTGTGCCAGAAGACTGAAATAGGGCTGTGAATGTGCCTCTGTATAAAAACAAAAGCGATTGATCTAAGTGCAAACATTTTCGTGGCATCATAGAGTGCTGTGTGATATACCAGTAGCGAATGAAGAGGGATTTGAAGTGGTGGAGGAGTCTGGGTACTTAAGTGGTGTAAGAGTAAGAGAAGGGTAGTGAAGTGCAGTAACAGGGTAAGAGAGGATGAGTTGCATAGGGAAGAAAAGTGGTTGGTGCTAAGAAGGCCTCGATGCTAAACATAGTCTGAGTGCAGAGACTGCCTACAGGCGATTTAGTCCCTACAGTAAAGTATGGATGTTAGGGGTTGGTGCGGCATGGGAACGAAAAGACGGGATTAATAGTGGAGGTGGGGTTATTGAGCAACGTTAAAGAGTGGACACGGTACGAAATATGGTGATTTGTAAAAGAAGTGGTGACAGGAATTTTTTTGGCAATAGCGTTGGAGAGAATGCTTAGTCAGGTCTCTCTCTCTCTCTCTCTCTCTCACCAGACGATTTTATTCAAGTTAGCACTATTTAATTCCTGCTCTCATCGATTTTATTCAACATGTCCCCCTCTCTCTCTATTTTACTCTTGCTATCGCCGGACGATTTTATTCAAGCTCCTCCCTCCCCCCCTTCTCTCTCTCTCTCTCTCTATTTAATTCTTGTTCTCCCCAGACGATTTTCTTCACTGGCATCCCTCTCTCTCTCTCTCTCTCTCTCTCTCTCTCCATAGCAGCCACATTACAAACTTTAAGAACACCAGAGCATAACCGATCACAAGGATGATGCACTGACGAGAAGGGGGGTTCAAATTCTACATTTTCTCCCACTGGGCTTGAACCTCTGAAACCCCGAACCTCTTCAGTCACCCTCTGGCCACGAGCGGGGGTGTATGTGTCAGTGCCTGGTAGATGGATATACGAGGCTAAAGTTGCTCCTGCATGACAACGAGCAAGAGGATGGTGGCTGCGGCTTCTTTGGGAATGGAGGTTGAGAGGTGAGTGAGGATGGTGGTGGTGGTGGTGGTGGTGGTGGTGGTGATGATGATGATGATGATGATGATGATGATGATGATGTTGTTGTTTGGCTCATCTGAAACGTGAACCCGGTGGACTGCAGGCGCAGGTTGCCCTTCTGCAGTGCACCTTCCTCCTTTCGGGAGAGGGGGATGTAGTTGAGGGATGTTTGGATAACCTGGCAATAAAGCGTAAGGATGGACAATGAGAGACTGACTAGACAAGTGTATGTGCGTGAGGTGGAGGAAGAAGGAGGGGGAGACCAAGGATGAAATGGAGGGATGAAGATATATGAGAGGGCGGTGAGTTAGATATAACGCAATCAAATGGCAGAGGAAAGGGCAACGTGAAGACGATTTGCTTTTAGCCACCCCTTATGGGATTTAGACGTCTGGCAATACAGATAAATAAATATAGAAGATAGGTGCACAGAGATGGACATATAAGTGAACAGACTGACAGATAGATAGGCGGATAGATACAGGTAGACTGATTGTTTTCAGTGATGTATTGGTTAGCAAATGTAACTCGCAGGTGGAGGAACCCATTTTCAATTATTAGGCAGGTCAGACTGTTGGGCAAGGTTGGTTTCCCCCTTGTCGCTGTTCACCCGCCAGTACAGATAGGGACCTGGCCGCAACATTGGCTGCTGCAGGTGGTGTTCTAGAGGTGTCCATGCATTAATTTGTCGATTGAAATATAAAAAAAGATGTGGACAGTTTATTAAAATCTTCACACATCAACATCACCCTCCTACACACCACATCATACTAAACCACATCCTCCTCCTACACACCACATCATACTCCACCACATCACACTCCACCACACCGCACAGTATCCCCCTCCCACACCACTCCACACACACACCACAGTACACAAAATCCTCCTCCCATATTACAACACACCACATAACATCAGCCTCCCACACAACACCACACCACACATCACCCTCCCACACCACACCACACCGAGCTAGGCCATCAACCACAAGGCCCTGACACTCCCGCATATAGTACTGTTGTAACTGTACCGCTACTAAAACAACTTAAAAAAAAAAAAAAAAAAAAAAAAGTTCCATCTTGTCCTTGGTAAAAAAAAGAAAAAGAAAAAAAAAAAAAAAAAGGTCTTTAATACTTTCAGTCACATGGCTTTACTATCATCTATTTATTTACTTATTTTATTTTATTAAGGAGCAAGCGGCATTACATGGGGAGAAAATTGAAAAGTGAAAGAGCGTTGTGTTGATGTGGATGTGGCTGAAGGGGTTTGGAGGGATACGTTAAGGTGGCCTGGTCTTGTGGAGAGGATAGACAATGTGATATAAAAGAGGGTGTGTTAGTGAGGTGAAGTGGAGAGGCGGAGACCACTGAGCACATGAACGGATGGGGCGGATATATGAGAAGGGGGGGGGGACGAGGTGGATGGAGGGCAGTTATAAATGGCAGAGGACAGGATGACATGGAGGCGAACTGTTTGTGGCCACCCATTACGGGATTATGCCACCTTGCTATGTAAAGGTACTAGATAGATAAATAAATAAATACACACACACACACACACACACACACACACAAACTGGTGTGTGTGTGTGTGTGTGTGTGTGTGTGTGTGTGTGTGTGTGTGTGACTATACATAAGATGGTCCACATTGAGCATCCCAGTTCTCGTGTGCTGCTGGTGTGGGAGTACAGATATTTTGACCTACGTGAAAGCTCTTCATTTATGCAATCAGTGGACGTATAACATGCCATTATAAAGGACACTGAGTATGGGAACTATATTGCAGATGCTGGGTAAATACTACACTGTGTTCATTTTCACTTGACAAACATCATTAACCCTTTTCAGTTCAGGTGATGGCCATACCTAGTCAGGCTGGAGGGTTGATCTGACTAGCAACCATGGAGACTCATTCCTACCTCACAAACTCATAAAATTTCCAGCAACCACAAGTAAATATTTGAGTAGTGAGAATGACAGTTCCCCGAGATGAAAATAAGCTTTAGCAATGACAGCCGTCCCTTCAACACACGAGAACTGTGATAGGCAATACAGTAGGCTATATGATTTTTTTTTTTTTTTATTGGGAGGGTGGGGAGATGCTAGTGTTACTATTTTTCTTTTCTTTTTTTTTAGAAGAAATGTGGCAGCGACGTCAGACTGGCGCTTGCATGGTTGGTGACGTCACGGCTGGGTGTCTGATGTTTTAAAAGAACCTGGGAAAGTTATTACACACCCATAGTACCGGTAGGTCACAAAAGGTAATGTTATTGTTTTCCAATCTATCATCTATCTATCTACCTATCTGTCTATCTATTTATGTATATTTTCTTACCTGTCTACATATCGCTTTTTATGATGTAAGGAAAATTGTAACCAAAGGCTAAAAGCCCTCAATAATTGTTCCCTCCAAGAAAATGAAAAACAAGATAGCAGAGAGCCAAATTCAAGATCCGTTCACTCCGACATGCCTGGACACTGCGTTTGAAAGACCAGCTTGCTTATAGCTATACATCTATCTGTTTATCTATAGCCTGACGCTTTAATCTTGGACGTGACCACCAACGAATATCCTTTATGTCACGCCGTCTCCCACCATCAGTAGCCCTTTCTTCAGTTCACCCCCTCATACACCTTTCCACCCCATCCCTCCATATCGTCCTCGGGGTCCCTCTTCCCCTCTACCTTTCCACCTCACTCATAATGCACTCTCCTGGTTAATCTCTCATTTTCCAATCTCTCCACCACAGTAACCGGAACATAATTATCGAAACAAGGAAGAAAAATTGGAGTAGCTATTAAGTATACCCTGATTCAGTAACAATATAACATTTTCTGTAATGTCAAAAATATTATAGTTAAGTGACTTTGAAGGCTTCGTAGCACCTCTTCCTTTGCAGTTTATTCTTCACATTAAGTCGACGAAAAAGTATCGTCATTATCATCCCGCCTCTTTCCGTACCAGCTCCCACAATCTAAAGCATACTCTTTTCAGCTCTTCTCCTCAAGGAACTTACTCCACAACGTTAACAAATCACATTACTTCTTATCCTACTCTCTATCCACACTCCACACACGTTTCTCAAAATTTTCATCTCCCATGTTCAAACTCCTGACTTGTCGCTACCATGTCACACCTGGTCTTACACCCATATGATGAGTGTATTAATACAAATAACAAACAATAATGTCATGGTATAATATCCAAAATAAATCACTGGGGAAGCGGTGGCACGAAATCGTAATGGCATCCTCTGCAGCACCAAGTCATTTCTAAGTTGAATTGAGATATAATTACAGGATATGAAGTCACCGCACTTAAAAGCTTAGGCCGTACTGTAAAAAAAAAAAAAAAAAAAAAAAAAATGATTTGGTTCTCCAAACCCCGCGAATATCTGAAAGTGCAAATATATCACAAGGTGTATATAATTATTTACCCTGCAATTTACTGATCCTCGTACTGAAGTCATCCGCAATCAAAGTGTTACAGCCTACACATCAAAATAACAGTTTACAGGTATATGATGAAGACTCAAATAACCCAACAAATGTTGCTGCTGCTGTTTGCAGGAAAGAAATAGTACGGTAACTATAAAGCACATGCAGATGCGGTTTTTTGCAACGTTAAAAATATATTTTAACTAATATTAACACAATGACTTTTGGGCTGATATTGTTTTCCCAAACTCCGAAACTCAATACGAAATACTGAATCTTGATAAAGACTATGATTATTCATTATACCCATTCCTGCGAGCACCGAGTGTATATGAAATAGAATCTTGGTCAAGTTTAGTCATGTTGCTCCCATGGTATTTTGACTGATACTGACTTGTTAACTTCATTGACACAGAGCGTATCTGCTTATACATGAAATATTGCTTTCTGTGGTGAAGTACAACAGTTGAATGGACTTCAGCTGAATGTTTATTGTATGGATGGCAGAGCTGATACAGAATGATATGAAGTGAAACATATGACCACACGATTAGCTGATTTTGTTTTGGCGACACTCCATATTCAATGCTGTCAAAATTGGTCAAAATTTATTTACACATTTAATTCTCGCCCAAGCCAGCCAGTGATGCGCCCGAGGTATTTTGACTGATATTGACCTCTCCATATTGTGAACACACATAACGTGCCTGCTTCCTCCAGGAAATATTGGCTCTTGTGGTGAAGTAAACAATGAACACTAACCAAATGTACTGTCTGTCGTGTGAAGTGACACGTAACTACATGATCACCTTATGTACTGTTCTGGTGGCCCTCTCCGTATTCAAAATTGTTGTCAAAATTTGTTAAAACTGATTCTGACTTATAATCCTCAGCAACACCTGCTTCTGTTATGGAAAACAATGAGGCAATCATGTGGCGAGATGGCCAACAGATGCGAGCAGGTAGTGTCGTCTAAAGGCCCACACGTCATACTCATTAATAACAGACGCTATGAAAATAAATCTGTCATTCTTCTTACCTAACAAGTAGCCTAGAAGACTCTGGGTGCCCTCGTTGACGCACAGTGATAAAAGGAAGACTTTTTTTTGGGATACGTCATCACGCGGACGCCTCCACGCCACCACCACCGAACAAAAGGGACACGCCAATCACGTTTGTATTTGTATTTATTTATATTTTGTAGCACACTCCCCTAGTTTGATTTTTGCGTTGAATTTCATAATGTTAGTAATTCAATGTTTTATTTAAGATATCTGGCATAAGATAACAGAACAGGTGATAACATCAACAACTCGCAACAAATTCGAGTCGTTACTTAATTACTGTATCATTTGCATAATCAAGTTTCCGTGACGGAAAATGAAGTAAAAGAAAATAATACTCAATATTTTATAATGAGAGCTGCTAGTGAGACGACAGGTATAATTTCGGTGGTGGAGAGGTGAGGTGGTTGCTATGGTAACGGGCAGACATCTTAAGCCAAGGAGGTTCGGTGATGCAAGTATGTGAAGGCATCTTTCTCCGGGACCAAGTTTATTGAAAATAAGTTCCTAATTGACGGAACCTATAGTCAACTTAGAATTTTTAATAGCATGAAGATTGAATGGATGCGAGATTTTTATTCACCAAGCAATATGGTCTTTCTTGTGCAGATTGCTTTCCTTTTCATCCCATCACGTACAGGTTGGCAAGTACATTGCCATCTCCAGTCTTTTGTGTTCCGGGGACGGCTCAGGCTGTTTTTATGTTAAATCAAGACGTTTGGCCTGCTTCATGACTTTATTAATCAACCATGCAGTCAAAAAACAGCCGCATCAGAAATTGAAAGGGTTATGAAAAGTTAAAAAAATATATACAGAATAGGGATTGATGATGATGATGATGATCATCATCATCATCATCATCATCATTATTATTATTATTATCATTATTATTATTATTACTATTACATTCATTTGCCTTGCTTCTCAGGTGCTTATGTTACAGTCTTCACCATTACCTGGACCAGAATTTCGCCATTTTCCAGTTTCCGAGCTGTATCGAGGGATAAACACTATGTAGTATATGATGCTAGTCACGATGAAGTGCTATGTCAAAGTGTAGTCCTAGCATTGCCTTTTTTGCTACTGAACCACTGTTGGACGAAAATCTGGACCAAGTTAAGGTAAAAGGACCATAGGTATATGTAAGAGTAGTCAATATCCAGTGAATAGTGAAGTAATGTGTGTATTCCTCTTATTCCGCAGGCAAGAGGAACCAAAGGAAGGAGGTGCAGACGAAGGCGATCAGGCTGGCATCTCTCGGGGCTACAGTTGGAGAGGCTTTTTGTGATTTCGTAACAGATCTTCCTAAGCGATTTATTCAGTTTACGGCACCTTTAGCTTTCTCGTATTTATTCAGCTTATTGCACCTTTAGCTTTCTCGTATTTATTCAGCTTATTGCACCTTTAGCTTTCTCGTATTTAATAAGCTTATCGCACCTTTAGCTTTCTCGTATTTTTTGTCTTCCTGTCGATGTGGCTTGCATCAGTAATATTCAAGAGGATTGTGATATGTAATGTACAGGATAAATAGCTAAGGGAGAGGTGTTTCGGAATCTCTAGTCACTTAGAAATTATCCGTAATCGTATGATGTGAAATCTAAAATAAGCATAAATAACAATAAATAAAAATAAAACAAGTAAATAGGAAATATAAGGAAAATGAGTATATGAATAAATAAAATGTTGGAATTTTGTCCTGAATTGATTATGTATACAAAATAAACAACTGTCGCCTTGTCTCATTATTACCTTTATCTCCTTTACTACCAGGACGTCTTTTTTGGACTATTCTTGCTGCCACCAGACGATTTTATTAATTTCAGTAAAGCACATTCATACTGAAAGGGTTAAGGAAGGCTGTATATAGGCCCTATAATTCGAAAAAAATCTCTCCAAAAATGTATAAAGTCATCTGCAGGTACCATGAATAAATATAAAAATACGACATCGGTCTGAAGGAATTAATAAAAACAGGCCTGGTTATTAGAAGTAAAAGGCCAATATAAGACACTAGAATTCATTTATAAATAAACAAAGAGGCTGCTGATTTATTTCCAACCAATAGCACCATCTGAAAGTCTGGTCGAACAGTTGTGAGAGTTCTTCAGTGCATGAATATACAATTGGGAGCTGAAATAAAGCTCAAAGCCCTGGTTATTGTACTAAAATAAACTACTCAAGCCAAGTGACACCATTTAGATAGCTCTGCTCCGAGTCTGCATGGCTTCGTCGTCGAAACCTGGAGTGCAAAACCCATAGACTTCTTGAAAATTACCTTTCCTGACCAGCATCAGTCTAGATTAAGCGATCCCGGCCCTTATATACCCTCGGATTCTCCTTACCTAAAATCTCGTCGCCACAGAAAACGCAATATTTTAACTTATTGTGTTAGCTTCAGTATATACGTCACTATTTTCTGCGTACAGTAAATAAAACGCTATTTTTTGACATACAAAAGGTTCATGATAACTCTTTATTTATGGAAAATAAACGGTTAATTAATGTCGTTCTAGGCGACCCGAGAAGACGCCATCGACGAAAAGTTTGAGAATCCATCCGTTGAGTGGCGCTTTAAAGATTCTGACTGCCTTTTTCTCGTAAATGCCAAAGGACACATAAGTTTTGCCAATACTCACATGCGCACATCACTTTCAACTAATGTAATCTGCTACAGCATGGCTGATAACAACATGGATTATGAGAAAAATGGAAAAAACTGAATTCTCGTTTTTTGTTGGAGCGAGGAGGGGGAGTTATTATAAATCAGTATCCGGTCTGACTTACGAAAGTGACTGGATGACTTTGTCGGGTTCTCCGGCTACTTGTTCTCATGCCAGTGAGTAGTAGCCTTGTTTGCTTACTCGTCAAAGGTAAGCTGTATTGCTTTTACTGATAAATTTGTTAACATAAATCTACTTGTTATGATACTGCAGGAAATCTTAGACAGACCCCCTCTACGATGCCGATCGCAGAGAACATCGTCAGTCTTTGCAGGGTCGGGTACTAAGATTTTGAGCATTATTTCAGCTTGTTTTCATAATTATGTCCATACACTAAAATTTTTCACAATTGTTCGACCGGATTTTCAGATAGTATTATATCGTAATGGCAGTAATTAATCTAGAACCATGAAGACTAAAACGAAGTAGTGTTTTTGTCATTGATACAATCTATGCTGTTTTTATTCTAACTTTGCATAAAATTGCCAACTCTCCATCTTGAATGCTAAGATGTATCGAAAGAACACCACCAGAATATGATGCTAGTCACGAGGAAGTGCTATGTAAAGGCTATAGAGCTATACTAGTCTTTTTCCAACACTTGAAACGGTCTGCAAAAGGACGAAAGCCTGGGCCAAGTTGAGGTGAAAGGAGTGTAGTGTATTAATATGGACTTTTACCTCCATGCCTGATGATACTGATTGGTACATTTTGATAATATTTCGTTTTTCAATGCTACCTCCAGACTTTTTTTTTTTTTTTTTTTTCACATAGCTTCGGACAGATTTTCCGAATTGGAAGGATTAGATACAACCTTCCTTTCAAAACTATGCTTTACTGAAATAAATTTGTCTGGCAGTGGCATAAATAAATAAATACCATACGTAATGGAGGTGAAGGAGGTAAAGGAGACATTGAAACAAGGCATTTTTTATACATAATTAGTTTAGGATAAAATTCAGACCTATTTAATATCTTTATTTACGAGATTATACTGTAGGCCGTACTCTAAGTAAATTTTGAAATATCTTCAACACTTCTTCCTTAGGGATTTATTTTGCACATTATAGTACACTTAAATAGCCTCATATGATACTAATGAAACGTATATATTAAAACAGTATACTGTGTATTATATGCAAGGGAAGGTTAAGATCTAATATGCAAAATAAATCGCGATAGAACAAATGCCACGAACTCTCCTGTGCGGCTTTGAAAAGTTGTGATAGTTTGGTATCGATGGAGTGTGTGCAATATGAGGTGGTGTGTGGGAGGGAGACGAGTATGTGTGGTGGTGTGTGTGCGGGGAGATGTGGCGGGGGGTTGTTGTGGTGTGTGGCGGGCGGTATGGTGATGTGTGGCGGATGTGTGATGTGTGGCGGGTGTGGTGGGGGGTGTGATGGTGTTTGGTGGCTGGGGAGTGTGGTGGTGTGTGGTAGTCGGGGAGGGGGGGTGGCGATGTGGCGGGGTGTACGTGGTGATGTGTAAAATATGTAATTGGACTGAAGGAGTTAAAGGGGTATTTATGCAAAATTATTCGCTAAGGAAGATGTGTTACGAAATCACGAAATCCCGAGAGATGCCAGCTTGATTACCATGGGTTGCTCCTCATCCTCTTCGTTTCTTACCTGCGCAGTAAGAGGAATAAACATTATTTCATTACTCTGATAATACTTAATAGATAATACATGTAACTAAGTGTGTGTGTGTGTGTGTGTGTGTGTGTGTGTGTGGGTGGGTGGGTGGGTGTGGGTGTGTGTGCACAGGGCACTTCAGATTGGAATGGGATAGGTTGGAACAGGATATGGTAGGCTATAGCTTAGAACAGGTTAGGTTACGTTAAGATAGGGTTAGATCGAGACAGCGTAGCTCTGGATTAGTTGTTATGTAAAGCTAGATGGGTTAGAAGAGGGTTTTAAAATTCAGTTAGCCATGTTTTGTTGTATAAATAAATTAACATTCAGGTTGGGATTAAGATTATATTGTTTACGTTAAATTAGATTACATATGATTGATGCTGGATAGGGACGCCTTCACACAGTGGCAGTGATATCACCGGGCTGTTCAGTTGTCTGGTTACAGAAGCGTTCCTCAACCACCTCACTGTCCCTTGAAAACAGGCTTGTGCAACTGCAGAACAATGGCAGTTTAAGCCTGCAGTCCACAGGGTTTACGTTTCATATGAGCTTCAGATAACAATACGTGAAATATAATAAAGTAACATCTAAAGTTTTATCATGTTTAGTGTCCAAATAAATAACATTATTGGGTAAAGCTTTTTATTTCGTTGTTATGAAACGTACTGAATAACACTCACAGTCTCCCCTACTCTCATCTGAATATCGTGTGGCGCTGGAATAAAACACTCGTGGCTTGGAAGGTTCCATATTTTGCACTTTGCCCCTCAATATCCTGTGGTATGTTACTCTTTTAAACTGCGTTGAAGCTTATGGAAAATAAAAGTATAACAAGGTATAAATTACTGAGGTATAATATGCAAAACAAATAGCTAATAAATTAGCGTTGCGAGGCCTCAATGTTTCTTAGAGTTCGGGCCTCTTCCTCAGCAACTTTCTCAGCACATTCCACCTCCTCAGTTATTCCCTCATATTATTAATACAAAATGTGTCGCCAAAACGATATAAACAACACGTAAAAGATTATCAAGGTGTTATAAGGAAAATGAATCAATAAGGAAGAGGTGCAACGAAGCCTCAATACCGCTTCAAACACGAGCCTTTGGGATGTAGGTGGCGTTGAGATGGTGCATACGAGGTGATGACAGGCAGGGAAGAAGGGCGCGGGGCCCAGTTTGTTTTTCTTGAAGTTGTTGCAGTGACGCCAACCCTCTCGGATTTTCTCGACCTCCCTCCTCCATGTCTGTAAGTTTTTTTTTTTTTCTCTCTCTCTCTCTGGCCGAGTGCTCTTCTGCCATCGATCGTTATTCCCTGGTTTTTCTTTTTCACGGTAGGCTGTTAACATTCTTTGACTGCCATATATTTTTTATACTATTGGACGGGATGGATTGAAATGTTCTTCCCCTTCCAAGCAAAACTCCTTGTTGTTCCCCCTCTGACGAAATGCAGACGAAAATTAATGTAAAACTAGTATATCCTCTGAATTTCACAAAGATCTTGCCATTTTGCAGGTGGCAAGGCTAGTGTGGTGGCTGCAGATCTTATTGTCCGAACCACACTAGCCTACCTCAAGTTGTGAGCATCCCGCCGATCTCGGCACACTAGAATATTGCTGTGAGTGGGGGCCATTGATAGAGCTCTGTGGTGGGGACAGTACTATAGTGTGTTACCAGTTTGCATAAAATTTCAAAACTGAGTTGCAAGACTAAATACTGGTCTGCTGGAATAAAGATCGCAGAGTGCGCACCATTTTTTTTTTTTTTTTTTTTTTGTATGAGCATTAAACGTGGAACATGTTACTTTAGGAAGTTGCTAGTTTAGTACATGTCAAAGTTTGGTGCAGTATGTGCTCTGAACACTTACCTGACCTAGTTTTGTTCATTATTACTGTTAGAAAACTCCATGAATGGCCCATAATTCTTTTCTGAAAGTTTTACTACTGGAGAGGATTGATTGCTATGTTTCTCCTTCCAGACAGACCTTGTTGCGTTCCCTCCCGGTGTTCACTCTCTGACGAAAATGATACCGTAAAGAAACTAGCATTTCAAGAAATTAGATACGACAAAGTTCATACCATTATGCACGCGGCGATGCAAGTGTGATGGCTGCATCTCCTTGATGGCCCAAACCTTGCCAAACTCCTTCATGTAAGCGACAGAACCGACGCTTGCGGCACACTGGTAAACTGCGTGTTGAGGTATTTCATCCAGTCGGTGACCACTTAGCATTAACTTTACTGTCGTTTTGCAAACTCGGAATAAGTTCTGGAGGTTGCTTGAAAAATTGTTAATTAGCCAAGATCAAAATATCGTAATTTTGTGTTAACTGGTATAGCCTATGGGCGAATATTTAAGACTTAAACCTGGAACATATGTGAATTCAGGTAATGAACAGTTTGGTGCACGTGAAGTTGGATGCAGTATCACTGTCCTCGGAACACAAACTAAATTTAATTTTGTGATGTTTTACCATTTAGTTAAGTTTTCCATATGAAATGCTAGCAGGCCCGTAACCGGGGAGAGGGATGGGGTCACTGAGCTCTATAATATGGAAAGGCTATTTCCGCCGCTGATGTGTGATTTTGGCGACCATATTGAAACAGACACTTAATACTTCATTTCCACTAAAGCAGTGATTAGTAATACACTTTTAGCTTGATAAAAAAAATTTATGGATTATTTTTCTGCCTAGTTCAACGAATTAAATCGGGTACATTTAGCCACTGAGTATATAACAACGCCATAGGTTGCTGTAGTAGGCACTATCCATGTCATGAAACCGAATGTCTAGATTGATAAAGGCCGGAAGAAACATGGAAATATCTACGAGAGTGTGAACAGAAAAGAGGACATGGAGAGAAAGACTGGAGATAAATGGGCCCGTTTTAGTGACCTCATTCATGCAGGGATACCGGGGAAGAATCTTCCCGCCCCACCCCAGGGGACAATGATCTTATAGAATTAGCAACAAAATATATTTCTTACTTGTGAAATGTAATGCCATCTCTCTGAATTCCTGTATCCATTTTTGCATCCAAAAGCTGCACAGCTGACCATGGCACTATATATTACGGAATCATCGACTGCTTTCTAAAACCCAACGAATACTTCGGTTCAAAAACCGTGGGCATCAGGCGAGGTGTAACATGGCTGCCGCTACACCAGCCCTGCCATGGCGGCGGCTACATCAGTTACGCTGTGCTATTCATGAGAAAGCCTCTGCATATTAGAGCTCAATGGATGGGGTCGAGAAGGTCGAACGACTCACCTGCCTACAGGCTGACTTTTTTTTTTTTTTTTTTTTAATTAGTACAAAAAAGTTACTCTCCGTTGTTTAGAAGTTTTCTGCTCTCAGCGTCACTTAGGCATATCCAGATGCCCATAGCAAGCATGGAAAAGACCATTGATCAGCCGTCTGTTACGAAAGTCCAGATTCAGCAGAACCCCCCCCCCATCCTATTCGAAAAGTCTGGATATGGGCCTGTAAATTACAGCCACAGTGAACCCTTTCGAAAGAGGAACTAAAATTCGTCTGGCTTCTGGATTTAACTTCATTCTTGGATCTTAGTACCTGTCTATCTATTGCCAGACGCTTGAATTCCTTACGGAACTGAGGCCACAAACAAATCTCCGTCACCCTGTTCAAAATCATTTCACTGCCTTAGCAGACTAGTGCAGAGTTTTGTAGATGTGTGTCGTGCCTTGACAGTAAATGTAGAAAAGTAAAGTGATGGTTAATGAAAGGGGTGACTCCGAGTGTGATGTTACAGTAAATGGAGAGACTGGAATAGGTGTGTTCAAATACGTGGGTACAGTGATAGGAGGGGAAAATATGCAAAAAAAAAAAAGTAGAGTAGTGACACAAGGAAAGAAAGTACCTGGTGCTATGAAGGCCTTTTTGAGAAACAGGTTAAGTGTTGCAGCTGCTCAAGGCTTACATGGTGTTACTTGCAACTTTAACATACGGATGTGGGACTACGGTGTGGCATGAAAATGAAAAGTCAAAAGTGACCGCAGTGGAGATGGGACTCCTGAGAAATGTATGTGGAGTACAGAGTGGATAGGATATGGAATAATGTGATACGTGAAAGATGTGGAGTGAGGACGTCTGTGGACTGGAATCTAAGAGTGTACCGAAGTGGTTTGGTCATGTGGAGAGAATGGATGACAACGGAGTGGTGAATAAAGTATATCAGAGCGAATTTGAATGAGGTAAGAGATGAGGTAGACCAAGAAGGTGGAGGGATATGGTGGATGAGTGTGTGCGGACACCAGAATCGAAGAGTGTACCGAAGTGGTTTGGTCATGTGGAGAGAGTGGATGACAATAGTGGTGAAAAAAGTATATCTGAGCGAATTTCAATGAGGGGAGAGATGAAATAGGCCAAGAAGGTGGAGGGATATGGTGGATGAGTGTGTGAGGACGAAAGGTAAGTTGGTGGGGCTAAGGAACTGAAAAGACAGAGTTGGCCGAATGAATTTTGTGCGAAGCGCATGACCAGGGATTTGGCATCCCTTTTTAACAGTAGTGTTTGGCTTGGCTCTACCAGATAGGTATGTGAAGCTCCAGAACGTGGTAAAAATTTTTTGGCCCATCTGATGGAGCCAGGATTTCGAGGGCTTGAATGATTAGGGAATGGGTGGCTCATTGAACTGGGCAAACTTTGGCTGTCCGAACATTGCTACCCCAGGGTGGGAAAGGAGATCTGGATGATGATTGTATTCATCTTGTACTGCTTCGAAATTCTTTTTATTTCCCTTTTCACTCAGGTGTGACTGAAGGTGATAACGAGTTGTTGCTGCAGCCCAGGGCTATTTAGAATTAACCCTGAAGACTGTAGGCTGAAGCAGTCATCTCCTCCAATCCACCATCTTCCTTTCATGAGACGGAGGGACTTCAACGCTATATACCGACATTGGAGTCTTCCGGCATTACCACTGCTGCCATTGGAAGGTGTCCCTCAACAGCACTGATAGCACCTGTAGTTTGGTCTTGACTTCCTGCCCTGCTGCCTCTATATACGCGGGTTAGTTAAATTCATGCTCTGCCACTGGTTGCTTTAATTTTCATTTTAATTACTAGTCTATAAATCTGTACACTTTCACCAGACTTAACAGTGCCACTGTAAAAATAATCATTTTCAAGTCTACTTACACAAAAGATGCTCAGTGAAGTCTCCCTGATTACCGATGTCAGCCCTCCCTCTGACTACACTTGGCAAAATGTACTGAAAGATGTCAAGTATGTTACTACCAAATTTGCCAATGTATCAAGTAACTAACTAAAAACAAACGTTAATTTTCTTGCTTTGCATTTGTGGCTGGAAGATTTATTTGCTTTACACATTTGATGGACATTGAATTTATGCAGCTCCTAAAGGTCTGACAGCGTAAGATATTGAAATATTGGCTTCTGTGATTTTTTAAAAAGAGCTTTAGTGATTTTGAAATAACTTCTGCTTCACAGGTTGTGGTACCCTGCCACCACCAGAGGCCCTGTGAGTTCCGGCCTTGCCCTGCCACCACCCGAGGCCCTGTGAGTTCCGGCCTTGCCCTGCCACCACCCGAGGCCCTGTGAGTTCCGGCCTTGCCCTGCCACCACCCGAGGCCCTGTGAGTTCCGGCCTTGCCCTGCCACCACCCGAGGCCCTGTGAGTTCCGGCCTTGCCCTGCCACCACCCGAGGCCCTGTGAGTTCCGGCCTTGCCCTGCCACCACCCGAGGCCCTGTGAGTTCCGGCCTTGCCCTGCCACCACCCGAGGCCCTGTGAGTTCCGGCCTTGCCCTGCCACCACCCGAGGCCCTGTGAGTTCCGGCCTTGCCCTGCCACCACCCGAGGCCCTGTGAGTTCCGGCCTTGCCCTGCCACCACCCGAGGCCCTGCGAGTTCCGGCCTTGCCCTGCCATCACCCGAGGCCCTGCGAGTTCCGGCCTTGCCCTGCCACCACCCGAGGCCCTGCGAGTTCCGGCCTTGCCCTGCCACCACCCGAGGCCCTGTGAGTTCCGGCCTTGCCCTGCCACCACCCGAGGCCCTGGGAGTTCCGGCCTTGCCCTGCCACCACCCGAGGCCCTGGGAGTTCCGGCCTTGCCCTGCCACCACCTGAGGACCTACCATACTCTGCCACCACCCAAGGCCCTGTAAGAACCTGCCCTACTGCCACCTGAAACTCTGTCCTCTCCATGTACTACAAAAATGTTATTCTTTTACAGAATAAAACATTAAATTTTTGGTCTTTTTTCTTTATCTTTTTCTTAAGTCTGACTTGTGCATTTTACATGGTACTGTAACTACTAACAAACATATGACAGTTTTAAAAAACTAGAAAGGTATGTTCAAAACTTTAGATGTACTGAAAGACAGATATTTTATAAACAATATTTAAAAAAATAAATAAATAAACTTATAAAAAATGAAATAAAAAATTCAATTGTAAAAAAAATTTGGAAAAAAAGGAAAAATACAATATCAGACCCAAAAAAAACGCCATTTTGGTAAATTTTTTTTTATATACTAAGTTGATTGCGAAGATTAAAGTGTCCAGGTTCCACGTCGAGCGTCTGTTAATCCGAAGAGTGTCCGGAGACAAGCTGAAACGAAAAAAAGATGTTAATAAAGTAAACTCACCCCCCCAAAAAAAAATTTCCCCACCCCCCATTTCCCTTACCCCCTAAACCACAACTGCTGGTAGTGGGTGCAGGGGCAGAGAAAATGGGAGGTGGGGGAGTGTACAGTCACAGACAAAAGTTTGCCAACTATTTCACCGTAGGGAGGGGGCAGGTTCAAATATTTGACAAACTTTTTTTCTCAATTGTACCAAGAGAGCTCACAGCCCCATCACACATGGACGGCCATCTTTGATTTAAGTTGCCAGTTAGTATTATTGAGTGAATTTTTGGACATAGTATGATTTTGTAATGCCAACAGTTGCCAATTAGTATTTTTTGTGAATTTTTGGACTTAGTATAATTCTGACACCTATATATAAAATAATTATACTTATGAACAATTTTTTGGACTTAATAAAAGTTTTGACCAGGCAATAAAGCTTTCGAGTTACCAACCAGCCAGTGATACAAGTGAACTTTTGGCGTTGGTATACATTTGCAATTTCAGGATAAAAATATTAAATGACTGAATGGCTATTAAATTCAGAAACATTTTTTCTGGACTTTGAGAAAATGTCAAATGGCAACACTGAGTTTGAAATAACAAGGAGCTGTTACATAATCAACGTTGGCTTTTACTAAAAAAAAATGTGGGAGGCCGTACATGTGTGGTGCCGAGATGGACATTGATTCACAAACAGACTTACTATGACTACTGTTTTTGGAAGAAAGACAAGAACAACTGGGTGTAGAATCCTCCATCAGAAAGAAAAAAAATATTCCAGTTACAAGGACAACTATTGTAAGTTACTTTGTGAATCTCGTCCATGACCCACAGAAGCAGGGTCCGAGGGTGTCAGCACTCCAGGTACACAATGGCTTGTATTCTAAGGTTCACATTCTTGTCAGTTTATGAGGCTCTCCTGTAAATCTTCCTTAATTATTTACTCATCAACCCATGGAGGTACTACCATTAGAGTGAAAGGTGGCTACAAGCTTGGTATTTACCACATAATCATCGTTATTGCGCAGGAAACATTCAGCCACAAGTACATCGAGTCAAAGTCCAAGCTGAGACTCGCATACTGTCACAAGTCTTATTAATCATCTTATATTTCTTTCAATTCCAACAGTTTCAAGCAACTGTAGGGTAGTAATTAGCTGGTTATGGGACTTGGTTTAGCTTCCAGTCCACACAAAACTTCAGCTGCACCATGACCAACCTCAATGACTGGACTGCACATGTTACAGCATGGTGCCTCTTTTGGTATTTCATTTTAGTACCTCACTGGCTCTTTGGACCATACCTCACCCCATCCTAAGGTGGGAGAGGAAGTCTGGATGATGTTGATGAGTTATTTTTATTTATTTTTTATCAACATGAGATGTACTAATACTATATATAAACATAGTGCACCTGATCCATAAATGAACTGGTAAGGAAGAGGTGTTGGGAAGCCTCCTTAAATGACAAGAATATGAAGTGGTTTTGCAGATTTTATAATATCTCTTGTTTAACGACTTAATCTGCATTTTACACATCAATATCCTTTTGCTTGCACAGGATGCCCCAGCAGAGGCAGTTGCTTGCCCGGTTAATGGGTCTGCTCAGCCAGACAGACTAGGGTTATTTAACAAGAACAACAACCACCATACTGTAATGATAGTGAATATATATATATACATATATATATATATATATATATATATATATATATATATATATATATAGATATATATATATATTAATTGATGATTAAATTCAAGTGAATGTTATGTGTAATATGCAAAATAAATTGCTAAGGAAGAAGTGCCACAAAACCCCTTATGCCATCTAGAATACAGGCCACAGATACAAGGCCACATGGAACTGACTACACACCAGGCAATAAACACATCTAGCTTAACCCCTGCATAATTAGCCTTTGAAGCAGAATAATTATCTAGCAATATTCATAACATATCCATCCCACTACACACAGAAATAAATAAAATATATCTAGCCATATAAAATGGACTTTCACAGTTGGCTAAAGCTGGCACCACTAAGGAGTAAATTTTCTACTGATGATGTAACAATAGACAGACTTTAAAGTACTGAAGGTCACTTGCTTTGGCCTTGAGTAACATCCTCCAACAAGCTGCATGTTGGACTTCATGAGAATCTAACCTTCATCCAGTTCATCAGGTTCATGTTCAGATGAGCCTGGAGCCAAAACAGTAAAAACCACTCCATCAACCACACCGGCATATTCTGTTTCAGCCAACAAAGCACAACAGCTGTTGACTGTTGCTGTAGCAAATTCAGTCCTTGTGATGCTCAGTTTCCTTGTACTGTCATTTGTTCCTTCATTAACAGCAAACTAAAGATTTTGCATGTGTAGTCTAGTCCATATTACCTGGTCGTACTGTACACTCAAACATAAATAATGCATACACAAAAGCAAATAATGAACAAAGAGACACAGAATATCCAATGGTGAAATCTGTCCAGCTTACCTAATTCTTATTAAGTTTCGCTCCATTAAAACCTTGAACTCTTAAAATGGGGTGATTAAAGAAGCAATGTTGGGCAGCTTTCAGACATGAGGTAGCATGGGGTTAAGTCAGGCAGGGAAGGGTCGGGTGGGGCAGTGTAAGATGGGGTATATTAGGCTAGGGAAACATGACAGGATGGGTAGGGTTGTGTAAGGTACGGTAGGTTATGGTAGGTATGGTACAGCACAATGGAGTCAGCTAAGTTAGGCTGGGAAGGGCTAGGCTGGGCTAGATTAGGTTAGGCAGGGTAGTGTAGGGTAGGGAAGAGTAGGTTATGGAAGGGCATGGTAATGTAGGGCAGGTTAAGGTTAGGGTTGAATAAGTTAGGTTAATATGGATATAACAAAGTAGGGCAGGTTAAGGACAGGGAGGGTAGACTGGGTTAAGTTAGGTTTGGTAAGGGTACGGTAAGAAACGGGTTGGGGTAGGGTGGGCTCTAATAGCTGAGTTAAGGTAAGAGAAGGTAGGTTAGAGCGAGATAGGAAAGATTAGGTTGGAGTGGGGTAGGACAGGATAGGTTAGGTCAGGATGCATCACAATGCTTACATTTAAACTGGAGATACAAATAAAGCCCATAAAATGGGTAACTTCTTTTGATCACCCTTTAAACTTTTTTAAATTTTCTGAGCTGATATTTTTCTTCTCCTCAATGAAAACAAAAAGCACAAAAATGCAAGCATGGATATTTAATGACAAAATCTGGACTGAGTTCACCTCAAAAATCTTTCTAATAAAGTCTTCTTATAATTATTGTCCTTTGCTTTACTCACAAAAATCTGTGTAAGTTTCATTTTGGCTTTTAGAATATCATCAGTACATCCTTAATTAACATCTAAAACTGTACAAACTTGGAGACGATAACCTTATCTCAGTCAGATGAGTTAAGAGCAATAAGATATGCTGTTGACCTGCCTGGATGCTGAGTCGAAATATTTCTTGTCTTCCTTCCCATCATTCTCACTTAAGATGTTTTCCTCTCTTTCTACACAACCTCACCTTTTTCTCTTCTTCTTTCTCTTCCTATCCCTTTTCCTCTTCCTCACCATTCTTCTCATCCTTATCCCCCCTTTCTCTCACAGTTCTTCCCCAACCTCACATTTTCCTCCCTTCATATCCCTTAGTCCCTCTCCTCTACTTCTTCTGTCCCTTTCACTCTCTTGTCTTGTTCCCTTACATTCTTTTTGCTACCTCACCCTTCCCAACCTTTTCCTCATCCTAATCCCCCTTTCGTCTCAGTTCTTCCTCAACCTCACATCTCCCCCCCTTCATCTCCCATAATCCCTCTCCTCTAGTTCTCCCTCCATTTCACTCTCTCGTCCCATTCTATTACATTACATTCTCTACCTCACCCTTCCTAACCTTTTCCACCTCTCTCTCCCTCTCACTCTTCCCTCTCCCTTCTGCAGCCCCCCATATTCAATCCCACTAGGTTGAAAAATATCTCTTAAACTAATCAAACCTTCAGGAGAAAGCAAGTATGAACTACAATATAGCTACTGTACACCATTCTCTCTCCTTCTCTGTACCATATAGTACTTCCTCCCTCACTTCCCCTACTCTTACCTCTCCCTTCCAAGCCTTCCTATTTCTTTCCTACACCACCTTCCCTAGTCCAATAATCAACTGCTTTCCCCTTATGAAAATATCTATTTTATCTTTCTACTTCTACCTATCTCTAATTGTATCTGACTCCCTATCTCAGATTATCTACAGGGTACTCTACCCATTTACCTATATATCTACCCGTCCAATGCCTACCTATCTATCAATCTATCCTTAAACTCAGATTCTATTTGTAGTTCACCAGCATATCATCTGACTGGCCTCTCCTTAAACTCAGATTCTATTTGTAGTTCAACAGCATATCATCTGACTGGCCTCTTAATTAAAAAGATGTCTTGTTTATTACAATCTTGCAATCAATAAACTGCTAATTCTCACAACAGAATGGCTGATATTAATACTGTACCAGCATTGCTAAATTTAACAAATAATGCCGACTCAAACATCAACACAGCTGATTCAAATGGCCAAATTATCAAAACTGAGTGAGCAGAAGTGTACACAAATCTCTCATTTTAAAAGATCATTAATAGAATATTTATAACTGTTTATAAATCACCCTGCAGCCATATTACTGAGGGTAGTCAGCAATAATGAAAAAAGTTCAAACATGTTCTATAACCATCATGCTATTGGAACTACTGTAATTGCTATAAAATATGTGACTGGTCTGCACCCAACACTGAGTGCAGTTAGCAATGAGACGGAAAGTTCAGACATTTGCTGTCCAAAACTCGGTGCCTGTTCACTCCAAGATCTAACACAGTGTACTCCTTGGCATTCTCAGTTTTAATAATATGGCACAAACCCCTATACTGATGCCTTTAACAGGAGAATGATAATGACAGGTATTAAAGACTGATAAAAATTTGACTTAGCTGTTAACATCAAGGAGAGGCCTGGCTGGATGCGACGACTGTCGACAGACGTCTTGCAGTTGTCCATCCATCTGTCAACAAAACACACAATAATTTTTTTGTCTTTACTCTATTCAGCATTATAAAGGGAGCAGCTAGGACCCAGAAAAATGAAAACAAAAGTTTTCATCACTATTATCATCATGACCACTGTCAGCATCATGGTTATCATCATCATCGCCACCATAACCCTGAATGCCATCTTCTTAATCCCACCATCATCATTACCACCACCTCCATCAGTCATCTTCATCCCATCATCATCATAATCATAATCACCACCACCATCACCGTCATCATCTCCATCCCACCACCACTACCACCACCATCAGTGTCATCATCTCCATCCCACCACCACCACCACCATCAATGTCATTATCTCCATCACACCACCACCACCATCATCACCACCATCAGTGTCATCAT
This sequence comes from Coenobita brevimanus, assembly GCF_032717465.1. Classification (NCBI taxonomy): domain Eukaryota; kingdom Metazoa; phylum Arthropoda; class Malacostraca; order Decapoda; family Coenobitidae; genus Coenobita; species Coenobita brevimanus. The sequence goes on from NC_137012.1 coordinate 28,988,753, forward strand.
CTCCATCCCACCACCACCACCATCAGTGTCATTATCTCCATCCCACCACCACCACCACCATCACCCTATTTTATTCTTACTATGAGGTGAGATACGGCTGAGAAACAGGCATAGGGAAAATACAGAACTAGACCTATCACTAAAGTGTCCATCAAAAATGAACAACACCTCTATTCACTCATCACTGTCCTCTATCAACTATCTATCTATCTATCTATCTATAGCCCGACGCCCATATCCCGCAAAGGGTGGCTGCAGACAAAACGCCTCCAAGTCGCTCTGTCACCCACCATTTGACTACCCTCCCCCCAACTCACCCCCCTCTCCCTCATATACCTCTCAACTCCATCCCTCCACCTCATCCTCGGTCTACTCCTCCCTCTCCCTCCCTCCACCTCACCTACATACACCCTCTTAGTTTTTCATTCTCCATTCTCTCCACATGTCCAAACCACCTCAGTGTATTTTCTCCTAATCTTCTCAACCACATCCACATCCACCCCACAACGTTCCTTCACTTCTTCATTCGTCAACCTGTCCCTCCATGTCACTCCACATGCTCCTCTCAAGTAACTCATTTCCACTGCTCTCACTCTTGACTTGTTCCCCTCTTGCAAGGTCCATGCCTCACTTCCATATGTCAGGGTAGGGATCACAATACTATCATGCAGTGACTTCTTAACTTCCATACTCACCTCCCTATTTCTCATCACTGCTTTCAATGAACCCACAACCTTCCTTCCCTGCTGTACCCTTTCACGCACTTCATCCCCCAAAGTTCCATCCTTACTCATCACACTACCCAAGTACTTGAATGCACTCACACTCTCCATATCCTCACCATCCAACCTCACTGTACATTCTCTGACTTCATTCCTCTCAAACACCATAACTTTACTTTTGTTTACATTAACTTTCAGCATCCTCCTCCTACACACTGTCCCAAATTCATTCACCAAACCTTGCAACTCCCATTCATCTTGACCCAACAATACTGTATCATCAGCAAACAGCAACACTGGAATATTCCAAATCTCACCCTCATTCATCAGAGCCACCCCCACATCCACTGCCCTACCCTGCACCTCCTTTACAACCCCATCCATGTATATATTGAACAGCCATGGAGACATCACACAACCCTGTTTCAGTCCCACATTGAGATCAAAGAACTCACTCAGCTCACCATCCACTCACACCGTACTCCTAGCTCCTTCGTACATGATCTTCACAGCATTCAACAATTTCCCAGCCACTCCATATATTCTTAATACCTTCCACATACCTTGCCTATCTATTCTGTCATAAGCTTTCTCCAAGTCCATGAAGGCAGCATACACTTTCTTTCCCTTCTCTAGATACTTCTCCACTAAACATCTTAGAACAAATATCTGATCTACACACCGTTTTCCCTTCCTAAATCCCCCTTGTTCTTCTCCAACTAGCTCCTCTATCATATGCCTAACCCTATCAATGAGTATTCTACCATGTATTTTACCAATCACACTAAGAAGGCAAATACCCCTATGGTTACCACATACTTCTCTCTCCCCTTTTCCTTTATATAAAGAAACAATTATACATGATTTCCAGTCCTCTGGAACCCTTCCCTCTTCCCAAGCCAATCTACACAACTTCCATATCCACTCCACAACAATCTCACCCCCATGCCTCAGCATTTCACCACACACTCCATCAATTCCTGGAGCCTTTCCCAACTTGATCTTCTTCATTGCTTCCACTACTTCCGTCCTACGGATCTCTTCCTCCCTCCTCTCATCTCTTCTTTTCCCAGCCATTCCCCAACCACTTATATGCGCACTGCTGTCACTCTCTACATTCAACAAATCCTCAAAGTGCTCCTTCCATCTCCTCAGTTTCTCTCTCTTCTCCACCAACAATCTATTATTCTTATCTTTCACTCCCCTACTATTTCCCCTTTCACACTGCCTTACTTTCTTTACCTCCTTCCAAAACAATTTCTTACTCTCCCTCCATTTCACACTCAGATTCCTCCCAAACTCTTCATCCACGTTCTTCTTACTCTCCTTCACCAGTCTCTTCACTTCCCTTCTCCTACTCACATATACAGGTCTCCCTCGTTTTACGTTGTATCATTTTACGATATTTCGCATTTACGATCCTTCTTCTTTAGTACCAAGTGTTCATTTTACGATTGAGCTCCCTCGCATTTACGACTGGGTATGTGGAAATTCTGCACTCACAGGCAGATCAGCTGAAAGATGCGTGGCATAACCGCCCCACCCACACAGTTTCCCGCGCTTTTGCCAGTCTAACCCGCATGCTTGTTCAGCATACAACCTCTGTGCATCTGTGTGCATCAGTGCCCATGATATTACTACTTCTCCTGTTCTTCATATTTTGCACCCCTAGTGCCACCACCGTGATGTCTTGTAAATGCCCTGCAACATCTGGTGCTGGTGATATGAAGCCAAAGAAAGCAAGAACGTCCTTAACCCTGGAGTCTAAGCTTAATATTGTGAAGCAGCACGAAGCAGGTGAGGGGGCAAACACCATCGCTCGTTCCATGGTCTTGCACAGTCGACTGTATCGACTGTTATAAAGCATGCTGTCAACATTAAGAAAGCTGGGGAGACAGGCACGACTCTACAATTCATAAAACATCATCATTATTACTGCATATTAGATCACTTGTATGGGTCTTGGGTTCCTTATATGTGAGTCCAGGAATGCATCCCTATTTATCCCATTCAACCTTAATTTCGCTTTACGACATTTCGGTTTACGATTGCCTTTCTAGGAACGCATACCAATCGTAAAACGAGGGAGACCCGTACCTCTCTCTCATCTTCTCCCCTACCTCTACTCGTTAACCATTCACTATATGCCTTCTTCTTTTGTTCCACAGCTCATTTCACCTCATCATTCCACCATGCTGTCCCATGCACACCCTTGCATCTCCTCCCCATTCCACAAACCACCTCACACGCTAAGCCTATCTCTTCCACATGCTCGTAGTCTATCATTGCCTTTCATTCAACAAGTTCACCATCCATCCTCCTCATTACTCTCCATGTATACCGGTGGATCATCTTATGTCGAAAGTAGGTGTTGGCTATTGCCATCCCCTTACCAGCACAGATGTCCACCAAAGCACTACCATTCCCATCTACGTCAGCTGGCACACTCCACTGACCAACCACTCCATCCACTCGTAAATTCCCAACTTTGCCATTCATGTCTCCAATCAAAAGCACTCTCTCGCTCCTCTCAAATTTGTCCATACATGCTTCTACTCTCGCCCAAAACTCATCTTTCACTCTTGCCACTCGGTCCTCTGTTGGAGCATACACACATACAATCGCCCATGCTTGTATACCTACTTTCATCCTCACCCATACAATCCTTGCACCCACTGTTCCATACTCTCTTATATTCTCCTTCCATTTCTTGCTTATCATCAGACATACTCCCTCTCTTGCCCTCTCATTCTCATTAACTCCTGCACACATACCTAAACCATATTTCCATTCTCTCACCCTTTCACCTTTCCATTTAGTTTCAGTCAATCCACATATATCCACTCTTGCATCCTCAAGCACCTGAACAATCTCTCTCTCTTTCACTTCATCATTCACTCCTCTCACATTTCACCCTCAGAATGTCCTTCGTCCGTTCCTTAGCCGTCAACGTATGGTCTGTCCTGGTCCGAGGCTTTTATTCGCTTGTTTAGTTAGTTCTTTTTACAAGGTGAGGTACTAACCCACCACCAACCCTTTTAGTCACCTCGTACGACAAGCAGGGATAATGGGGGAGTATTCTTGAAACCCCCCTACCCCCAGGGTGTATCAACACAAGAAAAAAAATACATGAATGGTGTAATGATGTTCTATCACACTTGTTTCATTAACCGACACTAGAAGAATTACCATAGTCAAGTAAAATCAATATCATAAACACTAGCTACCATCTTCATGATCATGATCATCAATTTCATCATCATAACATCAAGAACTATAATGATAATAATAATAACAATAATAATAATAGTAATACAGTAATGATATTTTCTATGCAAGCAGTGGCTCAGTGGGTCAGAGCGCTCTAACCAAACGGTCGGTGGTTTGAGTCCACCCAAGAGTCGTTGGTAGACATCAGGAAGGGCATCTGGTCATAAAGTGTTACACACTCCAAAACCTAAGTCCTCTACCCAGAGGCATCTCGTTAGCCCTTGTCAGAAAAAGCCTAATGTTACCCACTCCAATGGGACAGTGCCAGAAAACAGGAGAATTCAACCTTATTCACTCACATTCTATCCCTCAGCTGTTATATGTAATGGCGTCATATCTACGACCTATCTTAACATTACAATCAACTCGTCAGCTAATTAAATTAAATACATAATATTGTAAAAAGAAACATAATTCTAGTAACACAGAATTGCAACATACTTGCAACAGTAATATAACGGTAACATAACTGGAGTAACTTACATTGTAATAATATATTTGTTACATTCAATCATTCATCATCTAATCCAGTGTTGCTCCATGAGGAGCCAAATGGTTTCCTGTACATTAGGAAACCATTTGCAATGCCGGGTGGTAACCATGTAACCAAATTATGGCGCCTGGTGGTTTAGTGGGTAATTAAGGTGGTCCAATCGGATTGAGCCTGTACAGGTTTATATCCATGGGATGGTTGAGGTTTACTGCTCATGTAATGCCACTCAGTGATGAGTGAGGCTGATCACTCTCACCTTAAATGCCAGGACCAACCAACCCACACGAGGGTGGACAAACACCTGAGTTGAGCGGTGCCAGCTGCCTGCACCAGGAAGTGAACCCTGGTACTAAGGAGCCAGCAGTTTTATTGCTGGCAATGATAACTACTGTACTGTACTTGGTAACTGCAGATGAATGGTTTCCAAAATGAACTAATAAAATATGTCAACAAACTGGGTTAGCAAGAATAACAAGAAAATATGATATCAAACTTACTCAAAACTGCAGGCAACAGCTTCTCAGCCAAGGTCCTCAGCTCCGAATTTGAGGCCGTATGCCTCGTGCACTATCCACCTTCATAATGTCTTATTGGGGTTGGCCACGTATAGTAATTCTCGTTATTCAGTTTGGCAAAAGGGTTTTCTCTTGCTGCAGCTCCATCCTCATTTTCCTCCCTCTCTACAGTATAGAATCGTAACCTGAAACAGAAAAGCGTGTCTTAATTCTATAGAGCCATGAATTAGGGTTGGAACATGGGATGGAGAGGTATAGTATATGAATAAAAGGAGTGTCAGTCAGGACGGCAAACTGATGGCAGAGGACAGGCTTACAGGTAGATGGTTTGTTTGTGACCATCCCTTTTGGGATTATGGGATCTGGCTAGGCTATAAAGAGAGTTGAACAGTAAACTGTTACAACAGAATAAGTAAACAGTCCTCATTATGAGTCAATGATGTTTTCCACAACATAACAACTTTCTCCAGTATTGTAATTGGTGGGGAAACTGGCAAACCAACTTTATGGTAGCGATGTAACTGTAACCCATTGGAACCCATGGTCCTTTACAGAGGACAGTATAAAGTACTGTACTGTATTTTCAAAAGTTAATAAATGAGGGAACCCCTAGGTACAGACCTATTAACCCGGCAACTATGAGGCAATAGATAGAGGTGAGTATGCTAAGTACCCTTCCAGCAAAATCCCACACACAAGAGCCCTGAACACAAATAGATTTACCCCATCACTCCTAGGTCTTTTCTCTTAACTGAAAAGAATTATCTCACGTTAACCTAAACAAATGACATGGTGCCATACCGGTAACAGGCATCTCTATAATACTTGGTGGCAACCAAAATAAAAGGGGACGGTAAATCCCCCAAACTAGGGTCAATGGATCATCTAGCTCTGCAGGGCAAGGAGAGATCCTTGGCGAGACCACTACATCTCATTCATTCATTCATTGCCAGATGCCATGTATCCCAAATGGAGTGGCCAAGGGCTTAGAGTTAATTGTTTTACAGGGAGGGGCACTAGTCCTCTACATCTCTCACCAGAAATATGCCACCCTGGTGTGGGCTCGAACTGCCGACCCTGCAGTCAAGAAACATGAGCACTACTACTGAGCTATTCTGGCCTCATACTTGGTGGCAGTGCACTGCTGTTATCAAATGAAAAAGACCTACACATGCTAGGAAGTCAATGGTCTCTAAATATAAGAATGTAAAAAAAAAATGTGTACCAGTAGTGAAGGGCAGGTTAATCCAAATAGTTTCTGAAGCCTTAATGCTGAGATTTATTTATACTGAACAAAGTCTTCTGATATTTACCTGAATCCAATATCAATGAGCCCCAACCACTGAAAAAGGCATAAAAGGCAATTTTTGTTACTTACTGATACTGGACACTTAGCTAAAGACAAAATAAAAACACCCATCGCTGTTTATAAAGTATCCAACATGCTTGCATGAATCGGTCTTCGTCACCTAATGGCAGCTCTGTGCTGCTCAATCTGCCTGCCTCTCTATTCAGCCAATATTAGCAAATCATGCTGGGTCTGGTTAGTACTTGGATGGGTGACCGCCTGGGAACACCAGATGCTGTTGGCATCCCTATGTCAAGTGGGGTTGGTGGAGGATTAGTGCCCCTCTCTGTAAAACAATTAACTCTAAGCCCTTGGCCACCCTGTCTGGGATACATGGCGTCTGGCAATGAATGAATGAATGAATGTTCTATAGGTTAGGCTTAGAGATGCCTATGTTAAGTTAGATTTGTGCCAAAGTTATCCTAATCTAACCAAACTTTAGAGACAGAAAGTGATTAGCTTTAACAGACTGCACTACTGTACTACACTATCTATCTATCTATTGCCAAATGTCATAATCCCCAAAGTGGTGGCCATTTGACTTTGAGTAATTTGTTTTACTTGGTTGGGCACTAACCCTCCACCAACCCACTTGTTGACACGTTCGGAGCACGTATGGTTTACACCCAGCGTTGTAAATGGTTTCTTGGCTTACAGGAAACCATTTGGCTTGTCACTCAATGTAAAGCCACCTATAAAAGAAAGAAAAGCAATGAGAAGTGACAGGAGAGATGGAAGAAATAGGAAGAGAGGACGGCAGGCACAGAAAAAGAATGATAAAGGCTAAGGAAGAAGTAGGCAGCACTACATCAAGTGAGTGGATGACTACACAATTCAGAAAAAGATGTCAGCCATCACCTGAATCAAAAACTCCCTTTACTGTCTCATGAAATGCTACAGTGGAAATTAATGCTTATCTGCATGGAAAATCAATACAAAAAATAAAAGTGTAGTTAGTATAATGTAAGACATATGGACTGAATATACAAAATACCCAGAATCACTGTCTGTGTGAAACTGCAAACTGATACTTTTCTTTTAAACTGCCGTATGACATTTGTATCCCTGGGGGACTAATAACCTCAAGGTTGGGAAAAATTTACTTAATTTGCAAAGCATGTGTCACAGACCAAATGTGGCAGTGAATGATGACATAAACAGAACACGTCAAATATCTTATAATAATATTTACACGTACCAATGTTGGGCTAGTCCTAACCATGGCATCACAATATTCACTGAAATAACATACACTAAACCTGATGAAACTAACAAAAAACCTAACTAATCTTATGCTATCATTATCCAATATTCTATTTTCACTATACCCGGTACTCTTCACTTTTTGATCGGCCAAAAGTTGCCACTTCTCTGTCATGAAAGCTAGGCTATAACACGAGATTAACATTAAAATTTGGTGTTAGTCACAGAAACCTGATGAAAAGGATGTTGCGTCTTCCCTACAACATTAACTGAAGACGAACTGTTTTCAGCATGTCAACAGCACATCATCAACAGCTTAAAAACGGCTACATCTATTGAGCCGGGGTGGAGCCTAATTCATCACTATTTATGGGTATCTATTATCCGAACCTATGGTAGCCTAGATACTTAAGGTACCCGGTAAATACTTACTGTTACCATTCTGCGGGAAGTACTTCGGCAGCAGTGTCAAGGATATAATGTAACCTGTCATCAAAACACACCTGGGATGTCAATTATCGTTCATTTCATCACACACGGTCATTTGTGGGAAGAGGCTTTGTTTCCAATGTTGCAAAAATCTGCCAATAGATTTGCTCTGCCACATTCGCCAAGATATACACATTCGCACGGCATTTCGATCTTAACACCGGCCGCGTACCACTGTACCACACCAACGGCTCTGCAGTGGGGCAGAATATTTGTTTCAAGAAAGAATAATTGCTTTACAGCGATGTAAATATACGATGGAAAGACAGCGAACTTTTGGATCTTTGCATTATACTATCAACATAGTTTTATTTTTACCGCGATCAACTTTTTCAATATCTTGCCCTTTTGGGCGAGGTATATAATTTCCTAAAAATCAGGGGCTGTTTGTTGCAAAATGATACGTTCAAGCATTGATTTTTCTTGTTCTGACTATGATTTTCCATTATTCGTGAACAGTTATCCAAAATCTTGAAAAATAAGTTATTCCCTCATTTGAGACTGGCCGATGTTGGTCTGACGTGTATGAAGAAGCTGGGGTTGCCAATTTAGCGTTTTTCTCGCTAGCTCTAGAGATAACTTGCCATTCGGCAAGTTAAGCGATAAGATACTCACCAATATTCTATATATACAGTATTTTCAAAGTTTCTGCGATATCTTGAAGATTACATAACCTTTTTAGTATGGTCTCTTTTTATTTAGCGATATTCAAGCATCAGGTAGAGCACTAGAGCAATATGATATTGACAGGATGAGGAATGAGAGAAACTAGATGAGTGTAGGTGAAGGTGGTGGAGGGGAGAGGAAGACAAAGATTAAACTGAGAGATGTAGTGGATGAGATATACAGGAGAGGGGGTATGAGTTGGGGAGGGCAATCAAATGTCAGAGGACAGGGTAAAGTGGAAGCGATTTGTTTGTGGCCACCCCTTACGAAATTGTAGCGACTAGCAACAGAGAGATCGACATATTATAGATTACCGCATTTAGCAACATTCTAGCAATTTGGGGGACCAGACAGCGATACTCATGAATTTCGATTTGGGGTCATGATCTCGTCAGTTAAGGAGGCTGTCCGACTGCCTGACTGAAAACTTTACTAACGTAAAATATGCACAGTACATACACAAAAGATGGAGCTGATCTTGCACATATTCCTTATCAGTTTATATGCAAAGACCACGTTATTATTCTCCTTTGTGTTGTTTTATGCAATCTATGTCAGTATTAAAAGGATATGAACAGCCTAAGAGAGTACCGAGGTGTAATAATCAAAATATATTTTGAAAGCAGTAAGTGCTAGAAAGCCTGAGAATACAAGCACTTGCAACCCTGGAAGAGAAGCTGGTGTCAACACAGCTGCGCTGTTTCCTTACGTCCCGAACTTCCCTGTGTCATTTATTTCCCCTTGCCTGAGTTTTCTCTCCCAGCCACCATGCACACGTTCTTGTCACGAGTGAACGCCGTCAGCGCCTTCAGCCTGAGCACCTTAGCGGCTCTTACTTTCCTATGCTTCGCCTCGACGTTCCTTGTCAACTACAGTGCCCCAGTCACCATCACCGCCGCTAATATTGTGCTGTCAGTTTGAAAACATTTACTGATTTGTTGGGTGGTGATTAAACAGATAGTAACAGGATATGATATAACCTGACGGACGCCTGGTAGTATAGTGGGTTAGGGAGCTCAAAAAAGAATTTTTAAAAGTTACTTTTAACATGCTGACTTGTATAACAGTACTTAACCTGTGAAAGCAACATTCATCAGACCTAATACCCTCATCATATTAGTTATTTCTGCTGAATTTGAGTGTTATAAATTAATTGCAGTATGATAAAGTGAATCATTGGCATAAAAGTTGACGTCTTTGAACGGGAGTCCTCGTATATTTTCTCCAGTTTTTAACATATGTCTGTGAATTGGAGCTCTTCTAGACAGTACTGGTCATTTACTGCTCACATGCCACACATGGACAAGAAACAGGTCACTCACTGAATATCTGAATAAACTCTCAGGAAGCCTGGTCCATGCAAGCACCCCTACTCCCCCTCCTGGTTTTGGCCCAGCCAGATATTTCCCCTGCACTCAAAATACGGTTTATACGGTGCTTTTCTTTACAGAATGGGCCCTATTACAGTTACCAATTACAGTATTCTTTTGTTGTGATTGAAGCCAAAAGGTGTAGCTTTCTTTTGTTGTCGGACCATACAGTAAGTTTGTAAACTTAAAAATTTATATTGAAATGAGCGTATGAATACTAAACTGCATTCATTCACGATGATGATGGAACTTTTTGAGGAAGTAAAATATCATTTTATTACACTTCCTATTCTATTTGTCTTATTTTACAATATATCAAATCTCTCATAATGTATGAAGTACATGAAAATTTGCTATAGTACTATTTTCTGGTCCCAATCATAGTGAGATTTACCGTAATATATTAGCTACAAAAAGTAAAAGATTATCACTTGTAACTTGCACCTGCGAGACACATTTACAGTTAGGCACACCATTGCCTGACATATGAGCTATAATGCATACGAAAGCGGATCATGTACCTTTTCTTTGTGCTTTTTCATCTAGTGGTCATACACGTTTAAATGCGAATGAAAACCGTGAGGGGGGTAAGTAGATCATACGCATCAAACGTGTAAGAAAACCGTGAAAGGGTTAAACTGCTTACTTGAGGCTCCTTACACTCCTAATGGTGAAATAAAAGCCTGGATGTTAGATAAACAGATATTCACATACTATTGGTTTACTTTTATCTGAGTGCTGGAGAGGAATGCCTTCATGTGGTGGCACTGATATAGCTGGACGGTGGAGCTGGGTGGTATTATACAAACGTCCCTCATCTCCATTGCTATCCACTGAAAGGAGAATAGTGGGCTGCAGGAAAGGGGCAACTTCATCCTGCAGTCCACAGGTTCACATTTCAGATGAACCCGAGATTACTACTACCGGTACTACTACTACTTTTACTTAACAACTAGGCTACTTCTGCAACTTAAATACTAAGTAGGGGTAGCATCAGCATTTATTAAAAAAAGGGGGGAGGGGTCCTAAACTTTTTCCACTGCTACGTATTGATGATTTCTGATGGCGGTGGTGGTGATAATGGTGATGGTGATGATGATAACAACACAATTACAGGAAGAATGTGCCTGAGTATGCCGTCTCCCGCGAGAAGAATGACCTGGGTGCACTGCGGTTTGACATGACCTCTGACCTAACCCCACTGTTCAACTGGAACACCAAGCAGCTTTTTGTTTACCTCACAGCTGAGTACCAGACACAGAACAACAAAGTTAACCAGGTGAGACTGTTATCTGTCCTTCTGTCTGTCTATCTATCTTGGTCTGTTTCTATGTCTGTCTTAATATATCTATGTATTTGTCTGTCTTTGTCCATTCATCCATATATACTGTATATACTGGTATTTATATATCCATCCATCCGTACATGGTATCTTGTATCTGACCCTCCATCTATCTTGCTGGTTGTCAGTTCATTTATCCTTCAGTATCTTTTCAACCCATTCATCTGTCTATCTGTCTGCATTTCTTTTTTTCATACTTTCCTTCCTTCAGGGACCAGTCATTTGCCCTTGCCCCTTGTTTGTTTTGTTTTATTTCGTTTATAATACCTCAAACATGCTTTTATTTGTCTGCCTTGGTCACCTATTGGCGGCTTTCCATGCAGCTAGATCTCAGTCAGCCTCTCTCTCCAGTCCTTTATTGCTGAGGTTACACCGTATGAACTCATCCCCTTGTTGAGTAAAATTGCCCATTATTTTATTATTTATTTAAATCTTAATTTTTGTGTTCATCTCTTTCTGTGCTTTTTGTACCTTACCTTACCCTATCTATTGGTGGGAAGGAGACGTTGAGGAGATGATCATGTGTTTTTGTCAGGTGGTGTTGTGGGACAAGATTATCCGGCGTGGGGAAAACTCTCTGGTCCAGCTAAAGAACCAGCACCTCAAGTACTACTTCTGGGACGATGGAAATGGCCTTCTGTGAGTACATCGGTGTTTTAACCCTATCATTGTTGCCTTTTCTTCTTTCTTTTCTTTATTAAATTGTCATCATAAATTGAAATACATTATACTGTACAATTTTCTGTTTTCATCCAAACCTTTAATTGTAATAATTTAAACATTTTTAGTGTCGGGTTTAGAGTTTGGTGTCATTCGTTTGTGGCTAGAGTGAGAAGTGTTTGGAAGAAGTTCAGGGAGCAGGTGCCTCTCCTGATATTGAGAGGGCTCTTCCTCTGTGCTGAGGGATCTTTGCGTGCAGCATATGTTAGGAGTGTAGTGCTATATGGAGGTGAGACCTGGGCAGAAAAGAAGGGGATATTCACAGGCTCAAACATACTGTACAGGAATGGTAGTGATTAGGTGGATGTGCAGTGCATCCTTGAGTGTGAGGCCTGGGGGGGGCTAGGTTTACAATGTAAGAGTTGAGATGTAGGATGGGACTGGAGTGTATTGATGTTGTGATGACAAGAGGTAGATTGAGATGGTTTGAGCATGTGGAGGGGGTGGAGAATGATATTTTGATACAGAGAAGTATCAAAGTGAGAAGTGTTATCATTAGGGGTAGAATTGCAAGAGGTAGACTGAGGAAGACAGTTTGACCTCAAGGATAAGAGACTGAATAGAGAAGCTGCCTGAGATCAAGCAGCATGGAGAGCCGCTGTTAGGTGACCAAGCCGATGCATGCATGCATTTTGGAGCCTTTAAAAACAAAATGAATTGATAGGTTTCCCTCAAGTCCAGTAACATTATGTGATTACTGTATAGCCAAAATAAACTGCAGATAAGGTAATTCACAGCTAGAAGGTTTGTATGTGTCTAGTTAGGCTATTGTATATCTCAGTAAGAGAGAGAAAGTACAGACTGTATATTCATCGTACTGTATTTGATAACTGACTTTAGGAGCAGGAGGTGGGGGTGGGGGTGATGGAAATGCCACCTTTGCTATGAATGTGGTAACCTGTCTTCCCAAAACATTATGTGAAAGTGACTGAAAAACCTTGCTGTTAAAGTTCCCCCACTCCCTGTAAATACTGGAAGTTGTGGTATGACGTTGATTGTAATAAAAAGAAGGAATGAATGAAATAATACTTAAGAGGGAGCAGAATAGGATTATGCCTTCACTAGTTCTTTTCATTTGATTTTCCACCTGTGCCTGTCCTCTGGCTATAACGAATGCCCATTTATGTGATTTACTGATTAGTTGTAGCTAGATAAATAGATTCACTCACCTGTTGTGTTTTGTTTCATTTTCCACATCTCACCTTTCCAGTGGCCACAAGAACGTCAGTCTGTACCTCTCATGGAACATCATCCCCATCGCTGGCACTCTCCCCCTCTGGAGTGGCACTGGGAGTTACAAATTGACCTTCCCCTCTGAATACACCCAAGGCAGGACTTACTAGAGCAGCCGAGGGTTGGTGGAGAAGCTGGGAGGGATAGTGGAAAGATTGGGAGAGTTAGTGTGGAGGCTGGGAGTGTTGGTGTGAAGTTTGATTGGAAAAAAAATATGAAAGATGTCGGAAGAGACATGTCAGATGATTGAGGAAAAGATTAGAAAATATACAAGATGTGGGAAGATACCATATAATATGTAGTACATTTTAGATAGTTCAAGGAAAAGAAGAGAAAAACTGCAAGATGTTGGAAGATACATTTTAGATGTATATATTTATATATTCAGCAGCACTGTGAATAAGAGATGCAGTCAGGAACTTAAGTGTGCCTACTATTTCACTCCTCTGCTGTGCACTTAGGCCATGTCTGTCACTATCCTCCCTGATGGAGCATATCAGAGAGAATTATCTATGGACAAAGAAACACCAAAGCCATTCTCAACTTACCAAGCCAGCAGAGGAAAGAGAAGTAAAAGAGGTGATACATTAGGTGAACTTTTATTCCTGATTGTACCTTGCCAACAGGAAAAAAGTGTGGAATGTGGGATGGTTAGCTTCATGTCTGAGAAATCATCAGCATTGAAATTTAAAATCCTGAAGCTACTCAGACGATGAGCAATTGAGAGGGAGGCTCATAGATCTTTGGGTTTATAATTCAGATACGTTCTTCCATGAGTCTAAAGAAAAGGTTAGAAAAACTTGGAAAAATATGAAATGTCAAAGATACAAGCTGTTCATGTTTAATATTGTGATGAATTGGAGTTACTAGACCAAGGAAGTACTTCCTGTATGTGGAATGCCATGTAACCAAGCAAATATAGGGAGATCGGTTATCAGGATAACGATATAATTCTGTACATTTTATTACAGAAATTATTTAACGTGTTTCCTTTTTTTTTCTTTCCCCAGTAGATAGGTTGGATATGTTTTCTGCTTATCATTAGGCAGTGCCATCATTGTCAAAAAATGGTATAACTATAATAAATGTAATAATCCCAGGCTGTGAGTTCATGACATAGGTCTAGACAAAGTTCATGTGTTGTTCAATAGGCCAAAATATTTTATGGTGCATGTAAGCTTACCAACTATAAAATAAAATTAAATTGTGAAAATGGTAAATGAAAAGTATAGTATCGTTGCTTGGTAATGTTATACGTTTCGGGATATACTGTTGTTTAATCCCCGGCCTTATCTGGACATTAACCCAGTGGACTGCAGGCTGAAGTTATCCCTCCCCTGCAGTCTACTTTCCCCCTTTCAGGGGACAGGGAAGGAGTTGAGGGGCTTTTGTTAAACTGGGCAGTTTGACTACAGTATATCGGTGCCACTACATGAGGGCACCCCTCTCTAGTACCTTAGAGTGGCTAAACAGATGTACTGCAGTGAAGTAAGTTGGTTGATGGAAGAGAGGTAGATCATAAATGAAATGGACAGGGCCAAGGAATATGTGGGAGACTGGGTGGGGACAGAATGATGACCATCATTTGGTTTCAAAGTTGAGAGGTGATAGATTTGTTATGGTCAGCCCAGATGAAAGAAGTGGTGTGAGAAGGCAATAGAGAGATTACTCTGTTTGTGCGTGTGTGTATGAGCGCAACAAACAGTACCACCACCACAAGTGCATACTCCTAAAGATAAAAACTCTACTTGTATTTCTGAGATGCCCACTGCCTGAATGACCTAATGATCAGAGAGTTATAAAAAATGAGAAGTACTGGTATGCATTTAGTCTGAACAAAGAAAATGAGACCATATCAGTTTTCTGCATACTGGAGGTTACTGCACAAGGAAAATTATCTGAAAATGTGTCATAATAGACAGTAAAAGCACAATATTAAACCTAGAAATACCAGCATCCCTTGGGTTTTAGGTAACCATCCACGTACTTAGTGTCAGCTTGGTGTCGATAAAATCACAGTACATCAATTTTTTTTTTTTTTTTTCTTTTTTAGCCACAAGAGGGAGGAGACCAGTGGATGAAAATGACACTGGAGTGTTTAAATTACTGGAACAAATGCTGGAGAGAGAAGAACATTTATTCAAGTACTGCCAGGAAACTACTGAAGATCATAGGAAGAGTACTATATGATGAAATCTGGAGTTCAAAGAATAATAGCTACCACTGTCTACCAGACAGTGAGCAGCACATTCAGGTTTTGTACAGCAATTACGTTACAAGGAATCACTACATCTTCATTCTGTTCTACAGTAAACTAATACGGTAACCAAAAACTGCACTGGGAATTAAATGTTTAGAATATGGTGCTAAGGTCAGTCATCTTGGTGTAATATAAATAAAGGAAAGCTGGAAACGATGTTTTTCAAGAAGAGACCAATTAAACATCACCCTATCCTTTGGTGGGAAAAAAATGTTATGATGATAATGATTTGTAAAGGCTTTTCTTACACTAAAAATTTATCACCTGTGAAGAAGTGCATAAAAACAAAAGGTACCATATAAAGTTGTACCTGTTACTAAGTCACTGTTAATTATAATACTGCCACTTTGGTATTAAAACCAGAGCAAATGCCATTATTAATCCCACACCAGGTATTAATAATAAGTGACAATGGTGGGCTCATTTTGTATTCTAGCATCATGAAATCAAAGTAAAAGTGTTTGACATGTAAAACTGTTATTTCTTGTGACATTCAGTATAATACATGTTTTAAGAATTCGTTTTAGACATTACTACTGCTGTAAATAAGGAGCTACTGTACTTCTCATATCAGCTGTTAATATTCAGAATGTGTGAGGCAACATTGCTATTTATTTATGCTGAAATATTTGTGTTACAGGAAAATAAATTTTTGGATCTTTTAAAGGTGATGGGATTTTTTTTTTCTATAGGTTGATATTATTAACCCTTTGACCAGAATTGATGGTTATTTGCATTACAAGGTAATTCCATCCACAGTTTTCTATTGTTACTGACTTGGGCCAGGATTGACTATAGCTGGTTTGTTTTTATATGACGGAACTGGGTCCCTCCAACAATTTGATTACTTACGTGGTTGTGTGAAATTTGGTGAGCCATGGTAATGAGGTAGGAACGAGTCTCTGTTGTCACTGGGCAGATTTATCCTCCAATCTGACAACACCTAACCATCAACTGAGCTGAAAGGGATTATGGATTTTTGTCTTATGAAAATAAACTGATTATAACAGTCAACTGTCTCATGTAACTTGTATACTTGATTGTAGGAAGAAAGTGACATGGGAAGTTTCTGCACACTCCTCTCTGTGTCCTTCATACATAAACAATAAGTAAGCCTATCATCACTTTCCTCTGTTAGGCAAGACTTGTTTTTGTGTAAAGAACAAAAGATGGAGTCAGGATTCTAGAGGCTTGAATGGAGAGTTATGGAGAGAGTGGTCCTTTCAGCTCGGCAGATTTTCGTTGGGTAGGAAAAGAGGTCTGAATGATGATGATGATGATGATGATAAAAGACATTGGAACATTTCACTCTCCTTGCTCCTCCTACAGAAGTACATCAGTCACAAGAGGGAGATGACTGCCAGTGAATCTGGCTGTTGAACTGGGGGGGGGGGGACTTGCAATGATGATGTTCATGTGCAATGAACATGTAATTTGTAATTGTCTGTACTGTACAGGCCATTTCCAACCTGATGTACCCCTCTCATCTGAAAAGTCTTGGTTACTAGGCCCATATTCTGGTTGTCTGTGGAAGCTCCTTAATGCCTCTTTCTTATCAGCTTGTTTCCGGACATTGCACGTTAATCTGCTCCCTCCTTATCCCCCAAAACGAGGATGGTGGACAGCAAGAGTAGGGTAACTTCAGCCTACAGTCCACCAGGTTCACATTTGAGATGAACTTGGGACTATGCCATCTATGACAACTATACTGTATAAAATATATGCAAGATGGATCAGTGTAAAATGCTATAAATAACATACGGTACAAGAGAAAACTAATGTGCTTGGTAGAAAGTACCAAAAAAGACTCCTAAACCAACCAGAATACAAGCCCTAGAGACTACCCAGAACTACTGTACATTTTTCTTCTCTAAAGCACTATCAACTGCCCTAGAATTGTTATGGTCTTGGTAACTAGTGTATATTATGTTCACTTAAACTAAGCCTACCATTACCATCTCTTAGTCTTGAATGCTGAGCTGTAACAAGATCAGAATATGGCTCTAGCCACTAAGAAGTGTTATGGAGAGGATGAAGCGCTGTTGCCTAGTTGTCATTGACGTACATGATATAAGCTACAAGATGACAAAAATTTCTGCCAAGGTACAGTGGATGAACCAAAGGGTACAGTATGCCAAGGCAAAATGATAACTGGCCATGAAGGCCTCACTGGTCAAAGGGTTAAGAAGAGTTGGAACTGCTCGGTGTTGCTGTGCTGTGGCCGAGCACAAAAGTGTTAAATGTTATGTGTACTTGCTTGTGTTACAATAAAGTTTACCCTTTTTTCACCATGTATGTTACTATAGTTAGTTGCTACCTAATGGAACTATGCCAATCCCACAAATTGAATATGAAGCCACTTGCATAAAATATGGCTGGAATGAGTCTCCTTGTTTACTGGTAAGATTAACCCTTCAATCTGACCACTTGACCATCAACCGAGCTACCGTAAAGCAGATTAGGGAAATTTTTCAGATCAGAAAATATGCTATACTATGTAGTTAGTGGTGGGAGTAGTTTTAACCTTTTTGTTGCAGCGAGATGAATAAAACTGTCCAATGAAAGCTAAAATGTAAAGCTGTACTCCATGTAGACTTGGATATCAGCTGAGTTTGAAAGGGTTAGGCATGGGCATAAATCCTGGGGGTGGAGTGGGGAATGATCTCTTCTATAATGGGGTCAAGGGTTAATATCCTTTGTATCGTATCCCCTACAATTCAAGTAGTCCTGATAAATATGCTTGAAGTCAGCCACACACACACACACACACAAATGCAAAGTTAAACCTACACATACTGTACTCTCAAAATACAGTCCTTACATAAAAACTAGTTACAGTACTGCAAAAATGGGAAACTTGAAACCACTGAAACCATTATAACATTAAGTAATGCAGACTGATCTTGTATGGCAAGCCAAAAAATGTTAAAATCAGCACCAGTGTGATGATGCAGGGGTGCCAGATTTGGCATGACCGAATGAACCGAGCTACTTTTCAGGTCTTGGTGCTACCTCATTTTACATTTTCTCTACTTTGATACAGTATAGGGACTATACAAACGACAGTATCAGCTCACATCCCTTGGTGGTGATCTCTCTTCTTTCTGCATCTAAGTAGCCTCCTCTTTATCCTCAGAAGCCATCCCCCCAGGAGTCAGAATAAATATGAAAAAGTAGGATTAGGTATCTTTGTCAGGTTAGAACTGACATTCTATAGTAACTAAATCACTAGACTACACAGAAGGTTGTGTGATGTTTGAAAATTGCTACAATGAAGGAACTGATGGTGGACATTAGATGTACTGTGGGAAAAGGGATGACCCATTGAGTTACAGGCAGTTTTATAAAGTCCATGGTATATTCTAAAATATCACAGGTGTCTTCAATTTCTGTATTACTAAAACTTGGGAATGACATGCTAAACTGATTTTTTAGTAATGGAACTTTCACAGGTAACTTTTCTGTAATTTCCAACTGGGATTCCCTGTACAATTTAGTGACATTATACGGTATACAGTACACCCTCAATATAATGAACTATTGTAATTGGTACCAGACTCTTGATGTTAAAGCCAAACACCATTCTGTTCGGTAATTTCCCAGACGTCCTGGCTTATACCAAACAAAGATTGCTTAATATAGAGTCGTTTGGCCGTACTGTTGTACACAATAACATACAGCTACGTCTAAATGGCTCTTTTTCTCAATAAATGCTCAATTTACCAACTTATGTGTTTATTCTAACCTTTCAGGAGGTAAGTGCACTGCAGATAAAGACCATAAGTACGCCTTGGATAAATCTATGTTCATTCGTTTGTCATCAGTTGAGAGCGAGACAGCCCTTTCTCGCTATTCTGTGATAGTAAGCTTCTCCTTTAAAGATAATATTTTTTTCCACTTGGCCTTGGTTGTTGGGTGAGAAGCACTTGAAGGACACGATGCCATGGCTTCAGGTAGCAGAGGTACATTATTATAGTACAGTATTTGGTGAATTTGCAGAGTGATGGAGGGAGCTCCTCTCACAATGCTCGTCGCCCAGAGACTGATGCAGCATCCTGCAGATGCGGAGAAGCGCGCGTGCGCACGTGTGTGCAGGGACACCACACTGGTCACTGTTTCCCATGCGTCCTTTCTTTTACCGAACAAAAACATGTTAAGTGAACACAACAGTCAGCCAGCTCAAGGTGGTGGTTAAAACCACATTTCATTAAAAAGGGTTCAGTATATCGAGGGCTTGCTGTTTTTTATTTTTTAGCTTAGTATTAATTTCTCAAGATTATTTAATTTCACTTTACAGGGAGACTTATAAATTGGTGGGGTTATATATAGCCTTCACTGACTCCAACATTGCAACAAACTATAACACATTCACCTCAGGCACCACAACACTTGCTTCAAGCACCACAACACTTACCTCATGCACCACATAGTACAGTCCTTCAGAATAACCTCAAAAATTATATCTGCAAGCACTTGGCTGAAGTGGCTGGTTTCCTACAATCCACTGGGTTCACAGGCAGAGTCTAGGGCTGCAAATACAGTACCTCCTTCATTATTTGGGGTTCTCCTAACATGAATAAATCATCTAAATAAATCAGTGAAAAAATAAAAACAGAGAACAAACTGAAAATTGCAATAAAAACCGACAAGTTAAAAATAGTATTAAAAACAAACAGCACAATAAAAACACCCAAAAATACAAAAACATCTCAAGGGTGACTACTATACTGTATACTGTACTGAGGAATAAGGGTCATATCCTAATTGGGGGTGCGGGTGAGAAGTATCAAGTCAGCTGGTATGATGTGTTACTGAGGGAGGCAGGCGGTGTTGTTAGAAGTGTTATATAATAGTAAAGAAATAAGCCTAAATACTGTACTGAAATACACACAATTTTTTATGACTGGAAAACATGTGGTCAACCATGGCTACAGTGCAAAAACTTCCTATGAACATTAGACATATTATGTTCTGCATTAATGGATATAATGGCCAAGATGATAATGCTCCCATATAAAAAAACAGACCTGCTACTTACAATTTATAATAAGAAACATATCAATCAATCACTAACAACAGCTGCACCTAACACAATGAATGCGACTACCATATCCATTATTTAGGCAAGAGTTCCAACATTTGGGAGTTGACAAAAAAATTCAAACTTTAGTATTTTAGGATCTTACCCACCTCTGGATAATATCCAATTATTGATAAAGTCCAGAAAGGAGGGGGAGGGGGTTCAGAGTTTTATGCTGTATTTTAGAGGAGGCTGACTTGGTGTTGCTGTGTGTTAGAGAGGTGTGGGGATATATACTGTACTTTGGTGAACAAAAAAGTGTACTGTACCATAATTGTTCAACTCACAATAAATAAATACATCATATGGTTGTAGAAAAACTAAAATATAATTTACATCATAAGACCATGGGAGTTAAAGTACAGGTGACATAAGGAAAGACCCATGTCCAAGATTCCTTTACTCGTCAACAGTATTATACAACAAATTGTCAGTGATTAACATTGTGAAATATACTTTTTAGAAAACCCTATGACTTTCTTCCTAAACAGTGGACAAAAGAGTTCCATGAATGGAAAGGCCCAGGACCCCCTCACAGCCTGGTACAATAATATTTATGGTATCACAGAGGTCTTGACTTGCTGGGGTTGTGGGAAGCCTTGCCATTGGAAACCAGGCTAAATTATGATAAAATATTTAATAGTAGACCCATTACCCTGGCCCATCCATTAATAAGGATACCAGGATAAATTGCAATAAAATTCACTAACAGACTCTTTATCCTAGCCCTTCACATTAAGAAGGAAGCCAGGATAAATTATGATAGTCAGCAGACCCAATATCATTGTCTCCACATTAATTGGGATACCAGGATTTTAATTTATGATAAATATTTAATAGCAGACCCATTATCCTGCCCCTCACATTATTAAGAGATCAGGATAAATAATTATAAATATTTAATAGTGATACATCATCCTGTCCCTCATGCTAGTAAGGAAACCACAATTAGGATAAATATTCACTAACAGACTCTTTACCCTGCTCCTCACATTATGGACACCAGGATAAACTATAACACTATCCTCCCTCTCATCCTAATTAAAGAGAGTAACAGCCAATCTTATTAATGAAAATACCAGCCAATCCTATCAACCCAAGGATGGGGTATCCCAGTCCAATATATTTAACGGTATATGACCAGAGTATGTTCTTGACATCATTACATAGGGGTATTAAAAAGAAAAATAAATAAATAAATAATTATAATAATAGCAATAATAAATAATAATAATAATACTAAAAGCTCTATGGAACTTTAACCAACAAACCACCAGGCATCATTAGCAATACCTAATAATCTAACCAGTGATACTTAACAACCCAATTTAGGACAATTATTCATGAACCCATCCTACCATATGAAAAAATTACATGAATATGACTTGAGAGGCACATAAAAAATAAACTAGAATTTTGTGCTACTGATAAAACCTGAGCCACTGCCACTGTGTTGATTTTTAAAATTTTGATACATGATTTAGTATAAAATAAAGACACCTGTCTTCTCATATCAGCAGTGGACTAATACAACTGAATATATACAGTATATA
Source organism: Coenobita brevimanus (assembly GCF_032717465.1). Lineage (NCBI taxonomy): Eukaryota > Metazoa > Arthropoda > Malacostraca > Decapoda > Coenobitidae > Coenobita > Coenobita brevimanus. The sequence goes on from NC_137012.1 coordinate 29,011,017, forward strand.
AAGTTGGCAAATTTAACCTCTTCAGTCCAAAGACATAATCTTGACCTTATTCTTGTTATCTCCTAAAGATGTTATGTGAATCAAGAGAGATGTTAAAAACTTAGGGAACAGATGTAGCCTTCATTAAACCCTTCACTACTAGAGGTCCTTCCACACTTTAATGAAATACTTTGGTTCTTACCTGAGTGAAATTATAAATGTCACTGGAATGAAGTGGTTAAAATGGTCATTACAGCAGACTAAACTGATACAAATGAACCAAAATAAACTTACACTGTTCACTGCTAACTATGATAAATTATTATTTTACAGTTAATGTTTGCTCGGGTGTAAGGTATTGTATGTCTACTACTATAGTGAACAAGTGTTCTGCATCAACTCTGATATACATTTATCATTTCTGTTGCACCAGCCATTGAGCAGAAGGATATAGTGCTAACTTAAACTCTCCTCACTATTGCAGCAATTCCATGCACACCACATACAGTATTTTGACACATTAATCTTAATTTAAACAAACTTCAAAACAACACAATTATCTAAAAATCTCTAACTTTTATGTAAAAACAACAAATATTTACTTAAACAAAATGAATTAATAAGAAACTGGTGACACTAAATATAATCAGAAACAGCACACAAAGACTTCCATGGACTTCTAAAATGTTATAAATACTCTTTACAAGACCTGAAGCTTCAACAGTGTGTGGGTGATAACTGAATAATCACATTCTGACACTACGGACTTTAAGGGAAGCCTAACAAGTACATAAATTGTATCAGAATTACATAAATTGTATTAGGATTAGTTTTTTGGCCAAGATACTACTCATTTAAAATCACATTATGCCATTTCCTTCTTAAATTTATCATTGACACTTCACTCTTGCTTAAATGTTACTTATAGTGAGCTGTGATTCACAAAAAAGGTGATTTAAAGTCAAACTTTTTTTTTTTTTCTGCATTTTAGCCCCTAACCTTGGTAAATGTGGTCAAAATAATGATGCTGATGATGACGATGATGAACGCTACAACCATGAGCCACATACCAATGAGGAATGCCCATGAAAGAATATGCCTCTACATACCATCCTCAATACGTGCTCCCTACGTGTCAACAAGTGGGTTGGTGGAGGGTTAGTGCCCCTCCCTGTAAAACAAAAAACTCAAAGTCAAATGGCCACCCCTTAGGGGATTATGGCATCTGGGAATAGACAGATAGATAGATAATATTCTGACATTCCATTATTCAATCTTTGGCTACACAAACATAACAATATTGGGGGCACCTAATGCACTGGTGCTGATATACACTTTTTCATGTCGTAAAGCACTGTAATATCAAATAAGGAGCTCCGTGATTTAACCTTGAAAGTGCCAAACACAATAAACAAGAAAATGGAGGTTAGTTTTTTTTTTTTTTACCCATGGTGGTGCTACTTTTGTTTTTGTCATAAGTTGGTAAAATAAAGGAGGAGGATGACGACTGGTTGTGAAGTGAGAAGTGTGAACGCTGAGGGCAGGGTTGCGAGAGGCAGACTGAAAAAGACCTGGGACAAAGTCACAGAGTGAAACCTCAGAGACATGGGACTGAACAGGGAGGCTACCAGAGATTGAGCGGCGTGGAAAGCCACCATTAGGTGACTAAGGCCAACACATGCAAGCAAATTGGAGCCTTTATAAATGATTCAATATGAATGATGGTACCTTTGGAGTTCTTCTATGGAGCAGCATAATAATAACAGTCCACTGAGAAACTCTAAAGGCGCCGTGTGTCCAAAATTCTAAGTTCTATCCTCCACTTTCTTCATTTAATTTTTGGTGGATTCAGAGTTATTCCATGGTGCTCCTTAAATTACCTAAATGACACCACTAACTGTTTATGATCAACAACTGGCATTCTGTCCTATCCTCAACAACACCCTGAACTTGGGTAACATTTTTTAAATTTAATTCTTCCTGTCCCTCTCTAGCAACTTTCACACAGTAAAGGAATTTTATGAAATCTATATCTACAGGCATTCCCTCCAACTCAATGTCTCTCCAAAGCTACATATAATTCAATTGAAAGTAGCATGAACAAAATACAGTAGTGTGTGACAGCAGATTGCAAAATGGTAGCAGACAGCCTCATTCTAATCCTTCACAGTGTACAGCAGGTGACATGCTATGCTAATGCAGTGTTGTGTATTTCAGGGCAGATGACCAGCCTACTCTCTCAGTGGCATTACAAGATCAAAAAATCTTCAGTCACATGGGGCACTGACTCTATACATGGCTGTCACTCCAACTGGGGTATTATAACCATTAGACCACCAGGTATAAAGGACAATTGCAATGAATCAACACATAATACAATGTTGAGAAGAATCAATGAAACTCTGAACACACAGTAAATAACTTAGGTGAAATGAACACAAAATCTCAGTATAGTGAGCACTCGCATAACGCAGGAATATTGTACCCTGAAGCTCCCACTTTATGGGAATTCAGCGTTATAGGGCCATGTGTTTACATATTAAAGGGTTTCATGGTACCTAAGCCTGCCCAAAGTTAAACTTTAGGGCAATTTTCATTTTTTTTTTTTTTTTCATGACATTTACCTACCTAATAAAGACTTCATTACATACAAACACTGGAGGATTCCTCACCTTGAATGGAAGAGGTTGTGGGCTTGGAGTGCATGTGGCAGGCGATAGCATAAAGGTGGCTGGCCATCTTCTGAATATTTAATGAGTCGACTGGCAAATCCTCCCTTTCCTTCAGGTTGCAGTACATCAACAGAAACCTCTCCATTACAAGAGCAGGGTCAGATACTCATATCCTCTTGTCCATGGGTGATCCTCCATATGCCCCAGCTGTCTTCAGAGTGACTTCCTTCTTCCCGAGAATCATGCAAATGGCAGACTCGTTAACCTCGTAAAGTTTCACAATGTCGCACTTCCGCTGTCCTCTCTCCTTCCTCTTGATAACATCCACCTTCTGCTCCTGCATCAGAGATTTCCAACATTTGGCAGGCTCACGGTGCAGCAGCATCATTGGGCTAGGTCAGGCAGCAAAAAAAAAAGAGAGAGAGAGAGAGAGGGTAACGGCCACAAAGACCACGTGTGCAACCACAGCGGGGGCAGAGGGGAGGTTCAACTGGGGCAGGAATGCTCAGTGGACCATGACGACACCCCGCGCAAACACGTGATTGCAATATGTCACAGGCTGATGCAATCCGCATTCTATCTATCACTTGCAGCTTCCTCTGACAATGTTATGTCTATTTTTTCCCACATTGTGACAGTTTTGGGACACAAAATGGCACCTCCTGTGTTATGTGAGAATCACACTCTGTGTTTGCGCGTTATGCGAGTGCTTGCTGTATAAAAGATACCTAAGGGGAAAACTAAAACATTATAAAATATGACTTACAGAAGGATACAAAACCCAACAGCACTTAACCCCTTCAACTATGTGACATATTTTGTAATCTTATTCTTGCTACCACCATATGATTTTACCCAACTTACAGTAGGACATACCTCTAGTAGTGAAGTGGTTAATGAAGGCTATATCTAACTTCTCTAGTTCAAAAAAGCCTCTAAAAAGCTGAATAAAATTGTTTGGTGGTAACAATTAACAGAATACATTATACATCATTACAGTGAGGTGGTTTGCCGATGGCAGTATAAACAAACCACAATCATGCCACAGAGACTAAATCACATTCATCCCAGAAGTGTTTGATATTTACATGACGTCAATCAGTAAACGGTTGCATTAGGGTTGTCTTACAGAAAACAAAACCTTCCCTCAGTCTATCTGCACCTAAACTGCTTCATTCACATAACGTAATTCTTCTTAAAGTATATTCTTGGTACTTGGAGAGGGATTCCTTCATGTGGTGGCACCAATATAGCTGGGCAACTACAGTGCCACTCCTTCCCTGTCCACCCAAAGGAGGATGGTGGATTGTAGGAGGAGGTCATCTTTAGCTTGAGGTCCACTAGGTTCACAAAATGAACCTGGGGCTACAGCTACTGCTTTCAGAATCTTGCTTAAATTGTCAAAATTTACATACAGTATTTTCTTACATGATGAAGCATGTGTTTATGCAGACACTTTCTTTTCTTTTTTTCCTTTCTTTCTTTCTTTTTTTTTTTTGTGACCGACTCTGGGCATAGGCTTCACAGCCTGCTTTCAAGGCCCAGTAGTCCTCCTACGTACCGCACACCTCTACATGTCACCACTTCAGCGCTAACACCCACCGTTCATACTGAATACATGCTAGGGCTGTCTTGTACAGGACTCGTGCGTTGGTATTAGCGGGGGTATTTTTACAACATGTCGGCAGGCCTTCTGGTAGATCAGTAAAGACTGATTTTTTACGAAGTTCAAATCCTTAAACTGTTCCCTGCTCCAGCGGGATCTGAACCCGGGTCCGTTAGGACTGCAGGCCAACTCTCTACCTATTAAGCCACCACTGGTGGCTATTTCCTGCCTTTAGTACACTCTGATTATATTCCTTCAATATGAGCAGTCTTTCCTAAACTGAATATCGTAAAAACATCCAACAGCAGCAAGAATAAATAAAAAGGCAAGTTACAATAATTAAATAACATCTGTTTGTTTTATTAGGCTGTTGAGGATATAGCATATTTTTTTGAGTTCCTGAAGAATTATTATTTTATTTATTTATTTATTTTTTTTTGCACAGAGATGCTCAATATGATGTTGTTTTTGAGTCAGAATAAGTGTTTTTGTGCTTTTAACCTTTCAATCATGAAATAGAAGCATGTTTCACTTAAATCTGTTTCACTAAAAGCTGCATTTTTGCTTCCACACATTCCAGGATTAAAATTATGAGCAACTGTATTTCACTGTAACTACTGTCAAACTTTTATTCAGCTACCAGAAAATATCTTGTCCTAATGGATAAACACAAGACATACCCCAGTGCAACCATTTCACAACATGATGGCCATTTATAGTCACAGCCAAAATCTGGCCAACTATTCCCCTGCATCTAATTCACACTTTGGGGATGTCCAACACTGTCTTCCCTGATACATTATAAGAAATAGTCAGACTGCATCCATACCCAACACTTGCTGGTGTGGGCAAGAGTTCTGCATCACTGTAACCCAAAGACATTTTCCATCACACCCATCTACATCCAGTGGGGCCAGTTCTATGTGTTTCAGGTGTGCAAAACTCCCACCTGCACCTTTCCATGGCAGCAAAGTATTTGGTGTACATGTGGCCTTAATCATCTATGGGTAAAGAAATCTACCTAGCCTTTCTCAGCTTAGGGATATTAGTCAGGTGAGGAAAGTGAGATGTAAGAGGTGAATAATAACACAAACTTCTGTTCCTGAATCTATCTTGATGTGCCCCAATTCAGCACATCACAACAGCAGTGCATAATAAGACTGGTGGACCTATTATTTTTTATAATATATATATATATTTGTATTTATATATATTTACAGTTTATGTACAGTAAATATGTACATGGCATGCATCCATTAGCACTCCTCAGCCTGGCATGGTAGGGTATGAGAGATCCGTCCATCCACCCATCATCTAAACCTGTGTTGCCCCATGGGGAGTGTAGGAGCCCGGGGCTAGGCAAGTTGGTCCTGACATTTAAAAATGAGAGTGACCAGCCTCACTAACCCGAGTGGCATTAGGTGAGCAATGAACCCCAACCACCCACTGGATATGAACTGACAAAGGCTCAATCCGACTGGAGCGCCTTAATTACCCACTAAACCACCACAGTAATAAAATGATGAAATAAAATTGCATTATAAGCTGCTTTTCTGACACTTCTTTTTTCTGTTAAGTCCTGCCATTAGTCACATGACAATATTAAAATTGCTCTCTCCAGGGGATTTTATTTAGCTTCAGAGTTTTCAAACTGAGTGACAATAAAAGCTATAAATAACTAACTCCTCTAGTTCTAAACAAGTAAAATAAATAAAACTGTGCAGACGTACCAAGGCTAAAAGGGATGGGTGAGTCTGCTGGTACCAATAACAAAATAACAATACAGTAATGTCTTCTAGCTGTGATGGTTAATGATGAAAAAAGAATATGACAAAGGCACCTTACTGTGTAACAAGGACAATGCCGGAAGAATGACTTGTAAACTATCATGTGTCTCGTACAGCACAGATGACGCCAATCAATACTCTAAAGTGCACAGTAAGTTCAAGTTTAACCCCTCCAATCCCATGACATCTTTCTGCTACCTCCAAATAAAATGTATTCAGTTCAGAAGAGCCACTCTGTAGGGAAGCAGATACAGTACAACCTCCCAAATCTGAACATCTCATTTTCTAAAACTGCTTCTCAAAGTATTTTTCATGGAATAAGAATATGTTATCATTACTTCTCACACAATCAATGCATTTTTGAAGACACAGTTTATTTGTGGACAAATAAAATAAGAGATTCAGTACTTTACTTTTACAAGGAAATTCACTGCATTTGCTGTTCACGGAAATATAGGCTATATTTTACGTGATTTTTCATAGTTATCATTATGAATGCTTGGGTCCTTTGGACCCAATCATTTTGGATTTGAGAGTTTTTACTGCTCTAAAAGCTGTTTCAAACCCTTCACTCTAGTATTTAAAAAAAAAATAAAAATAAAATTAAAAAATAAGCTCTAAGCTCAATAAAATCACCTTGGAAATAAAAAATAAACTAAAATTTGCATCCTCCACTTGAAGACATCCCATTCTACCAGCAAAAGCTCCCATTCAGCTTCTGAGAGATCCCCTTGGACTGAAAAGGTTAACAACACTGTGCAGATGATGCCAGTACATGTCAATCCTGTGGCCTATACAGTACACGGTGGTTCGTATATTACACATCACAGTTCCTGTGTCTTGTGGGGACAGCTCAAATAAAAATTACCAGTCATTACCAGCATTATTTTCTGCTTAATACATTCCAATTCTCGTGTGTTCCTGGGACAGCTCATGTCAGCGATACCAGTGTTTACAGGAATCATTAACTATTACACTCTTCATCTATCTATCTATAGCCCGACACCCTAATCCCACAAAGGGTGGCCGCAGACAAAACGCCTCCAAGTTGCTCTGTCACCCACCATTGGACGGCCCTCCCCCCGACTCACCCCCCCCCCTCATATACCTCTCAACTCCATCCCTCCACCTCATCCTCGGTCTCCCCCTCCCTCTCCCTCCCTCCACTTCACCTACAAACACTCTCTTAATCAGTCTTTCATTCTCCATTCTCTCCACACGTCCAAACCACCTCGGTGTATTTCTCCTAATTCTCTCAGTCACATCCGCATCCACCCCACAACGTTCTTTCACTCGTTCATTCGTCAACTCGTCCCTTCATGTCACTCCACATCCTCCTTTCAGGTAACTCATATCCACTGCTCTCACTCTTGTCTTGTTCCCCTCTAGCAAGGTCCACGCTATTGATACCCACCGATAGTACGGCCGATTAATAATTTCACAGAGCAACCAAGATATTTACCCTCCTCACACCAGCACATCGAGCCATCCCCACCACACACAAATCAGAAGGGTGCAATATATGGCCCATCCTGTATTTACACTCCTAATCACTTTCAAATAATGAGGTTCACATCTGGAATTTAAATACAATATACAGTATATACAGTACTAAAATGGCTAGTAATAAAAGAGCAATACCATACTTTGTATTCTGTATACACTAGTTAACGCTAAAAATCCAGGTTATTCTTCTCAAATTCAACCACTTCACTACAATTAAGTTTTTTCTATTTTATTTCTGTTACCTTCACGTGATCTTATGCAGCCTGGGATGGTCTATAGTTCTTTCATCTTAACTTGGTCCAGATTTTTGTCCTTTTGGATCTTTCACCTTAACCTGGCACAGAATTTGGTCTTTTGTTGTTTATTTCATGTAGCTAAATGGCATACAGATAATATTATGGCTCCACAGCCTATCCACATCACTTCTTTGTAACTAGCATCATATGCTTGTGCTAATCTATTATTACAATTCAACGTTAAAGATGGAGTGATGACAATTTTAGGCCAAGTTAGAGTACGAAGAGCATACTGGCGAAGGAAGGGTTAATGAAGGCTATATCTAACCCCTCCTGTCTCAAAACTCCTCCCAAATCTAAATAAAATCATCTGTTGGTAGTAAAATAAAACAGTAAAGACATCCTTGTAGTGAAGAGGTTACCATAATGTTGAGGCTGATGGTTGTAATTTAGCTCCTAGTACAATGCAATAAACTGTGAAGCAAGTACAGTACCTATATTACAAAGCTTATGAATGTAATATGGTGCACAGAGGCTGAGTGGAGTTGCTAGATGTCAGTGCCGTGTGCTGGGTGTCAACCGCATCCCAGAAATGGAAATCCTGTCCCTGTCGAGGCTCTACACTGATGTGATGTCTCTGTTATAATCACTTTGTATTCATCTGGCGATGATCCATAACTTCTTTTACCTAAGCTGATGGCCAAATGTAGTCAGAATGGAGAATAAATTTGGCTAATAATCAAGGAGACTCATTTCTACTTCAAAAAACCAAGGCTCAATGAATTTCATGCAACCATGGCATAGTATTTAAGTTGTATGAGTAGTCCAGTTCCATCAGATGAAAACAAACCAACTAATGTATGATGACAAGGCTTCCTAAAACACCTTCAATCAAAGGACACCAGTTATAGGTTCTTCTTCTGGCTACAAGAGAATTTTACTTAGCTTAGGAGAGCTCTCATCTTGCAAATGAATTGCTGAAAAACCTATCCTGAAATGAATAAAATTATCTTGAAACAGCACTAAAATACAAATGATATCCTCAGACTGAAGTGGTTAAGTCAAATAGTCTAATGACAGCTGCATCTGAGGCCTTCAGGACTGCACAAGAGGAAACAATGTGAGATGGAAATGGAAAGAAGGGAAACTGTTACAGCCAATCCCACATTACCCCCTTTGAGGTGTAAAAATCCCAGGCTAGGATACCACAGCATACAAGGATATAACCCACAAGCAAAGATACACGGTGAAATATGAGACGATGGACAGTAGAGAATAAAATGGAACAGACATGGAAAGACACAGGCACCTGACAAGATTAAACTATGGTAATATGTCAATGTAATGAAGGCATTAGCAGGCAACCTTTAAGTAAATATTATATATACACAACATACTGTAATTATGTTACATAACACGGAATTCCTATACAGCAAATAAATTAAAAAAGGATCCACGTAGTATGCTGCTACTTCCAACCCGTATTTCTAAAAACTGCTTATGTATAGTGTGGACTCTGTACTCAACAACTGGTCCTTGTATCAGTGGAAAGAATGAAAGAATTACCAGTAACTCGAGTGCAGTACTAATGATAATAATAGTTAATGAAGGATGTATGATATAAAAGTCATCAGTGTCAAAATATGAAGTCACTTAACTGTAATTTATTTAAGCTTGTGTTCATGGCCATGAACCCAATAAGCCATGCAAATCTTCCCACTTCACATGAATATTCAAGAGTTGTCTTTTGTTGAGAGAATACACAAGTGTGTGGGTGAGGTGCAGTGGACACTGTCAATGTGGAACATACCAAGAGGTATTTTAGCTTATATGAAAAATAATGATCACAATAAATAAAATCATGATACTGTACTTAACCTAGAAGAGATTTCTCAGGATGAATGGTTAAATATAGTCAAAATTAACACATTCATAATGACAGAGGGCTCCTTTACTGAATCAAACTGCTAGTGGTAGCAAGAAAATAAAATGAAATCCTCATTGTGATCAAGTTGCTGAAAGCTTCCTAAAACAGTGACAGTGTGTCGAGTATTAACTATAATCCTTTTACTTTAACTTGGCCCAGATTTTTGTCATTTTGCAGCATTCATCATATAGCTCCCTGGCGAATAAGGCAATACTGTGGCTTTATTCCTTTCCACGTTACTTCTCAGTAGGTAGCATCATATTCTAATTTTAATCACTTGTTCCAACTCAGCATTCAAGATGAAGAGATAGGAATTTTGGGCCAGGTTTAAGTAATAAAAAATAGCATACCAGTACCAGTAAACCAAAGGTGAAGGCCTCGTGATCAGTTCTGCCACGATAATCAGACTCTTCCTGTCACATCCTCATCAGTTACACAGGCTCCCTACCATCTTTTCCTTACCAGTTTTTGCACATGGCACATAAATAATCTCTTGTATGCTATTCATACAACCTACAGCACACCCTCATTTTATGACTGGGATGTTTGAAAACCGATCGTATAACAAATCTGGTGTCGCAGAGATCATATAAGCAAAAAAATTAACCAGATACAAGTACAGTACTGTAATAAGAAATCGGGCATCACAGAAATTGTACAGCTGACCCTCAATTTTGTGAACCCCGAAATAACAGACTTTGGATTTAACGAACATTGTCCATAGGTCCATTACCCCTACGGACCAATGGACGATATGGAAACAGTGTACGCTGCTTTGCAGTGTCTGCTAAGTGGCCACTGGCACGCTGCCAATCACTTTCTCTAGGTCATCAGTACCACTGCAACAGTCATCGTGTCACCGTGCCTCCCAAAGTTGAAAAGCGAAAAAGGGTGAACCTCAGTGTAATTCAGAAATTAGAGCTAATTCGCAAGCTCGAAAATGGTTCGTCAATGGCGTGTGTATGTAAGAACTGAGGAGGATAAGTAAAGATGACAGTGATGCAAGGATTTGAGCTGTTTTCTTACAGACCTATGTTCTCAAGGAAAATAATTTTGGTACTACTGTATATACATCTCAGGTGATTAACCCTTGATTTTTGATAAAAAAAATATTGGAGAACAAGCAAACTACACCTACTTGACGATAGTAAAGAAAGCCACCTGAATGTCCCCAATAGCATGTATGCTGCAGATCCCACCGACTGGACATGGCATCAGCACACCAAAACAAACTCAAAAATGTATATAATTTAAAACCAGAAAAAACAGTTGAGGCATAAGTGGAAGCACTGAAACCTAGTGGGAGGTCTTTGCCCCCAGACCCCCCAGTGATTATAACCTACCTAATAGCATGCAAAATAAAATGAGTATTAAGTAAAACTTGCACCAAAACAGTATCGTGTGCTAAGAGCACTCATTAATCATGGCGCAAACATCACACGACATGACCGTGTGATGGCAAAAGTAGGTGTGATCATAAAGCAAATTTTTATATGTATACATCACACACAAGACACCTATTACAATGTTTGTAAACTAGCACTCGGCAATTAAATTATATCACTTCATATTCCGTACAATATAAGATAGGTGCAGTATTGTATTATGTACAATAAGGGAACCACCTAAAAAAAAAAAAAAAAAAAAAAAAAAAAAAAAAGTATGTTAATATATAAAAATAACAAAGGATCCTGTCAATACTTCATTCCAATAGGAAACCTGGAAATTCAGCATCACTGTCGTACATACAGTGGTTAATCAACTTTCAAGATGATTGGGTGCTATTTTTAAAATGGCTACTGTACGTTTATATCTTACAGGAACAGACTTTTTGCAGGAAGAGATCGGTCTTTCCCCCCTATTAGTCCGCAAAATCAAGGGTCAAATGTAAAAGTGAACATCTTAAAAAAAAAAAAAAAAAAAAAATCTGACCAATTATCTAAGTGTGTGATTGTACACTGAGCGATCGTATAACAAGGGTGTGATGTATATTGACATTAAGGTGACATAAACAGCACAAAGTAGAATATTAACCCCCTCAATGCAGTTGTCTTTTTTGCAGCTTATTCTAGCTACCTCCAGATGGTTCTAGTCAACCTAAGAAAGATCTCTTGTACTCAATAGGTTGATGAAGGCTGTACCTAAATCTTCAAGTTCCAAAAAAACTATCTTATGCTGAAGAAAATCACCCAGAAATAGGAAGACTGAAATATGCATGATCAGACTGAAGGGGTTACTAGACTGTTTGCAAAATAAATTGTTAAGATGCCAGCAAGCCTATTAAACTGACAAGAACAAGTGTCCAAGGGGCATATCTTATTCAGCTTCATTGAGATTCTAGCATCTATCCTTAGCACATTATTTTACAACTTAATATTCTCTTTTATCCACATCATTCAATATCAACATACATTCACGATGCACAACTGCCTCCACTTATAAGTAGAATGGTTAGTGGTATATTTGAGGTCTTATGTGAAAACAGTGTACAAAATTTGTTTACTTCTCAAGCGTACTGTGCTGGAACAACCTCACTATAGTTATCAGACCACAGTACACTTGAAATATAAACGAATATGCTGGTGCCACATAAAACGCCAAGTACACCACCCTAATTATACCAGATATGGAGTACTGTATGCTGAAACTGTATTTACTGATATACTGTGTGGAAATAACATACAGGATATTATTGTGCCATATGAAGAAATAACAACGTAAGGAAAAGACATTAGAGAATTGCGCCCAACCTGATATGGATAATGTACAAGCCTAGAACATCACACAGGTACAGGAACTGATCTTGCTCCCCCCCCCACACTGCCCTCAAAATGGACGCAAAAGTACAGTATAGTGAAACCTGAGCTACTGACTGAATCATTTTACCTAACCTACCTACCTGCATCCCACACCTACATACATAACTACAGCCAGTCCTCATTACAAGTAAGTGATCTGATATAAAATTCACAAGCTTTTTCTAAACTACTGATACTGTAAACTGAGGGAAGCTGACATATTAGCCTTAGAGGTTGTAATGGAATTTAAATAATCAAATTTTTCCATACAACTGTTACTGTAAGTTGAAGGAAAATGACATATTAGTTTTAAAATGTGTAATGAAACTCTCAAACTTTTATTTTTCATACAACTGATAAAGAATATTGATGAAAACTGACAAATCATGTTAATATACAGCAATGAAACTTTAAATGGCAATTTATCTGTAATTTCCTATACATTTCACATTACAAAATGTAAATAACATTGATTTATAACAAGGACTTACTGTACTACTACCTCTATCTACTTCCTGGTGCTCTGGAGAGACAAAATACCAGACTTCTACTACTATTATTACTTGCCTAACCTACCTCCCTCCCTCCCTCCCAGCAGCCCTGCCCTGCTAAGTTACGTAGGGTCTCTCGCCTGGTAGAAGAGAATGTAGCCGGTCTCAGATGACTTCTGGATTTCTGACGTTAACCCGTAAAACTCCTCCATGACTGATGGGTCGATTTTCTGCAAGAAAGAGAAGGATAATTAACATCCATCCATCATCTATCCTGTGTAGCCCCAATTACAAAAACAGTGTTCTGGGGCTAGGCCACTCAGTCCAGATATTTAACCCCCCTTTAATATGGTGAGGTCTTTTGTAAGAACTTGCTACTACCAGATAATTCTTTGCAATTTAGGAAGAATCTCTGGTGATGAAGGGGTTATGATGGCTGTATCTAAACTCTCCTGTGCAAAACATCTTCTCCAAGCTAAATATAATTGTCTACGGATAGCATTAAGATATATGAAGAATGATCAAAAATTTCAGTGAATATTAGAATAACAGTATTTTATTGAACATTACGTGCATACATTAGACATCCCCTTCAAAATACTCCCTTCCTGCACACACGCACTTGTTCCACCGTTCCTGTCACTGCCTGAAACACTGCTGGAAGTCCTCCCTGATCTTCAGCTGGCTTGTTGTCTTAGTTTGGATGTCTTCAACTGTTTCATAATGACTCCCTTTCATCGTGCTTCAGTTTTGGGAAAAACCAGAAGTCACGAGGTTCCATGTCAAGTGGATAAGGTCGATGCGGCACGAGCAGAATGTATTTCCCAACCAGAAATGTCTGGATACTGCACGTTGCTCAAACTGCAACATTTCCCCAAATGCATCAGATGCGGCAGACATGACCTCATTCTAAGTCTTGCCACAGCACACTGGCCTGTGCTGTTGTGGTGTCTGGTGGCTGGTGGCAACTAGGAAGGTGGGCGATGTAACAACCGTCAACAACCCTCACGTACTTCAACTCATTTCTATTTAGCAGTACCATTCACTAAAATTTTTCATCACTCCTCGTATACTGTTCATGTCCTGATGTGCCTAGCATCACAAGAACTGTTTTAGTTCCTTCACCTTCTCCTGGCACACATTTTTTACTTCTGAAGCTTTTTTCACAAAGCTTAGTGGCAAAGAGACAATATTACAGCTCTACATCCCTTTCACAGCACTTCTTTGTGACTAGCACATTTTTAGCATTAACCTATTGATATTAATCATGAAGATGTGCTATGGAAAGGATGCAGAGATGTATAATTTTCTTTCTCTGCCAGTAAACTATGCGAAATAAGCTGCAAAAGGAAAAAAATCTGGGCCAAGGTAAACCAGCTAAATCACACTATTGTGCATAGGTTCTGGGCTGCCAAATATTGTTAACCTCTTTTAGCTCAGTTTATGGCCAAGTGTAGTCAGACTGGAGGGTGGGTCTGACTGACAACCAAAGAGATTCAATCATAGCTCATAACTGCAGCTCATCAAATTTCATGAAACCACGATTTTGTAATCAAGTAAAGGAATAGCTGAGTTCCATCCAACGAAAACAAACCAAATACAGTATAACCACACAGTGTCATCAGGGTACTCACATCCACAGCATCATCATCAAAGAGAAGCCAGAACCTGTGTGACTTCACAATGGCGATGTAGTGCCCACGATTGATCCCCGTGCCACAGTGAACTACCACTGCCGCTAGATCATACAGCCGATCTGGATTTACCGCATCCAAACTCTACATGAGGAGAAAAAACACATATCATAATCATCACCTCAAATCATGGACGTCATCATAATAAGCATCCAAACTCTCCATAAATATAATAAAAGAATAAGCGTATATCACTATCATCTTCATACAGCTGTCATCATCAGCTTAACTATTTTCATTCTCAATTCTCTTCACATCAACCCCCATCTCATTCTTGGTCTCTCTCTCCAGCTCAATCACACACACTCCCCTGGTCAATCTATCAGTTTCTCTTCTTTCCACACCATCCCTTCACCTTATCCTTGGTCTCTCCCTCCAACTCCTTCACAGGCATTCTCCTGGTCAATCTCTCATTCTCCATTTTCTCCATATAATCCCTCCACCTCATCTTCAGTCTCCTCCTCCAAGTTACAAACACACACACACTCTCCAAGTCAATCTCAGTCTCCATTCTCTCTACCTTATCCTCAGTCTCCCCCTCAAAAGCACTCACATACACTCACGTGGTTAATCTCTCATTCTCCATCCCTCCACCTCATTCTCGGTCTCTCCCTTCCCTTTCCCACCATACCACAAACATACACTCTCCAAGTCAGTCTCTCAGTCTCCACTCTCTCAACATGACAACTCACCGTGTCAAATACTCTGAGCTCCAGCGGGAATACCACCCGGTGTGACAACTTGAGGGTGCGGTTGTACTGACCCAGGAACTGAAATCGCTTTAGGTGCAACACCAGGATGGTTGGTAACTTTTTCACCCTTGTACGCTTCTGAAAACGTATGTACCAAAGTTACTCTTTGTATTCTCTATTAACCTATACACCATAACATAGAGCGCTTAGTAAGACACAATGAAAAATGGTGCGTATTGCAAATGGCAAAAGAATAACAATAATGAATGCATCCCCATCCACTACACCATTTTATGCACCTATGAATCCAGCAATGAAATAAAGGCAGGAGGGGCAAATGGTCTTTACTGTTTGACTTTACATAAGGAGTAGAAATACAGGACGGAGAGGCAAATGGAGTTGGGCACTGAATTTGATTATACATGAAGAACATGGCCTAACCTGGTGTTCCTGAAGAGAGCAGCAGTTCTCACACAGGACCTTGTTCTCAGCACTGATGGTCTCAGTGGAAAAGAAGCAGCGGAGGCAGTGTGTGATGGATGTGTTCTGGTGTACCTCCACTGACAGATTGTTTAGTACCTCGTCTGTGCTGCGAACCTGGATGTAAAACGTTCGTCATCACCCAAACCTTTTCTCCCCCTTAACCCCTTTAATCTGAAATGTACTTTCATATTTTGTTCCTGCAACCTCTAGATGATGCAACTTGGAGGGAAAACTGAAGTTCACATGGGGGTAATATAATGACTAATTTTGTGTAAGGAAATATTAAACATGACAGAACAAATACAAGACTTAGTTTTTATTTGCCCTTTGTTCAGTTCTTAAGTAGATGGGAATGGTAGTGCTTTGGTGGACATCTGTGCTGGTAAGGGGTTAGCAATAGTTAACATCTACTTTCGGCTTAAGATGATCCACAGGTATACATGGAGAGTTATGAGGAGGATGGATGGTGAACTTGTTGAACGAAAGACAATGGTAGACTATGTGTTTGTGGATGAGCGAATGAGAAAACAAGTGGTGGATGCAAGAGTGTGGAGAGAATGGGGGAATGGAATCTCGGACCATCACTTAGTGATGGCCAAGGTAAGGCTGCAAAGAAAATGGTTGAAGAGACGAAGGGTAAGACAGGAGGAAACAGTTCCTGTGAGAGGAGTGGAGAAATTGTAAGACAGTGAGAAAATGGCAGAGTATAAGTGCACAGTGGAAGAAAGATGGGAAGGTATGACTTAGAGCAGATGGAAGGGCTGGAAGACATATGTAAGATATTAACGGAAGAGATAGGCGCAGCATGTGAGGTGGTTTGTGGAGTGAGGAGGAGATGAAGGGGTGTGGAAGGGACAGAATGGTGGAATGATGAGGTGAAACGGGCTGTGGAACAAAAGAAGAAGGCATATAGTGAATAGCTAGCGAGTAGAGGTAGGTGAGAAGATGAGAGAGAGAAGAGAGAGGTATATGTGAGCAGGAGAAAGGAGGTGAAGAGATTGGTGAAGGAGAGTAGGAAGAAAGTGGATGAAGAGTTTGGGAGGAATCTGAGTGTGAAATGGAAGGAGAGTAAGAAATTGTTTTGGAAGGAGGTAAAGAAAGTAAGGCAGTGTGAAAGGGATAATAGTAGGGGAGTGAAAGATAGGAATAATAGATTGTTGGTGGAGAAGAAAGAGAAATTGAGGAGATGGAAGGAGCACTCTGAGGATTTGTTGAATGTAGAGAGTGACAGCAGTGCGAGTATAAGTGGTTGGGGAATGGCTGGGAGAAGAAGAGATAAGAGACGGGAGGAAGAGATCAGTAGGGCGGAAGTAGTGGAGTGGATATGCAAGTTATGTAGATTGGCCTGCAAAGAGAGAAGGGTTCCAGAGGACTGGAAATCAGGTATAATTGTTCCTTTATACAAAGGAAAATGGGAGAGAGAAGTATGTGGTAACCACAGGGGTATTTGCCTTCTTAGTGTGACTGGAAAAATATATGGTAGAATACTCATTGATGGGATTAGGCATATAACTGTGGAGCTATTATAGTTGGAGAAGAACAAGGGGAATTGAGGAAGGGAAACGTGTGTAGATCAGATATCTGTTCTAAGATTTTAATGGAGAAGTATTTAGAGACGGGAAAGAAAGTGTATGCTGCCTTCATCGACTTGGAGAAAGCTTATGACAGAATTGACAGACAAGGTATGTGGAAGGTACTGAGAATATATGGAGTGGAGGGGAAATTGGTGAGTGCCGTGAAGAGTATGTACAAAGGACAGGGCTACGGTGCGAGTGGATGGTGAGCTGAGTGAGTTCTCTGCTATCAATGTGGGACTGAAACAGGGTTGTGATGTCTCCATGGCTGTTCAATATATATACATGGATGGGGTTGTAAAGGAGGTGCAAGGTAGGGCAGTGGATGTGGGGGTGGCTCTAATGAATGAGGGTGAGATTTGGACGATTCCTATGTTGCTGTTTGCTGATGATACAGTATTGTTGAGTGAAGATGAATGTGAGTTGCAAGGTTTGGTAAATGAATTTGGGACAGTGTGTAGGAAAAGGAATCTGAAAGTTAATGTAAACAAGAGTAAAGTTATGGTGTTTGAGAGGAATGAAGTCACAGAATGCACAGTGAGGTTGGATGGTGAGGATACGGAGAATGTGAGTGCATTCAAGCACTTGGGTTGTGTGATGAGTAGGGATGGAACTTTGGGGGATGACGTGCTTGAAAGGGTACAGCAGGGAAGGAAGGTTGTTGGTTCACTGAAAGCAGTGATGAGAAATAGGGAGGTGAGTATGGAAGTTAAGAAATCACTGCATGATAGTATTGTGATCCCTACCCTGACGTATGGAAGCAAGGTGTGGACCTTGCAAGAGGGGAACAAGTCAAGAGTGAGAGCAGTGGAAAAGAGTTACTTGTGAGGAGCATGTGGAGTGACATGGAGGGACAGGTTGACGAATGAAGAAGTGAAGGAACGTTGTGGGATGGATGTGGATGTGGTTGAGAAGATTAGGAGAAATACACTGAGGTGGTTTAGACATGTGAAGAAAATGGAGAATGAACGACTGACTAAGAGGGTGTATGTAGGCGAGGTGGAGGGAGGAGGAGGGAGGCGAAGACCGAGGATGAGGTGGAGGGATGGAGTTGAGAGGTACATGAGGGAGGGGGGAGTGAGTTGGGGGGAGGGTAGTCAAATGGTGGGTGACAGAGCGATTTGGAGGAATTTTGTCTGCAGCCACCCATTGCGGGATTAGGGCATCGGGCTATAGATAGATAGATAGGCAGTTCAGTTTGGCGGCCACATCAGCTCAGTACATGTTGGTCCATATATAACGCTCCTTTTTCACTCTGCCGGGCAATGTCTTGTGTTGAGAAGAAAGCTCAGTCAGTGTTATCAGTGTCTATCCTGTAATGTATTTCATTTCCTACTCCTACTGCCGCATCCATGCCCACACCAGCATACTCAGCCGTCCCCACAACACACAAGATACCACCAGAAGAGTTGCTAGTGGAGTGCTATTTACAGATCACCATGTATAATGATCTTTTGTTTGATATATCTGAAGATTATTTGGCAGGCTCATAGATGTTGATACTGTACAGCCAAAGCTTGGGCTCATGATATTCAGTCTAGTGAGTTTCCTGTACTGTCCAGTGATGCAGTGGTACAACTCACCGCTTCACAGTTGAGACACTTGAGTTCTCTGGTGACGACGGCTTGGAATATCTCATGAACCCAGGTGTTGTCTTGCTGTGGGATATTGTGGCTGCCCCCCCCACCCCCTCCTCCCCCACTGTCGTGCTGACCCCCGCCACCCCCCTGAACCTCACTCTCGCCACCCTGACTACGGTTGCGGCCTGATAGCTGCTTCTCTGTAGACACAAAATTGGCAAAAACAGTTAATAATATTAAATACTAAGGACACACTAAGGACACTAGCCAACTCCAAGTGAAATGAATTTCTATCCAGTACCATAAAATGCTAATGACAATAGTCATCTCCATGTGAATGAAATTAAAGTCCAATAACCTCTTCATAGCTAAATAATGACACTGCAAACCTTATTCTTGCTTCTGCCCAATGAAGTCACATCAAATCCAATCCAATGATGCCATGCTTCCTCTAAAGAATCCCCCATACTAAGCCTGACCACGTTTCAGTGATGTTTTCTATGAACTGTGAGTTAAAACATGTACCAAAACCAGTAAATTACTTCTCAACAACTGTTGGAAATTATTGAGAAAGAGAGAGAGAGAGAGAAAAAAAAAAATCTAAGATGTGTGATAAGACTTGTAACAAAATGTGAGTTTCAGTTTAAACTCTGACTCTATTTATTTGTGGCTGCATTGCCAACCTTAAGAAATGACTGCGTGGCTAGTGACCAAGCTTGTAACTGCTGGGAGACTGCAAAATCTTCTTATGGCTTCTGCTAAATGAAGACAACCCCCCAAAATAAATACATAACAGAGCTAAAACACTCCACTTTTTAAATATAGCAATATTTTCCAAGCACCTACCCATTATCGTTTCATTAATACTGTCGATGAGTTGAACAAAGAACTCGTGGGCGTCTTGTTGCATGTAGTTGTCAAATTTTACTGAAAAAAGAAAGGCTTTATTAGCTACACAACTTGTATGTGAAAAGTACAGTAATAAGGTACGACAAAAACCCCTTCTAACAGTTCATGTATTTTGTATTCTATTCTAGCTACCACAGCAGGCTTGATTCACCTCAGGTAAGATACTTCAAACTGGAGTGATCAAATATATCCTTACCAGCATTTCAAAGTGCAAGAATAATAAATAAAATATCAAGATTAATAGGAAAAATATGTATTTAGCTTGAAAGGATTAAGAAAGGAAAGCAAATTGACTACTAGCCTATGATGTAAAAAAGGGCAAAGATAGAAGCTTTGTACCTGAGCCAGGATGGATCAATAATAAAGCACTATGGTGGGAACGACCATTACCACTCAAAGACAAGATCAGATGGAGAGATAGACTGATGGGGTAGGGAAATGTAGATAAGACAGACAGACTTACTGATGAGGTAGGGATCTCTTGAGACATAAATCACAGGATAAAAGGAGCACAAGGGATGACTGGGGAAAAAGCTAACCTAACATTTCACCTCTTCTATTTTTCACATTCCTCTGAAGACTAATACTCCTATGCTGAGAGAGGCTTGGTACCTTTCTCTGCCAACAGTCTACTTGGTTTCTTGATATGATGCATCAGGATGAAACAATGGACATAATAAAGTATGATGCAGATGCACTGTGGACATAATCAAGTATAAAGTACATACATAATCAAGTATGACATACATGCAGCGGAACAGAAAGCAAATTTTTGTCCTTGAATGTATACTTTCCCTGCTTGCAACACCAGGGCAAGGTAGTGGAATGGCCACATCCTTGCAAGAACAAAGAAATGAGGGGAGTTTGCAGCCTGTAAATCCCGTCTTTAACTTCTTAAATATGGTGACTTCTTTCTAAAATCACATTTTTGCTAGTACTAGATACTATACTGTATCAACTGCCTATAGAGCTGCTTTCAGGATTACCATTCTCTTTCCGAAACCTGGCGATGAATTTTTTAGGTGCGATGCTGCCGACTTTCTTCTTCTGTGTGGCTATGTTGTAGAAGAGGTCGGCGAGGCATGCTAAGAGGGTCTCCTTAGTGCGCTTGTTCTTGGCTTTGTACTCAAGGATTTTCTCTCGGAATGGCTTGCAGAAGTATAGCGCTTGTAGCACCGAGTTGATATAGCACGTGTTGCCAAACTGAAAGAGAGGAGTCAACACATTATATTAAATCAACTCTCTCAGACTCCCATCAATCAGCCTCAAATAAATAACAACCTATTACATTACAATAACCTTCTCCGACTCCAATGACAAACTAAGATGAATAAAATTGTACAGCACTAACTGGAATAAGGTTAGTCAAAATTTAATGTCATTTTACTTATTTCATTAAGGTGCTGATGTTAACATTATTTCTTCACTTAAAACTGATTGTGATTCATTGCAACATCACTCTGACTGCGGAAATGAGTGATGATGTTCTCTTTGTCTCTGTCTATCTCTCTCTCATACATAAATCTATAAATCTCATCTCTAAAATTAAGTAACTACAGCTCTTCACACACTCACAAAAGCCAGAAACCTATGAAACAGCCCAAGGTTATCCCTCGTACTCACATTGACAAGCCCAATGTAGTGTTCATTCGGAGGGAACTGGTCCGCTCCTATTTCCTTCTCCAACTGGGAGGCTTGTGCGCCCTGAAACAAACAGATCAAGTACAGGACAGTTCTGTCATGCTCAAAAGTTCCTTCTAACAAACAGCCATAGTAAAAATCTAAATCCCCTAATTTCAGTCCATTAAACAGTTACCAGTATAAGCCTTTCCTACAGATGCCCTGTAGAATAAAATTCCTAAGAATATACAGTACATGAGAGAGAGGGGTGTGAGGTGGGGGGAGGGCAGCAAAATGGCAGGGGACAGGGCAACACAGAGGTGATTTGTTTGTGGCCACCCCTTATGGGATTAAGGAGTCTGGCGAGAGATAGAGGGATAGATAGATGGAATATTTTGGCCTCACTATGTTGCCAATAGTTAAAGATATAATTATGATTTGTTCCTTGGTTGGTGTAGGACTCCTCTGCATGACAGTACATTACAATTACAATACAGAACTACCTGAACCTGATGAACCATATGTGTCTGGATTACTTCCTGGGACAACTAAAAAAAACCCTGTCAGGATTCTGCCCAAAAACCACAAGGTGGACTGCTAGGGTGGTGAAAATCTAATTGCAGAGGGCTTTAGATGATGCCTGGTTTGGTATGGAATATTACTAGGGCTGCACTTTCAAGAAATTAACATATGTTAACTGAGACAGGTTATTTTACTTTAAGCAGATGAGGAGGATGAGGATTAGATAGAGAAAGAAGAGAAGAAAGATGAGAAGATACTAAGACAGAGTTGGGGATGAGGAAGAGAAAAGCTGAGGTGCTTGTTGGTTAGCCCTTCAACACGATCATGCCTCCTTCCATGACCAAATACGCCTCTCATCCACTCAGAACATGTTCAATAACAACGGGTTGTATGAGATGAGAGATGAGCGAAACAGGCCATCCCTGGTTAAACTTAAACATCACACTGATGAAAATTCCTCACACAAACCCCAATGGGTGAAGGATTTTATGCCACATTATCTTAAACCCTGGCTCATGGGAACAAAATTGAACAAGACTGAATGGTAATCCTTAAGGAGCTATAGGACCACCTCTTAAAAATTGACAATAATCTTTTACCTACTTCTGAACTGATTCAGTGACTTCATAAAGGTGCGCAGAAATGCTTTTATGAGTATGAAGAGAATTCATCAATAAATAAGGAAAATATCAATACATAAGGGACACATTAAGTCGGTTTAGGATAAGTTTGGTTTGGTTAGTATAAATTGGTTAGGTCTGCATAAAATATGATAGGTTTGGATATATAAGGCTTTGGTTACAAAAATTTTGGTTAGGTTTGGATACATAAGTACCGGTACGGTACTGATTAAAAAAAAAAAAAAAAAAAAAAAAAAAAAAAAAAAGGCATTCTAAAAGGGTGTCCGTCTTCACGCACAAGATGGTGTCCGTCTGTAAACAAACACCACTTTTTAAAACACTTTTCACCACTTTTAAGAGGAATGAAAAATCAATGAAACATGAAAATGAAATCAGGAAATAATTAAAGAATACCATGAAGAAGTAAGGCAAAGGAAAAGCAAAAGAAAACTGCAAAATACAGTGATCCTGTCTCCTTAAGGATTAGCTACCAACAAAACTGAACAAAATGTAGTGATATAAGCTGCATCATTCACCAATGCCAATACAAATAAAGAAATCAGTCAATCACCAAAACTGAATAAACTGGTATTATTTTCTTTTTGATAAGTGTACTAAGAGCAACAAATCTAACAAGACAAAATAAATGGAAAAAGAATGGTCAGAACTTTGGCTCCGTTACACAAACTGCACACCCATTTTAAGTTTAGTTTGCAATTCATATTTTTTTCAGTGTACAGTGATAAATGTACAACAGTAACAAATTTTTCTGGGTTTCTTTTATTTAGTGTTACACCAGATTGCACGGACATTAAAATTTTCCTCAGAGGATGATGCTACCTTTACCATGTGTAGGCTTTACGTGTTTTCTGAGGCCATGGGTTTTATTCACTTCTGTTCCAGTGACTTGTGCTTTAAAAATGTGGCAGAAGTCTACATTATAATGATCCGATTTCTGTACATTTGTTACCATAACAGCAAAACTGGCACAACATAGTGCAATTTTTGTACAGTAAAAGCAAAGTACCGTTAAAATGCTCTAACTTGAAGAATACATCGATATCCAGTCGTAACGAGCCACTGGTTCCTGAGTTATGGCTCATTTCTAACCTTTTGCTTCATAGCTTTTATTTTGGTGCAGGGGATGGATTTGACCTTGGTCTGGCACTGAAATTACCAGCATGACAGAAGATGGATGGATGGACACAAGAGTGACAAGTCTGTTGTGTTACTGTTTTCGCTTCTCCTTCCTCCCTCCTCATCTCTCCTTCCTCCCTCCTCAGACTCCAAAAATTGTAGAGTATAATTCAGTACAATAGCTAATATTGCTATCCTAGCCCTCTCTCTTTTCTGAACGGGTGTCCCAGCAGGCCGAAGATAAGGGAGAATTTCTTGCTGTCTCGCTCACAGCATGAGTACTGTAATTCAAAGTTCTGTTACTTTTCAACTGAAAATAAGAATTGACCTGACATCGAGCGAAAGCCGCCGAAGGCAGCCTTTAAGCTAGTGTACTCTACCTTACCATAGTAATGCAATACCATGCAGACAGACCTACCATTTACTTGAGTTAGTGAACCGCACGTCTTGTGCTAAAAGAAATAAAACTGCGGTAAGGCAATATTAATGTCCCTATCAGAGGTCTATGAATTAGGTTTCCAAAGTACTGAGTGGACTGAATTGGTAAAACTGGGCCTTGGTAAACGATTGACCCGCTAAGCCATTCCGTCTTCACCACGCCAGCCTTAGCAGGTCAGTTAACCAGCAAACACGTACCATCTTACAGTAGCCCAGGAGATCCAGATTGTATTGATTGGTGTATAATAGAAGCGGGGAAATTGGTTTAATTAAAATGGCTCAACTTTATTCTCCCTCAGCTGGTTTACTTCGGGGCAGCGTCAGCCAGCTGAGAATCCACCGGCATATCAAAATATATAAATAAATGGAAAACTCGGAGAAAAATACAGAGCCACGTTGGCAAGATCACTAATAAAATAATCAGCAATGCATTCAATATCCAAAATTTGCATTATGTTATCAACAGCCACGGAATTTTAATGAAGAAAATGAATATTACCTTAATAATGGGATGTTGTGGTATATCTGATGATATAATTCTTCCATTAATATTCTGAATAAAAAGTAAGCAGAGTATTACGATGAAGAACAAAGAAAGAAAATGCACTGCTGATAAAACGTAAAATTCATGGAGAGAATTAGGTCATCTACTGCATGTGTTGCCGTGCTATTTTTTTGTTCCAAAAAGAATACTTAAAACATTACATTTTGGAAAAAAAAATCCTGCCATCCAAAATTGTGGTTTTTCGTGCGGCTTGTACGGACTCTCGGTCTTTCTCCTTCCAGCCGCATGTGAGTTCGCGGGGAAGGATAAGAATTTTGTAGTTTATGCGTTGCCTGTATTTTTTTTAGGGTAGTTGACTTTTAAAGGGTTCCAAATAGGAAGTCCATGGTTGTCACCTATTTTTTTGTTGAAAATTTACTGCATGTGAATGAGGCAGGGTGTGTTGTGTTGAGTTTGACTAAGACGTGTGGTTTGTTTATGTGGTGTTGTGGTATCATCATAGCCCGTATTATGACCTATCACTTTAACGATGTAACGAAGAGGTTTGCGGTTGCCTTAAGAAGTATTGATATTTACTCAGGATAACACCTGGATGCATGCATACATACATTTGTAGCGATGTATAGCCTGCTGTTTTGAATACTGCTGTGCTTGCACGGATCAACCTTTTTCACCACATGGTTTCCTCTAAATTGTTTTCTCGAACTTGGTCTGTTACTATATTCTTTAAATTCTGAGATAAAATTTTTCAAAGAATATTTGTGCTATACTTCACCCAATTGGACAACTATGGTACCCAACCATAGTTTGCACAGTTGCATACCAGGTAATTCATTCTCTTGGTCCACAGTAGTGACATAACACATGGTGATAGCCAGCATTATGTACTAAGTTCATTTTTCTCTTGCAGCTGAGGCAAAATGACAAACTCCAAGGGTTTGCGTCGTGGGACGCGCAATATGTTTGCGCGTCCCTTCAAGAAGAACGGTACGGAACATCTCTCAACCTTCCTTCGTGTCTACAAGGTTGGAGACATTGTTGACCTGAAGGTGAGCTTTAGAGTTGTTGGTTCTGAGAATTACCTGTAATTAGAATTGGTCCTGAGAAATGTGCATGTAAAATGAAGGTAGTTATTGTATTCATCCACTGCCATGGTTGATAGTTTAAATTTTCTTTTATACTTTCTCTTCCCTTGTGATTGATTCTGTCTAGCTTCCTCCTCCTCCTCATATGTAGTTGCAAATGCAGTATGTTACTGATTCATGTCATTCTCACCTGTACAATGAGTCTATGTCCTGGTAACACAAAGGGCGGGAGTTGTTGGGTGTTTATTTAAGTAGCTATATGTAGTTAGTATTTACCAACTGGCGTTAAATATATTTCACGTCTGTATCAGACTAGCAGACTGGTATAAGATTATATCAAGGACCCTCTATAATTTTCCTAAATTTTTTTATGATGTAATTACTGTAGTTTCATTGATAACGTCTGATATCATCCTCAGCTTCCCTGGTGACTCCTTATTTGTCTCAGATTCATATGTATATATTTTTTTTTTTTTTTTTTTTTTTTTACTGCTTCAGTAAATATTTTCCTCTCTGTTTCCTCAAATGTAACGTACAGTACTTGTATATTCCTACATCTTTCCTTTTCCATTATATTATTCTGGTGTATTCCCCATTTCCACTGTGTTTGTCAAGCCTTTTGCAGATTATTTGCCAGTGGTCACTGTTTATGACAACATTTGGCCACCTGTCAACAGGCTTTGTAATTGATTCATTTTATTTGCAGGGTAATGGCGCTTTCCAGAAGGGTCTGATCCACAAGTGTTACCACGGCAAGACTGGCCGTGTCTTCAACGTGACCCAGCACGCCGTTGGTGTCATCGTCAACAAGAGGGTCA
Source organism: Coenobita brevimanus (assembly GCF_032717465.1). Lineage (NCBI taxonomy): Eukaryota > Metazoa > Arthropoda > Malacostraca > Decapoda > Coenobitidae > Coenobita > Coenobita brevimanus. Next base: position 29,037,696 of record NC_137012.1, read on the forward strand.
AGGGCAAAATCCTGGCCAAGAGGTAAGATAGACTCGCCATATCCCAGTCCATCCAGTGGGAGTAATTTTGTTTGGTCTTCCTTGTACCATTAGATTATGACCTATGTTCAGTTTGTTTTTCCCATCATCAGTTTAACATTTTGCACAACCAGAGGGGGGGAAAGTGGAAAATCTGTAATTTCTTGCAAAGTGCAGCAAGAACTTCTATGAACTTACATCAGAAAACCATGAAAAAGAACATAAATTGCCAGCCTAACCTAGGTTTTGTAAAAAAGAAAAAAGAAAAAAAAAAATGCCTTTTTAAACATTAACCTACTGTGACTGCAGTATTTGACTTATCTTAGACCCATGCATTTCAGGCCTAACCAAGCCTTATTCCTACTATACCTTTGTAATGGAGATCAGTGAGACATTTCAGTCTTATGGGGTTTCAAATAAAGACCCCTTTTATCTGATAGTTATATAAAAAATACTGTATTCCTTTCATATACTGATTTTTTAGGTAATTGTAATTTTATAAGTGAATTCTGTGGGGTTATGTCGAGGCCATGGACATATACAGTTAGGTGACTTTTGCCAAGCTATTCATATTATCTTAATGTAGTCAGTAAACTACAACAGTAAAAATCTAAAGCAGCAACAGAAGTCACAAAGTATGCACCAAAAGCAGCACAGTAACTGCATACCTGCAAGAAAATCAATACAGTGTACAAGAATACAGCACTTGTTTCATTTTTGAAAGCTCCAACTTGCCTGCATGCATCAGTCTTGGTCACCTGATGGCGGCTCTCCACGCTGCTCGATCTCTTGACAGCTTCCCTATTTAGTCCCTTATTCCTGAGGTCACACTCAGTGACCTCATCCCAGGTCTTTTTCGGTCTGCCTCTCGCAGCCCTACCTCTGACATTAACACTTCTCACTTTCTGCCCCGAGTTATCATCCCCCATCCTCTCCACACGTCCAAACCATCTCAGTCCGTCTCCACATCACAACGCCAATACACTACAGTTCCGCCGTACCTTGCAACTCTTCCATTGCTAACCAAGCCCCCCAGGCATCGCACTGAGGGATGCACTGCACATCCACCTAATCATTGTAATTTCTGTACATTTTTTGAGCCTGCAAATATCCTCTTCCTGTACTGCCCAAGTCTCAAAACCATATAGCACATGCCGCATACAAAAATCCCATAGCATGGAGGGGGAGCCCTCTCAGTGTCAGGAGAGGCAATTGCTCCCCAAACTTCTTCCAACCACTCCTCACTCAAACCACAAAGCTAGCTCCAGCTCCACCTCCGGCACTTAACACGTCTCCCAAATAAAACTTCCACACACACGAGACTCACCAGCAAGTTCAGTCCTTTCATGCCTGGCAGTCTCAACATGCTCTCCCTGATAGACCACTCACATGAAATCAGCATTGTCTTGCAGTCTGCCTCTAATACCACTTCATCTCTTATGCACCCACTTATCACAAACACTGCACAAGATGGAATCATTTCCCATGCCCATGTGGCAAATCGCACTTGGCCACTCCCCTTTTTCTTTGACGGTACCACCCCCAGCCCTAGATACCACCACGTTTATCTGCATTTACTCTGAAGCCTTTGTGCCCCATACTATCTGTCCACTTCCTAATTCTTTCCTCCACCTCTTTTTCATTTTCTGCAGTCAACACGAAATCATCAGCATACAACATCTCACACGGGAGTCCACACCACTCATCTCACTATAGAAGGTATCCCTGACTGCCTGGTTTTTCATCTTCCAGGTGCATAGGTAATCATTACAGTATGACCTTTTATATTTGTCACAGTCTTCTGTTGTCTTGGATACTCTGCCAGCTGACAACAAGCACTTGTTGGCTAAGTAAATTCTGAGCCTGAAGAGTTTGCTACATCTGTCGTGTAGTTTGTTATGGGATTTTCTTCATTTTTGATAAGAAAAAAATTTCAAGGACCATTTATTTCCAGGTTGAATGTGCGTGTCGAGCATCTGAGACATTCTAGGTGCCGTGATGACTTCAAGCAGCGTGTTAAGGAGAACAACCGGCTTCGGCAGGAAGCCAAGTCAAAGGGGGTTAAGGTTGTCTTGAAGAGGAAACCAGCGGAACCTAGACCAGCACATAAGGTCAACATCTCTAAAAATCCTCCAGAATTCCTGACCCCTCTACCCTACGAGTTCATTGCTTAATTGGAATAAAGAGGTATAGGGATTTTTATGAGGGTTTTACTGAGTTCCTTCATGTGGGTCTGTAATTGATAGTACAGGTACTGTAATTTCTTATCATGCCTTCAGTTAGCTTTTTTTGGTGGGGGTGTAGGGGGGGGGGCAAACTTGGGCTGTCTGGACATTGCTGCTACTCACCCTGCCCTAGGGTGGGAAAGGTGGTTTGGATTTTTTTTTTTTTTTTTTTTTTTCCCCCTAATGGTAGCTCTCCACACTGTTCAATCTCTGGCAGCCTCCCTGTTCAGTCCCTTATCCCTGAGGTTGTGCTCGGTGTCCTCATCCTAGGTTGTTTGAAGTCTCGCTTATAACCCTATCCACAATGTTCACAGTTATTGTCTGCACACTTAGAAAAACAGAATAGGGTTTTGTGAAGGTGTGTTAATCGTCATCCATTCACTTGATGTAGTGCTGCCTACTTCCTTAGCTTTTATCATTCTTTTTCTGTGCCTGCCCTCCTTTCTTCCTATTTCTCCCATCTTTCCTGTCACTTCTTATTGCTTTTCTTTCCATTACAGGTGGCTTTACATTGAGTGACAAGCCAAATGGTTTCCTGGAAGCCAAGAAACCATTTACAATGCTGGGTGGTAACCATGTAACCAAACCATACGTTCTCCCTACATGTCAACGAGTGAGTTGGTGGAGGGTTAGTGCCCCTCCCCGTAAAACATATAACTCAGAGTCAAATGGCCACCCCTTATGGGATTGTGGAGTCTGGCAGTTGATAGATAGATAGTGTTAGTCATGTTGGTGAGACTAAGGGACTGACAAGAGACTGAGCTACATGGATGAATTTTGTGCAGGGAAGTGCATAACCAGGGATTTGGCACCCTTTTTTAACTTGGCAGTGTTTGGGTTGGCTCTATCAGATAGGTATATGTGAAGCTACCAAACATGGTGAAATTTTTTTTACCTATCTGATGGAGCCAGGATTTTGAGGGCTTGATGAACGAATGGAAGCATGGCCCACCGAATTGGACAAACTTGGGCTATATGGACGTTACTACTCCTCACCCTGCCCTAGGATGGGAAAGGAGGTCTGGATGATGATGATGATGATGATCATGCCTGCATTACAGGCTAATCTTTGGGCAAGTGACTGTACGATCATTCAGTAATGTGCTTATAACTTTATCACCTTTTTTTCATTACGCAATTGCCATTTTCTCTTATTAGGTACCTCTGATCCCCCTGTGAAGCACCATTTTTCAATATATGATTGTTGCAGTACCAACCTTCTGTATATGATCAACCATTATCCAATTGTTGTTCCCTGAATGTCTCCCAGTTGTATATACTGTAGGTTTGAGATAGGTAGGGTGTGAGTATGAAAATTCAGATTTTTATTTTGGGTCTGTAAGATGCAAGGCTGAGGATACAAAAATCCAAATTGGTGACAATAAGTTTATTTGATAGTTTCACTTATGTGCAAATATACAAATACTGGTATCAAAGTGATGTCATCAACAGTCAGTTGGGCTCGGGACTCTCAACAAATTTGCAGTTACCACCTGGTTGTAACTAGCACTTGAATTTGCAGGAAGAAGAAAAGACATGGCAAGAGGGTATATTTTCTTTGTAGCAGTGAAAATTTTTAATTATTTTATGCAGTATTTGTTTTTTCAGGGAGAACAAAAAAACAAGATGCTGAACTTTTCCTTGTTCGTGTATAAAGAAAAAAGTTTTTTTTTTGAGGAACATGAGGTCTCAGCTTCTCTGTGCAAAAACAAATGGTACTCGTGACTGGGAGTTAATATAGTCGGTTTGTTTTTATCTGACGAAGATCCGCAACCCTGTCTCAGCTTAGTTGGTGGCTAAGTGTGGTCAGATTGGAGGATAATTTTGACTAGTAACTCAGGAGACTCATTCCTACCCTCATAACTAAGGCCTATTGAATTTCATGTAACCAGACTTAGTATTCAAGTTGCAAAAGTAGTATAGTTGTCAGATGAAAACAAACAGGCAACAGTAAGTTTGTGTATCTTCTGTCTTGCTCCTGGTAATTTGCTGCTATAGTTTCTGGTCCCACTAGCCAACACCAGCACAGCAAGGCAACAGCATTTAGCTTTGGGCATAATATATAACCCCTTCAGTGTCTTCTAATTATTTATATATTTATTTACTTCTTGCTACCTCTGGATGATTTTGTTAACTCACACAGTCAGAGGATTGTCATTTTCATGTTTTTATTTTTCATTATTAATTTTTTTTTTAAGTATATCTGTAAAAGAGAAAAGAATGTTTAGAATGATGGGGTTTAAAAGTGTGCATTCACCCCTCCACAATCCAATGTCTACATAAGCTGGAAAAAACAAATCTAAAGGTAGCAAGAAAAAAAAAAAAAAAAGGATAGAAGTGGTTAATAGAGGAATGTCCCACATCCATTTATTTGACAACCATGACTCCTAGACATACTATACAGTACCGCCAATTCCCCCGTTCCCTCATCTAGTGTTGTGATATATTTGTGTTTCTGCAGCAATTTTTCAATACCTTAAATGATCTAACCTACCATGAACACTATACTGCAAACTACATACCATATTTTAAAGTCTTCTACATTTACTTTGATTTTAAGCACAACCATCAACTTGCTTTACATCCACTGTCCTATCTAACCATACCCAGCCGTGCAACCATTTAACAGACAATAATGAAGGAGACTGACTGGTAGTAATAATACATAAATACTTTAACCTAGGTATAGAAATATACTGTAGTTTATACCGATACAGGTAATGATGGCTGCACCAGTTACCTATTCAACACCACTGCCTTTACCGAAGGCTGTATTTATTTTATTTTTGCTACTGCCTGGTGATTTTATTTAGCTTGGCATCTCCCCAAGTAAGGCTATATCTTAGCTCCAGTAAGGAAAAGAAAAAATGTAGGGTGAACGGGGTGAACCAGCAGTCTCCTTCACTATCATTTTTAATCACAGGAAATACACTTAACTGCATTTCTGTTATGGTACTCCTCACCAAGGATGATAATACACAAACCAGGATTATTATCATCTCTGATCCTCCTAAACGTATGTAAAAATTATGCAAACATTGTCTGTAGACAAAAATTTCATTAACTATTTTTTGTGGGTAAATATATCGTTAACTAGGGTTTGTAGGCATTGGCAGCTGTCCACCTGTCACCACAGTGGAATCACAGTAGACTCCAATTACCCAGAGCCAAAGAATCACAAGCTTGTACACGTACGAGTCTTAGATTTATATTTTTGTCAGTTAAGGAAGCTTTTTAACAACACTATTGATTTATTTGTGTATATGTCTAGTTATTACACTGTTGTCCATAACAGTAGAGGAAAGGAGGATAAATGCAGTAGGTTGGATGGTTCTGTATGAATAACTGGAGGTCTTGTGAGTTTGTGTCAGCTGCATCCCTCATGTCATTATTTTACCTGGAGCCAGGCAAGTTGGTCCTGACATGTAAGATGAGAGTGACCAGCCTCACTCATCTCTGAGTGGTTTATTGCTCACATAATACCACTCGGGGATGAGTGAGGCTAGTCATTCTCATCTTAAATGTCAGGACCAACTTGCCCACCCCCAGGCTCCTACGCTGTTCATGGGGCAACACAGGATTGGATGATGGATGGATGGGTGGACTAACTGCTCTACTTGTATAAAATATGCGGTAAACTTAATACAGATATCAGACCAAGAGTAACAACAAACTATTCTTTTCTTTGTTGTAAGTATGGATACCTATCATAAAATAAGAATAAGCATACCTCTACTATGTGTCTATTAATTATTAGCTGGACATTATTTGACTACTGTACTTCCTTATGCTGTGCATCTTACTTGCCATATCCTCTCATCCACCTTACTTTTCTTTAGTATCATATTTTTTTTCATTTCACTCGACAGTGCCCTGCAACACCTGAAATTTTATACTTTAGTCTGTCAGCCTCCCTATGCCATTTCTCTCTGATTTCCATAGCTAACGAATATTCATCATCATCATCCTAACTCATTTTCCCTACCCAAAGACTAGCTGAGGTTAACTACTCACACCTTATTAGAACTTACAACTGATGCTTTACGTATATGAGCTCTGGATAGCAGGAAAGATTGTATTCAGTATCTTAAAGAGGTCCTATGGTTAAAATAATGGAATGGATAAATAAGTTACTCTAGTACTTTAGGTTAATTGTTTCATTTGTGGCAACATAGTTGTTGCAGTGTGATGTTCATAAAGTACTCATCACAGGTATAAGTCCTGAAACCCAAACTTAAAGTGTGGAGGCACTGTTTGTGGCAGAGTGTACAGTCTCTACACTGTGGTCTGTGGTGTTGTGGTTGCCATGTGCATAAGCATTGTTTATACTGTGCATATCTTTGGAATGTAATACCCCATTCTAGACAGACAAAGCCTAGTCTGACCATCACAGCTTTATCTCGTTCACATTCGTATACAGTACATTACTGTACATTAAGTGTTATATGGGTGATAATGTGTCCACAGTTCACTGCAGATCTGAAAAGACATCAAAGATATTTCAAAAGAAATATGATACAGAATAAGTTGTTATAAAGCATACAGTCTAGACCTACATGACGGGACAATAAAACAAAGTACCATATGTCACCATAAGACTTCTTCAAGAGGGGTTCAATAAATAATTCTCAAATATGGCTGTACTAGTAGGGGCTACCCTATCATGATCATTGTCCTGGAATGCTACCCCTTTAGGCACTCAGGAGTGTTTTGTATGGCACTATTCACCTTGATTAACCCATTCAGTCCAGTGACATCCTTTGCACATTTATTCTTGCTACTTCCAGCCAATTATTTTCACTTTAGGGAGAATTCTCATAGTGATGGCAGTACTGTACCTGATAAGTTTGATGAGTGCCTGCCAGACTGAGTAACACTGTCTGACAGTAGCAAGAATAAGACAGACAAGACATAACTGGATTAAAGGAGTTAAAGCACTGAATTGCAGATATCCAATACACTAGGTATATTGTTACCCAATACACCCATCAGGCACCAATTACTCTACTTATTCCTATACTTACATATAGCCTGTTTTATTAAATGCAGATTCTTTTGATTCTTTACCTAATCTGTAATTCTTCTGCTTCATCCATAATATCTAAATGCCTTTTAAAAACTTAATGGTAGCACAGACCTGAAATATTAAAAGTGAAAAGGTTATTGTCTGTACACCCAAATTTTAACTATAGTCTTTCTACCTTAACTTGACCCAGATTTTTGTCTATTTGCAGCTTATTTCACTTTGCAGAACAGTGGAATAAGGCAAAACTTGCCTTACATCCTCTCCATAGTGCTTCTTTGTAACTAGGATCATATTCTAGTGTTAGGCTCTAGATACAACTCAGTATTCAAGCTGGAGAGATAGCAGTTTTAGGTCGTTAAGAGTTAAAAAAAAAAAAAAAAAAAAAAATCTGAGTGGCTGTTGCATTATTAAGGCATTGGTTTTCTAAATTATCTCGCCCAGTGTATAGTGGGTGCTGTGAATGTGGTCTGGGTATGTGTGACCAGCCTCACAATGCTTCAGTTAATAAAGGTGCAGTAAACAAGTGTAGCAGCTGCACCTGTCATGCATGTTATGTGACCTGATGACTCCACTGCTCCTGAACTGGATAATATAATTCATGGAAAATGGTTCCCTTGCACACCACTCCCAACATGCCACCCTTTTGCTGTTTACAGGTACTTCTTGCTCAACTATGTTCTGATTAGTGCTCCTCGCTCAATGATGTTATTATTGTTACGATTTCTTTTATCTTTTCCATGTCAACAATGCTCAATTTCATTTCACTGATGCCCTGGAGAGGCAGAAATATGGTAATTAATATTTTTAGAGCTGTGGAGTAAGAATAAGTGGGTGATATGTGCATAAAACAGAGGTGCTGCTGGTAGGAAATGTGGGCACAGCTAGGTTTGGCAAGTCTTTACTTTTACAATACCTGATGTCTTTTTTTTATACCGTTTTGTATAATTAATATTTATCAATAATGGTCGATAATGGAAAAATGTGTTTTGGGTAGTCATAAACTTTATTTTGGTTGGCTGTAGACTTGGATTAGATGATAGAACCCCTCAGAAGGCCAACTTTAGGACCTCCACAATGTATCCTGCTGAACCCATGTGATAATATCTTCATTCATCATCATCATCATCTGGACCTCCTTTCCCGCCCAAGGGTGGGTGAGGAGTAATATCTTCAGTTAATGTTAAATCAGTTTAAGGTTTTAGTCAGCAGAACCCCACTGTCAAGACAGGGACACCTGCAGTGGCTTTTAAGTACAAGGTGTGGAAGGGAACCATAAGGCACAACTATACTGGTGTAGTGTTGTGCTGTGCAGCAACCTTGATGTGTTCACAAGGCAGCCTGTTCACTCCGCATTTCTTGGAGCCATGCACGTCATCTGGATAATCTTCTTCATGGCCTTGGGTATGTCCTCTGAAGTTTTTGTTTTGGGTATCCCTCCGAGCAGCTCCTTGCAGTCCTGTTTTCCCTGACTGATGGCGCTAAGAGCCACAATGAGGTCATACGTTATCCCGTCACTCACAACAGAGTCTTGCCTGTGGACCCAACACAATGTGACATTAGGGATGACTGATGTGCATGCGCAATTAAGTGTCATGAGGAGTGCCCGAGATGGTTTGAGCATGTGGAGTGAGTGAGATATATACTAACTATGCTTAAATATTAAACTGTTAAGTGGAATGCAGGCTCCCTATATTTGACGATAATTTCCAAAGCAAATGAGTAAGATGTGTTAAGCTTTTCTGTAACTTTGCTGGATGCATTCTGGAATGTGTGAAACCTAATAACCACAGCTGCTCCAAAAATGATGATAAAAGAATTTTGGGTTGGACTCCACACTGTGATGAGTTGAAACATACGGCCCTAAGTGATAGCCTATTTAGTTTATTCTTCTGATAACCATTAGATTAATTTTGTTTATTTTATTATATTTCACTTACAAAAGGCCTCTCATTGTAAAAGGGTTATTAATGCTATGTCTAACTCCTCCAGCTCAAAAGTCTGCAAGCTAAATAAAATCATATAGCAGTGGTGAGAGTAAACTAAAAAATTAAAAAATATGTCATTGGAATAATGTTTTAATGTTGTGGCCCCAGGCTGGATGTGAACTCCCAGGACTGCAAGTTGAAGTTACTCCTGCAGTCCACCATCCTCTGTGGGAGTAGGGAGGGAGCTAAGCCAAATTCAAGAACATAAGACATCTGTGGCTCACTTGTACTCTGGATGAGACATGACAAAATTCCGAATCCAAGCTGCGGTGGTGATGGCCGTACCAGCAGCACGGGCACTGATGAAGTTGAGGTACTGGCCAATAGTGCATGCAGTGTCGGCATCCATGTCCAGGGCACCCAGGTACTGACGTGCAATGGCTATCAGACCTACAAACTCCTCACCCTAGAATGAACCAGTGTTTTTAGATTAGACTTTCTGACAAAAGTATTTTGGATTAGACTTTTAGACATTATGAATTTGAATCAGACTGTCAGACATCACTAAGGGTATATCTGATCACATTCTGACATCATTATTTGGATCAGACCATCAGTATTTTGGATAAGATTTGTTCATATAATTATTCTTGATTAGACAATGACATCATTATTTTGAATTTGGCTGATCTGCCAGTTTCCTACAATTTGCAGTACTAATTTGTGGAAAAATTGTAATATTTTTGAAAACACCCCAACATATCCTGTAGATGAGGCTGCACTTTTTTCACACAACTGTTTACCTTTCCATTGATGATCTCGTTAACTGTCATCAACTGGGCGTCGTCCCCCTTGTCACAGTCTCGGGAAAACAGGTCTCGTCGGAACCAGAACTTTTGTTCTCTTATAGCATTACGCTTCTGACAGTTCTTCATGTTCTCATCTACCTGTAAGGGGGTATTTAAATACTTTCTCAACCCTCTGGCTTCTATATTTCTCTGTTTTGTCCAGTGTTGATCTAAATAAAACTCCTCAGTGTACCAAAATCAGAGAAAGGGTGAGCAAAATAAGCCTGAATACTGTAATATATTTAAGTGCACCAACTACAATGAAAGGGTTAAGGAGTAATGTCATACTGATGCTCACTTTAGCATTATATGGTTTTAAAAATCACCACAGACAGGAGATAAGGATGTTAAGCTTCAACAACAAAATTGCTTAATCCATTTACCTAATACCATATTACGGTTGCATTTTCAGTTACCTTAGAGATAGGGATGAGCATGTTGAGCTTGAAGGATAGAATTGCCCGAGTCATAAGCACAATAAACACTCCAAAAGCAGCATTTTCAAAGTCAGTGAGCTGGACGTCACACGGTCGGAACTCCACCCGCCACCCGATGTTGCTGTTGACTGGTGGGATCTTGAAACGCATTGACTGCCAGTTTGTACTCTGGATATTCTGTGAGGGAGATAAAAATTATTAAAGTCATTTTACTTTAACTTAGTCCACATTTTTGTTCTTTGGCAACTTACTTCGCCTAACTGAGTAGCAGAATAAGACAGTAATCAGTATGCAAGACAGATAGATGCCAGTTTTAGGCCAGGTTAGAGTAAAAAGGGTATAGCTATCATTCTTTCCACCACTGATCTTGGGTACTTTCCCCTTTATAGAACAGTTCTCTCATGCATGCAGGGAGATCCTGGGTGGACTTTCATGCTGTCTACTGTTTTAGTGCATTAGATCTATAGTCCTCTTACAGTTTTGTGGTAGCATGGTGTGTTGAAGCAATCCAATCTGATATGGACCAAAAGGGTCTGTTAGGTGCTTAGGATTTATTGCACACATGATGTTAAGAGAAAGGAACTGGTCACTTTGACCCTCATTGTCAAGACTATGTTGCCTACCACTACATCTCCCCTCTTCTACCCAGCACTATACTTCACATGGGTACATAAGCATTTCACATACATAAACACAGAGCTCCCATAGCCATCAAAATCTTCATCCAAACTGCATCCTTCATGAACCATCATCAGACATACACCACTCAGAAAGTACCCTACCCAGATACACTAATACACCTTGCTAGACTGTGATGCAGTCACCACCCTTTCCAGCAACTATACCAACACAAAATACAACTCACAAACAATCCATGATGCCCCCACACTGCAAGGCAGCCCCCCACACCACAACACACTTGCCTCATGCAGAACACATCACACTCTGGAAGCAACCAATTTAAGTGGGAAGCTTCCTGCAGTCCACTGGGTTCACATCTTGAGTCTAATGTTGCAAAAACAAGTACAACTACTAGAGATCCTTCATAAGTTCAATAAAATCTTGATGCAGTAAGAAAAAGCCAATAAAACATGTCCTCTTGTTGAAGAGGTTAAATACAGTAGTTACAGCTTGAGGTTTGGCACATTATAACATGTTTGTTGTCACCTGACAAAAGTTTACCCCCTACCACTATCAGCTCAGCTGATGGCCAAGTGTAGTCATACCAGTGGGTTCATTTGAAATACATTATAACTCAGGAGACTCATTCCTACCTCATACCAAAGGCTGTCAGGTGAAAGCAAATCAACTACTGTACACTGAATACCATGAGAGAAAGAAAGAAAAAACATTGTACATACTGTAGGTACGAACACCTCACCTCAAAGTGGTCCATCTCTCGGGTGTCGTCCTGATGAAGCCTCTCGGAAAAGAGCGAGAGTGTATCCCGGATGAAGAGGTGTGAGATGTGCTGAGCCATCTGTTCATCAACCTTACTGTCTACCAGCCTCTGGTAAATCTTGTCTTCATAGTTCAGTGGAATGTCATTGTACCTAACAAGAACAAATTGACGTTGCTATTATGATCATAATCTTTTCTTCCCCATGTAAGGATGAGGTGAGGTAAAACTGTACAGATTCAATATCTATAGAGTCATGTAAATCATCATCATCATCGTGACTTTTTTCCACATAAGGATAGGGTGAGGTAAGATGATGATGGATATGATGATGTGATGGATGATGATGGATATGATGATGTGATGATTGATCATGATGACGATGATGAAAACAGTGAAGATGATTAACATGTGACAGCAATGATGGTGACAATGAATATGACTGTGATAGCAATAATGGTGATGATTACAGTCAAGTAATAACAATGATGATGATGATGGATATATTAATGCAATAAAGATGATGATGATGATGGATATATTAATGCAATAAAGATGAAGATGATGATGGATATAAAGATGTATTCTTAAAAACGATGATGATGAGTATGATCCCCAGCCCATGTTTACTGCCCTCACCTGGCTCCACACGCAGACAGGTAGCAATCCACTGAACCAAAGCGGGACTTGGGAATGACAAACTTATCATTCCTGAGGGGCTCCAGTCCGCGCTCCTCCCTGGTGCGATCGTCCACAGAGGCAGCCACCACATCCCACCGGCAGTCCACGTCAGCCAGGTATCCACGGTAGATCGGCGATGCTGCAGTGAGGGCAAGCTGCACGGATAAGAAGCTGAGTTCAACTTTGTCTCTCACACAGAAATCAACTACATTATATCTTTGCTCTAAAGTGTGGTACCCCCCCTCCCCCCCCCTTTTTTTTATAAGGGCAAGTTGCACACGTAAGAAACTGTGCAAAATGTCTCTCACCATGAAAACTACATTAATTCCTCATTATATGCTGGCTTTATATTTTTTTTAATTTTTTTACTTTTTATTTTTTGGATGTGGCGTAAGTTGAATAGATGTGAGGCTGAGTTCAGTATTTCTCTCACAGAGAATCAACTACATTAATTCCTCACTATATGCTTGCTTTTGTTTTGATATTTATTTTTGTTAAGTTCACAATAATTTTCAGAAAAACCATGGACTAGAGTTTCATTGCTACCTAAAAATTTGTTTTACCAGTTTCACTAAATTTACAGTATCAGCTGTATGGAAAAATTTGTGATGAATTGGGACACAAGAGCTATATAATGAAAACTTCATGGTCATTATCAATATACAGTACAGTAGTTGGTTCTCATTTAAGGTTTCATTATTAACATGCTGATAACACTTCCTTCACTTCAAACTGTTTATGATTCATTATTAAGTTATTTTGAAATCAGCAGTGTAGGTAAACTTTTGTCCCTGATTGTAACAACATAAAAAAAAAAAAAAAAAAGTCCAGACTACATCAGTGAAAATTAAAAGCTAATTTACACTCGTGTCCCACTCTTCCCAGTACCAGTGCCAAGAAGATAATGTTATATATACAACTGTTTTGTAATCTGATGGTAAACTAACTAAAACATGCCTGTTTTAACCTGACAGAGATCTCTAACCCCTTTCAGCTTTGTTGACAGCCAAATGCAGTCACACTGGAGGGCTGATAAGCCTAGTAACCAAGGAGACTCATTCCTGTCTCTTAACCTAGGCTCACTAAATTTCATGCAGGCATGATCAAGTAATCAAGTTCTGGAAGTGGCCCAGTTGTCAGGAAACAAACTGAGTACAGCATACACAACAAATACAGAGAAGTGAATGAAGGACTGAGCCATTGAAAAACCTATCATGCTCACCATGATGGGACAGAGAGGGGTTAAATGGTCATAAAGGATGCGAGCCTCATTCATGTTACAAGCCTGGAATGTCATCTGGAGGCAGGAACACCCCATCCCAAACCCCATTGCATCCATGTAGATGTGGTCCTCCTTCACCTCTGCTGCAGAGGTTCCATCATCTCCGTACTGCGAGAGGTCCTCCAGGAATGGTCGAGGGGTTTTGAGATCGACAAAAACTGGAAACCAATGAGACAAGATATTATCACTCATCTTTGTCTCAGTTTCACTGGTTTAGTTATTTTTAAAATGCATCATCCCTACCCCATCTGTGGCTGGGAAGCAGGTTGGGATGACAATAATAATGATGATGTGCTCCCTACATGTCAACAAGTGGGTTGGTGGAGGGTTAGTGCCCCTCCCTGTAAAATAGGTAACTCAAAGTCAAGTGGCCACCCCTTACGGGATTATGGCGTCTGGCAGTAGATAGATAGATAGATGATGATGATGGTGAAAATGCATCTTGAATTCTGGGCAAGAGTCCCATGATTGCCTATGATTGGACTGCCTGGTCTGATGTCCAGAAATCTGTTCTTTCTCTGCACACCAACTGATGGAGAAAGTTTTAGTGCATTGATGCCTCAATCATTCCTACTATCAGCTTGGAAAATATTTATCTAGTGCACTGCATGAGATCAAGAAATTTATACAGCATGGTGTTCTGACAACATTAAAGGTGCTTTTATAGCATATCAATGGATTTATGGATAAGCAATAAAACCAATTACAGAAGAAATTAAACCCCAATGGTACCTCCCGCGATACACCATCAGATCTGTTATACCAAGATTGGTAAATTGGGGGGGAAAAAATGTTCAAAGTATCTCTACTACCACTAGTCACTACTAGCCTCTGCTGCTTTCCATTTCATTTCTGTTCTTTCTCCCATTACCCTTGTTACTTTACAGTGTCAAGTAAGTTTGGAAAAAAAAAAGTAATACCTGTACTGTCTATGTGGTCAGAAAGTCTGATCGATTATTGCCAGTTAATACACTAAGTTCAGGTTATGATGTAAGCATTGCTAGTGTTATCTACATTTATTAGTAAACCTATTTTAAGTTAATGAGAAAAACTTACTTTACCAGTACAGGTATTAACCCTTCAGCAATGGCTTACGTATATTACTCTGGCTAATGTCAGGTGATCTTACCACAGGGAAATCTCCTGCATGATACACAATCCTGGGGCCTGTTATAAATCAATACAAATAATGTAGAGCACAGTTTTTCTACTTGATCATACAGTACAATTCACGATGTCCTGCTTGAACTAAGCCAAATTTCAAAAGGGGAGAATAGAGCTGACACCCACAAGAACTTACTAGGAATGTGAATAGCAACTTTTTCCTTCCGCCTCTCCCGTACATTGCGTGTGAGTGTCTTGAAGCGAGGGTGGCTCTGGGTGATTGCATCATCAGGGAAAAAGAGAGATTGTGTAACTCCAGACTTTGGGGTTGGGTAGGTGACTGGGTATGAAAATTCAGGGCACCCCAATCTGAAAAGTGAATGAGGATTAGAAGCTTCATGCAGTGTGATTTTAAGTCAAAGTTTGTTACTTACACACAATACCAATTTTAATTTGGCCTAAAATTGCCATCTCTCCACCTTAAATACTGAGTTGTAACAACAGATAAAACACAATAATATGATGCTGGTCGCAAAGAAGTGCAATGGAAAAGATGATGAGCCATAGCATTGTCTTTTTCAGCCACTGGTGTATGTGAAATGAGCTACAAAAGGAGGAAATCTGGGCCAAATTAAAGTAAAAACAGTATTGCAGTATAACTTAACCATAATCCTAACCATTCTTCCCACTAATACTGCATGTGGGTGTGGGTATGATCCAGGAATTTGAATAAGAAAGGAGAGAAGTAAGAGACCTAATAATAGTACCTTCGTGGGATTGAGTTCATTCTGTTGACACTCAAGTTCAAAAAAGAAGTGCAGCCATTGCCAGGTGCATCTCAAAACATACCTTATCCATCCATATTTATTATCCACCAAACTTTTGCTTCGACAACTTCCGTCCCTTGTTTATGCACACATTCACTTACTACTGTATATTTATACACCTTTTTCCTGTCCTCATATAAGAACAAACACATTACAGTTGTCCCACTTTTGTATTTTTTCCCTCCTTACAATATTTTAGAATCATGCCATACCCAATCCACAGGGATGGAAAAAATATGATGATGATCCACACTTGCCTGTCTACTTGAAGCATATCATTATACTCTATATTACTGAAGATACCTTAATGAATCCTCACACAAATTCATCTAATTGATGTTTTAGCTCAAAACTGACTGGTAATGATCCATAATAAGCGAGGTGATTATTTATAATTGCACCAGAGCCACTGGCTTGTACATGTGCTATATGAAAGTCATTGTTGTTGCTCAACCCCAGTCCATCTGACTAGGCTGACCTGTTGACTGCAGGTAAGCAACAGCCCCTATGAAGTTATCCTAGAGGTTCCCTACAACATTAATGTTGTGTCTGCATCTCTGTGTGTCATGTGCTGTGCAGTGTTCCATTAATCATGCAATACTGTGCCATCCTATTCTATAGGTGCTATGTAAAAGTACTGTATACAGTATATTACTGTATATTGTAATTTGCAACATTGGCTAGGAAACTGGATTTAATATTACACCCTTGTCACTAAACAAACTATTAGGTGTCAGTTCTCTCTCTCTCTCTCTCAACACACCTGGGGAAGCAAGTAAGTGAGAGTACAACTTCATCAGGCTGCAAGAGGCTCTGAACTTCACTGCGCCTGAAGCTCATGTTGTGCTCTACAATGTTGAAGTGTTGCACCAGTGATCCATATGGCTGGCCTGGGGTTCCCTCCACCATATACTCTGCGTACTCTGGCCTCCAGAGTGAACGTACCTCCCTGTAATATATTCAGCATGAGTACAACAGAAAAAGAATAGTTGTACGGGACTCCGGATATTAGTATTTTATTGGAGATAAAAAACAGTATGGCATACTCTGGCCTCCATAGTGAATGTCCCTTCCCATGAATGAATTGATGTGGGTACACCAGAAAAAGATAAATATATGGGACTCTGGATACTGGTACAGGATTTTATCAGACACAAAAACCAATACATCTCCACCTAAAACTTGGCATACTCCAGCCTCGACAGTGAATGTACACTCTCTCAAAAAAGTAGCCTATTGGCACCTTTGGGTATGATGGTTGTGAAAATAAGCAACCTCCACAGACACACATGAGTCTATCAGTGTGGTTCCTCAAAACATATACCACCCAATAAGTGAATCTTTTTGCAGTTTTGAGTTCTAATAATTACCAAAGATAATATTTGCACTTATATTTACAGGATTGTGGTAGGTGAGGGCGCTCACCATCCACTCACTGGATGTAGTGCTGCTCTCGGGTGTCTGCCCTTTCCTCTCCTCTCTCCATTTGTGCCTTCCTCTTCGTTCATTCTTTCCTCGTCCTTCTGCCTATGGGTGACTTTACATTCCCTCTTTTGTCTTTCTTTCCTTCATTCTTTCCTCTTCATTCTGCCTATGGGTGACTCTACACTGTGTGACGCTAATGGTTTCCTGTACACCAGAAAACCATTTACTACGCTGGGTGGTAACCATATAACCAAATTATGGCGCCTGGTGGTATAGTGGGTGATTACAGTGCTCCAATCGGATTGAGCCAGTGAAGGTTTACATCCAAGGGGTGGTTGGGGTTATCGTTCATGTAATGCCACTCAAGGATGAGTGAGGCTGGTCACTCTCATCTTAAATGTCAGGACCGAATTGCCTAGCACCAGGCTTCTACGCTCCTCATGGGGCAACATAGAATTGGATGATGGATGGATGGACTGATAATTACAGGATGCCCCATTTATCACAATGCTTCATCCATGTTTCAGAATGATACGTGCTGTAAGAGTGCCAATACTTTTTTGAGAGAATGTAACTCTCTGTGAAATAGTCAGTATGAGTATGCCAGAAAAGGAATACTTGTATGGGATTTGCTACTGTTATTTTATTAGAAACAGAAAACAACTTCCATAACAAATGCATTTTACTGTGAAAACAGTGGATACATAAGCATCGGTACCCGACAGTCTACTGGTTAAAATGCCTCAGGTTTGATCCCTGAGAGATGATTGGAGGTTTTTTGATCATTTAATATCACCAAGAGGAGTAGACTGGTTATTTACCCTTAACTGTACTGAACTATGGCAGCCTTACCTCAGGCCCGTATACTTTGAAGTGAGATTGGCTGTTTCTATTTCTTTTTATACACACACAAGAAATACCCTACGATACAGTACTGGTTATTTGTAACCTGTAAAACAACACAGTACAGTCAAAGCTCATGTCTGGGATGTGTTCCAAAATGTCAGAATTTGCGATTATAATTTCTACTGTATAGTTAACTGCAGAAACTGGCAAATCGACTCTACACACAACAACTGAAGCTCAACAAGGAATTCTCCTGTAAATTTCCTGTGTCATAAAACCAAGAAAGTCTGTCAAAAAGGATGACTTTCTAACAAGGACTTACTCTATGCTGGTGTGAAAGCACGACCCATATGGATGCATGTTCAACTGAAAATCAAGATCATTAACCACTGAACTCCCATGATGGATTATTTCATTTTATTCTTGGTACCTTTAGATAATTTTATTCAGCTTTAGAGAGACAATTAACCAGAGGGGTTACATACTGATCTACTTTTTGCAACTCCATCACTATTAGAGGTCATTTCTAAGTGAACAAAATTATCTTGTGGTAAGAAGAATAAAACAAAATATGTCCATTGTTATTGTTGTTCTTGCATAGGCCCAGTCTGCCTGGCCAAACAGACCAGCAAACCACTGGCAGGCAACTTCTTTTGTGGTGCCATCCTAGAGGTATAGTACACTACATACACTGTATAGGAATCCAGCATCTTGTAGTAGAAAGCACCTCCCCAGGATCAGAACAGTTCCTCATCAGTGTGTTGGGATTAAAATGAATACAACCCTTAAAGCAACCTGGCAACTCACTTAGGGTTGGTCTCCTCAGCCTCTCGTAGCACCTCCATTAACTCAGACCCTCGAAGACTGAGCCGGGCTTTGCGGTTTTTATGGTCGAGTTTGATGATCATATACTCAATCTGAAGAGGAGAAAATCTGGAGTTAGATATTTATATGACAGCATTGGAGGAAAACAATAAACGGAAAAAATACATCAGTCGGGTATAAATCCTCTATTCTCTTCTGTTCTATAGCCAGTTGCCTTAATCCTGTAAACAGTGGCCATGAACAAACTGTTTCCATGTCTTCCACTATCAGGGTGCCCTCCTTCCAACTTATGTCCCTTCTTTCATATACTGTACCTCTCCACATCATCCCCCCATCTCATCCTCTGCCTCCCCCTGCTCCTCACTCCTCTTATCTCGCTTTTATACACTTGACCTCCTGATATTCTGACTTTCCATCATTCATGTCATGCATTTCAAGTCATATAATTAAATCTGGGTATGTTAACAGTGAAGCAAACAGCCTGAATTTAATGCAGATATTGGAGATGTCTCTCTCATGCCACATTCTTCTATGGTAAAGCCAAGTCCATTTTGCCCCGTCACACTCTTCTAAGCTATTAAAAAAAAAAAAAAAATGAATTTACATTGCAGAATACTGTACTGCATCCATGACTATCCTTCAGTGTAACCTCATCATGGTTGGGACAGCTCTGGTTTTATAATCTAATGAATGCCACACGATTTCATTCTGCTGAGAGTAATTTATATGACCCTGACTGTTAATACTGTAACCAAGTAACCCTCTCAAGGTCAGGGCAACTCTAGTGTTCTATTACAGCTACAGGCAAATTATTTTATTCAGCTGCATCATTGGAGGCACGGTGTTCATGGGGAGCAGTGATAGGTCTATGGTTATGGGTTTGTACTAAAAAAAAAGCACCACTATTTCCCTTGAATAGAAAATACAGTATATGAGCTTAAAGAGTCTTCCAACTACAGTATACTAACTCCTTAGCTTATAAATTTATAATATACAGCCTTAGTGACATATATCTCTCAGTCAGGTATCTCATTTTTTTTCTTTCATGGTAGCACAGTCTTTGATTAATGCCCTTGGTAAATAAAAGGAAAAAAAAGTTAACTATTTATGATTACCATCATATAAACAATAAATACAATTTTTTGTGCAATTGTTTCATTACCCTATACTTTTTTTTTTTTTTTTTTTGACATCCCTGTGTGTACATACTTAGATCATTATTGCTTGATGCATCTGGGTCACTATCCCTTCATGTACAGTACTTTGTCCATTACCCCTTATGCATTAGGCCCATTATCCCTTTACTTAAAGTTTATATATAAAGACCATTATTTCTATGCACTTGCAATTTACGGATATTATTAATCTAGTCCATTTATTAATTAGTCATTTGCTTGCCCAAAACGCGAAACAAAATTCTTCATAAAGCCCATAGTGAAGTACAGCCCTTAACCAGGATGAAGCGCATTCTATTTTGCCTCTTGAAAGCCTGAAGGGGTTAGGAACCAAGGACTCCCTCCATTAACAGCTTGCATGTGATGTTTTCTGTACTTTATTTTAGTGACTATGTTGTTTTATTCGGCTGAACAGGTCCTCGTCATACAGACAACCCTGTGAGGCCAAGGAGGTACTGATGCAGGAAAGGTTGTCGATTCTTAAAAGTTAAAATATATTAATTTTTCATTTTTTTTAAATGGGATGTGGACAAATAAATAAATAAATAATCTGAATAAGCATGAAATACGAAGTAATTCACTCTGATGATTCAATGTTACGGTAAGAAAAAAGAACCTTCGACTATCGTAAAATAAACACAACTCGTGTGGTGAGAAGTTTCGTAAACAGTAACTTGTGCGCTTCCACGTTTCTTGTGGAGGCGATTTACGTGTGTCCGCCGAGTGTCTTGCTTCTGATAACACTGCAGTGGATTGCTACATTAACTTACTATCCATCTATCTATACCCGGACGCCATAATCCCGGGTGACCGTTTGAGTTAGTTGTTTGAAGGGGAGGGGCACTAACCCTCCACCAACCCACTTGTTGACACGTAAGGAACACATATGGGTTGGTTATATGGTTGCCACCCTGCTGGCTTACAGGAAACCACTAGGCTTGTCACTCAACGTAAAGCCACCTCAAACGGACAGAGGAGCAATAAAAAGTGACAGGAAAGATGGACGAAATAGGAAGAGAGGAGGGCAGACACAGAGAGAATGATAAAGGTGAAGAAAGAAGTAGGCGAGAGTATATCAAGTGAGTGGATGATGGCCTCCCCCACCTACCACCTTGCTTCACATACAACACCATTTTTACATAAGGCTTCTTGAGAACATGACTACATTTTAAAGAGAAGTGACATTTTTAAGACTTAAAGGAGTGTTGCATGGAGGTGTAAATGTACATAAAACCAGTGCCACGAATTAAGTTGGTGTCGAGACTTCATTGTGTGCATAAACAATGGCCGTCCTTCAGTGATCATCACCAACCAAGACGACATGGAACCTGCTGAGACCTTCCATTAGTCTAAAGAAAACATCTGTTTCATGGATTTACTGGGTTCCTTACAGCACTGCAGGTAAGGTACCGTAAGTAAATTATTGGGAGAGTTGTGAAATGGTGTATTTTATATCAAGTTTCATTATACATGCATGTACTACAGTCGGTTTGATTTTGTTTGGCAAAGGTCCCCAACCATTTTGAGCTCAGTCGATGGCGTAGCGAAGTCAAACTGGAGGGTGGATCAGAGTATGCTTTTTCACCTTAGCTTGGCCCTGATTTTTATATCGTTCCTTTGCACGTATTTCATGTAGCTCATTGACAAAGTAAGGCAATACAGTGGATCTAATTCCTTTCCATAACACTTCCTCTTGACTGGCATCATAGTTTCGTGTTAACCCACTGTTACAACTCATTATTCAAGATGGAGAGGTGGCAGTTTAGGCCAAATTAGAGTTAAAAGCATATAGTAACCAAGGCAGCATTCCTGCTTCACAGTACTTGGTGAATTTCTTGTAATCACGACTTAATGTTCAAGATAGGCCTACTGGTATGGGAGTGGCTCAGTTCCATTGGATGAAAACAAAATGACTATAGCCAATGAAGAGAGAGAAAAAAAAAATGATGTGATTAGCTTTTGTTTACTTCTCAATACGTTATGGTACAATACATAGAACTATTGTGCGTTCAGCTTTACTTGGCGCAGATTTTTCCTCTCTCTGCTCCTTAAAATTCCATGTAAGCCTAGTCTGATGCCATAAAAAAAGACTGCAACTAGGCTACTCTACATACTTTCAGAGCACTGCTTCGTGACTAGAATCATATGTTAGTATTATCTATTGCTTTTGCTCTGTATTCAGTTTTAGGTAGTTTGAGTAAGAAGCACAAAACTGGTATAGGTGGGAGGGTCTTCCAAAATTTTCACTTTCGTCACAATAAATTTAAAGCATACCGCACGGCACTAACCAAAATTTGGGTCGAATTATAAAGAATCTCAAGCATTTTCTTTTTAATGGCCCCACAGCTAATACTTACAAGGTCATATTCTTTGTGGTTTTCCAGATTTAGTAATATCTCTTCCTTGGTGGTGTATTCTGGATATTGCAACTCAGTATCCGCTTGTGTGTGTTATTGATGCAAACTGTCGATATTGAAATAGGAATAGCATACTTGGAAATTTTAAGATGTAGTTAGGAATATACATAAGGAGGATCAGCTTTTACGCCACAAAAACTGTAATAATTTTGTGTGTGTGTGTGTGTGTGTGTGTGTGTGTGTGTGTGTGTGTGTGTGTGTGTGTGATAAGGAAAATAAATCGCTAGGGAGAAAGTGTTGCGAAGGCCTTTACGCCACAAAATATGAAATAATTGTGTGTGTGTGTGTGTGTGTGTGTGTGTGTGTGTGTGTGTGTGTGTGTGTGTGTGTATTTTTCACGTTACTGTATAGACTACATAAGCTTGGTAGTAAGGTGTCTGGTGGCTTTACTGATTCATCACAGCTGTCACTTATTGGCTAATCATGAATAATTTCGGTTGAGTGTATTTTTCATGTTAACTTTCATTCAAGCTTGTTTGTGAAGTGTTTAGTGGCTGTGAGTGACGATGGCGATATAAACATGTACTTTTGAACAGCTAAATGAATAAATTAATAAAAATATGTGGGGCACACACACACACACACACACACACACACACACACACACACACACACACACACACACACACACACTCGCTTGCCAACTGGTGGACGGGAGTTCGCGCCTCGCTCAGGTTGCGAAAAGTTTCACTGACGAAGTGGGTGGTTACTGTCCCCCTTGAGCAAGGGGACGGGTGTGTGCGTGTGTGAAGGTCACAGCCTTGCCCTTAGATCGGACTATATGAGCTCTCAGCTCCCTTCCGGGAGGGTAAAAGCTGACGATCACGACCAGCAAGTGATCCTGACCGACCCGGTGAATTACACACATCGTTGCGGTAGCTATCTATTAGAGGCCCTAGAGCACGCACGCATAGGCTATACTAATGTAGGATACATACACCCCCCTCCCTCCATACACACACACACACACACACACACACACACACACACAAATCGTTGTAGTTTCCATGAGCGACTTTAAACACACACACACACACACACACACACACACACACACACACAAAATCGATGTCGTTTCCATTAGCGACTTTAAACACACACACACACACACACACACACACACACACACACACACACACACACACACACACACACAAAACCATCACATGATCCTGACCGACCAAGTGAATCTCACACACACACGCACACACACACACACACACACACACACACACACACACACACACACACACACACACACACACACACACACCAAAGAATGCAATCAACATTCAGTAAATAGCTAGTATTCAGAATTAAGTACACGCTCATTAGTAAGAAATATGCTAATTTTAATATCTTTTAACACGTTCAATCAAGAATGCATTTTTAATTCAGTAGTATTCATAACCGACGATTTTATTCATTAATTTATTTCTTATTACGGGTTAACTGAAGGTATACAAGGTTGTTCGTAAATAGGGCTTACTAGAAATTCAACTGGCGGTCTTGTGCTCCGGGAACGGCTCAGTCTGCTGGTATGGGCGTGGGTGGGATTGGGAGTAGGGAGTAAATGACGCACGACAGATATGATTTGGACCACCCTGGGATTAACCCCCCAAATTCCTCACCTGAAGAAAATCATGTAGAGATGGAGAATTAAAAAATATATATATATACGTCATAGGATTGAAGGGGTTTACCTCTTCTTCGTGCTAGTGATGTTCAGACGATTTATTATTATTTTTATCATTATTGTTGTTATTATTATTATTATTATTATTATTAATTTTTATTCACTCACCACAAAAGTTCTCCCCGAAGACGAATAACATGGTCTGGAAGCAAGAATAAATTCCGGTAAATATCTCGCCGGATTGAAGGGTTAACCTTGAACTTATTGGTGTCACGTAGGTATGTGTAAAGGAATTATTGACCGAGACTATGTAGGCTACGTACCGTACCTGTATGTATGTATGTACTGACCGGTGTACTCATATGCATACCGTATAATTACTGTATGTCTGTCTGTGTGTGTGCAGTATGTACCCTAAGTACCGTATGTACTGTATATACCTTATGTAGGCTATATGTCACAGGGAATTTGTGTAATCAGTGATTTCATGAAATCCCTTGGGAATTCGTGAAATGAGTTTACATTAGGATGAGTTAATTAAAGTTAGGTTAATTTAGGCTGCGGTTATGTAAGACCGGGCTAATCTAGGTTAAGGTTAGTTGGGTTAAGTTAGGTTAGTTAGGTTCGGTTAGGTTAAGTTAATTTAGATGAATGCTAAATTATGTTAAGGATTCATCTAAATTAACCTACCCTTACCTAACCTAACTAACCTAGCCTAACCTAACCTCAAATTAGATTATCCCAGGCTAACCCAACGGCATCCTAATTTAACCTAATCTTAATTAACCAATCCTAATTTAAACTCATTTTACGAATTCCCGAGGAATTACATGAAATCACTGGTTACACAAGTTCCCTGTAAAATATGTAGGTCTACGTTGTGTGGGTGCGTCTTTGTGTGCATGTGTTTGTAGTCAAGTGGGCAGTGAGTCGATACCTGAGACGAGAGAGAGAGAGAGAGAGAGAGAGAGTTTCAGCTATTATTATTATTATTATTACATAAAAAGCCCTCCCTCTATTAACTTTAATTTTTCCCCCTCACTTAATTCCCTCTCCCAGCTTCAGTCTTCTCCCTTCCCCTTCCCCTTCTGTCTTCTCTCAGTCTCCTCTCCTCTCTTCCCCTCCCTTGCTTTTCTTTCCTACCCTCAGTTTCCCCTTCTTTCCCCTCTCCTTACCCCCCTTTTCCTCCATCTCCCCTCTCCTAAGCTCCTCCCCCCTTCTCTCTCTCTCTCTCTGTTTCCGTGAAGCAAATGTTGGCACAAGTGATAATAATTGCAAGTTGCCCTAAACTGGTTACAACTGCTCTCTCTCTCTCTCTCTCTCTCTCTCTCTCTCTCTCTCTCTCTCTCTCTCTCTCTCGCTATCAAACAAGTTACCCCTACTACAAATTCTCCTACACACACACACACACACACACACACACACACACACACACACACACACACACACACACACCCGCCGCAGTGTTGCATCATAAAAATAACACTCACTCACGATCGTATTACAAGTGCCATAGGACGCTTCGTAACCCATCTTCCTTAGCGATTTATTTGCTTCTTTACATCTTAGCATTTTCATGTATGCCAATGAGATCGCCAAACAGAGTACTATCATTCCATCCCATATACCCTTTATAGTGTGCTTTATACTACTACCACTTGTAATAATTCATGTAATATTGTACTTCTCATGTTCAGTTTTTCCGCATGACTGTAACTGATACCACAGGGGGATCCAAGATAAATGTAGTGTCTCCCATGTGTTATGTTCTTCCTCCAATAATAATAATAATAATAATAATAAAACAAGCCTTGGGCCAGACAGATCTCCCATGTTTTCTGTTCATCTTGCAAAAAACAAACCTTGGCCCAGACGGACATGTTTATTCCTCATGGCAGCATCTTCCTCAAATGTTTTCCTTCATCCTACATAACTGATATTTATAGAGTGTTTTCTAGGTAGTACAGGGTTCTAAACGCCTCTTCTTTGGCGATTTACTTTGCTGATTATCTTAACGTTATTTAGAATGTTATGTTTATTACGTATGACAGCTTACAAACACACACACACACACACACACACACACACGTCCCAAGTGCTTTCGTGTGCGTGTTTTTTTCCCCTGTGGATATCAGCTTATCAGTGTTTCATGAGTAACTAGGTGACTGTGTGTGTGTGTGTGTGTGTGTGTGTGTGTGTGTGTGTGTGTGTGTGTGTGTGTGTGTGAGAGAGAGAGAGAGAGAAAACTAACCTCCCACATGCTGTCTTTGTGTGTGTGTGTGTGTGTGTGTGTGTGTGAGAGAGAGAGAGAGAGAGAGAGAGAAAACTAACCTCCCACATGCTGTCTTTGTGTGTGTGTGTGTGTGTGTGTGTGTGTGTGTGAGAGAGAGAGAGAGAGAGTTATAACCTCCCACATGCTGTCTTTGTTTCTGTGCTTTTTCATCACTTCTACACTTTTTCCATCCCATCATAATTTTTTAAAGTAGTAGTAGTAGTAGTAGTAGTAGTAGCAGTAGTAGTAGTAGTAGCAGTAGTAGTAGTAGTAGTAATAAATGGGTCACCTGGTTATCGACATTCAGGTAATCTAACTAAAGATATTCCCTGCCACGGTTAGGTTCGAACACACGAATTTATGATCACCATGCTACTGACAAGCCCACCTGTGTGTGTGTGTGTGTGTGTGTGTGTGTGTGTGTGTGTGTGTGTGTGTGTGTGTGTGTGTAGGATTACTAAGTATTGATTAAGTGAACTATGAAGTGTTGAGGGAAGAGTGAGCCTCGTGACAGAGAGAGAGAGAGAGAGAGAGAATCCTTCAACCTCTTCTTTCTCATCATCCCCCCCCTCTCTCTTTCTCTTTCTCTCTCTCTCTCTCTCTCTCTCTCTCTCTCAATAATTCACACATAATAGTAAGGTTTCTGTGCCACACTCGGATCAATGGCATTCCTTCACAGTACGTGTACCATCATTTTTTAAGCCTTATGGCAAGGTCAAAATCAATGGACTCTCTCTCTCTCTCTCTCTCTACTTTTCATACTCTTGTCTTCCTAAAAAAAAATTAAAAAATAAATAAATAAAAAATATAAAGAAAAGACTGATTCTAATTTCCCGTGCCTCCGTTTTCTGTCGTCTCAAAAGTAGTCGTGAACTAAACTATTATATTTTCCGGGAAGAAAAAAATTATATGTTCTAGGAAGGCTTTGATTGCGTTGCACCCTATGTAGAGAGAGCTGTGTGTGTGTGTGTGTGTGTGTGTGTGTGTGTGTGTGTGTGTGTGTGTGTGTGTGTGTGTGTGATCTCAAGGGCCAATGGATTTATCAGACGTCAGATACAGGGTTGACATACTTGACTATGAGAGAGAGAGAGAGAGAGAGAGAGAGAGAGAGAGAGAAAGAGAGATAGAGAGAATGCTGACTCGAGTTTTTTCACCTTAACATGTCCCAGATTTTCTTCCTGTCGAATAAACCAATACTACGACTCTTCATCCTCTCCACTGCACTTCTTCGTGACTGGCACCACATTCTAGTGTTAATACCTGGCAACAGCTCAGCGTTCAAGATGGAGGGATGGCAATTTTAGGCCAGGTTAGAGTAAAAGGAGTATAGGATAATTAAATACAAAGTCAAAATTACCCTAATTTCTTGGTTGGACAAATTTCTTATACGAAAATTGGGATAGATATATTTTTTAGGTGGAAGATAGATATGAATTTTAACTCTCTCTCTCTCTCTCTCTCTCTCTCTCTCTCTCTCTCTCTCTCTCTCTCTCTCTCACTCTGGTTCCCTATTCGGGTTAACAATTGATGATTTTTACCTTGCTATTTTTGAGTCATAGGAGCCCGAGTGTAAAAAAAAAAAAAATGGCCCCCTTAACCCTTTGATGGTCGGGACAACTCTAGTATCTTATTCCAGCTGAGGCCAGACAATTTTATTCAGCTGGGAGTGGGTCGTGGGAGCCTGAGTGTTAGTACAGTTAGGAGAGACAGATAGAGGTAGATAAATAAGCATAGATAAATATATAAACAGATAGATAAATAAATAGACGTAGCTAAATAGATAGATAAATTGACAGATAAAGACATGAATAGATAGGCAGATAAATAGATACCGGTAAATAGATAGGTAGATACGAGTAGACAGTTTTCCGGTGGCCATAGATACGTGTGAAATTTTCTCTGCTGCCAAATGAACACAGTGTCTCAGCAGTGACGCACAGTTGACCTGAATTTGCCTTAACATTGGGAAAAATCAAAGAAATACACCCTTGTCCGGAAATGCTGATGTGGCAGGAGAAGGACAGTTTTACACACGGGCGATCTAGGTCGTCTGATATGCTTTGTAAGGCCTCGTTTTTAAATTCTATCTATCTATCTATAGCCCGACGCCCTAATCCCGCAAAGGGTGGCCGCAGACAAAACGCCTCCAAGTCACTCTGTCACCCACCATTTGACTCCCCTCCCCCCAACTCACCCCCCCCTCCCTCATATTAAATTAAGCTAGGTAAATAACGATACATATAATTGAGCAGTCTTATCGCCAGAGACTTACTGCATCCCTTATAATAACAGGGATTTAAAATACGTCGTTGCTAATGAATGCACTCAATCAGCCAGCTTTCTTTCTTTTTTATTTTTTTTTGTATGCAAGAAAGGAGGAACCTAAGACCAGAAGCCCACTAGATTGTTCCCCCCAAGAAAAAAAAACGAAAACAAGATAACAGAGAGCCGCGCCAGTTTTCAAAAGGGGAGGTAAAGTTTTCAAAAGGGAAGGTCATGAGAAGACCCCATTTTTGGACGACAGATTTAGGGATTTAACAGAGACAGAAATACATTTATCTTTTTTGCATTTGCTGAGTGCACGTTGTAATGTGGGATGCAGGCTAAGTACATTTATTAATTACTTGTACTTCATGGATTACTTGCAATATTTACGTGCGTCTTTGTGAATTTGCCTTTGATATTACGATCATAAGGCTCTTCTCTTCGCTGATGTGATTAAATGGGCTCTGCTTATGTCACAGCCCGCGGATGATTTATCATTATCACAGGGGATCGCTTATATAACACACACACACACACACACACACACACACACACACACACACACACACACACACACACACATATACTTACATACATAGACATACTTGCATACACACACACACACACACACACACACACACACATACATATATACTTACATACATAGACATACTTGCACACACACACACACACACACACACACACACACACACACACACACACACGGTTACGTAAAAAAGAATGATTGGTTGCGTAAGATTAGTACGAACTGGTTTCGATACTATACCGTTCTGATACTATAATGCATAATCTCTCTCTCTCTCTCTCTCTCTCTCTCTCTCTCTCTCTCTCTCTCTCTCTCTCTCGGTGTGTGTGTGTGTGTGTGTGTGTGTGTGTGTGTATGCACCATAGCACTTCTTCGTGACTAGCATCATATTCGAGTGTTCGTACTGCAGATAGAGACCGATTTTAGTTCAGGGTAATAAAGGTATAACTATGTTTTGGTTTACAGGATAGACAAGGAAAGTAAACAAAAAGGAAAGTATAAAAGCCTTCCATCGTCTTTCGTCCTGGAAAAACAAATCTTTAAATATGAGAAGATTATGACCACGTTAGGAAAAAAAAAAATAATGTTACTGAGAGAAATGATCTTGGTAGTGAGAAAAATGATCTTGGTAGTGAGAAAAATGATCTTGGTAGTGAGAAAAATGATCTTGGTAGTGAGAAAAATGATCTTGGTAGTGAGAAAAATGATCTTGGTAGTGAGAAAAATGATCTTACTAGTGAGAGAAATGACTGTCTTCTTATATTGGGCTGCAGGATAGACACGGATAGGAAAAATGCAGGATATTCCTCCCTCTTGTTCATCTTGTAAGAAATAACTAAGTTACGAAAGGAAATTGATCTTAAAGGAATGAGTTAAGTTTACATGATATTGGTCCATTAACAGATGCTACTACTACTACTACTACTACTACTACTACTGTTATTATTTGTTTGTATATTGCGTGCATGGTTCGAAAGTGTGGTGGAAAATGCGTAATTACTAACTGGATTATAATGATGTGTGCTGGGTTCATCGTGGATTATTACACACACACACACACACACACACACACACACACACACACACACACACACACACACACACACAACCACTGATCGTTGCAGTATCCATGTGCGACCCCCCCCCACACACACACGAGCGCCCGCGCGCAAATTGTTGCAGTATCCATGTGCGACCCTTAAACACACACACACATACACACACACACGCAGATCGTTGCAGTATCCATTAGCAACCCTCAAAACACACACACACACACACACACACACACACACACACTTTATAATTAGTGCATGATATTTATATGACGAGACAGACAGACGAATGAGGAAAGTGAGGGAACTTTGTGTCGTGGAAAGAATGCAGAATAAGAGACTGACCAGGAGAGTAGGTGAATGAGGTGGACGGGTGAGGGGAGGGAGGGGGAGACCGAGTATGAGGTGGAGGGATGGGATGGAGAGATACTTCGAGTGTGGTGCTAGTCACGAGGAAGTGTGGAGGGCATGTTGTGTTGTATTATCGTCTTCTGCCACCAAGCAACGGGAAATATACGGGGAAATATGGAGAATCTGTGCCTAGTTAAAATTATTGACCTACAATGTATATAATTCTTTGATGGTGTTCAGGGCAATGTTAAAGGATGGGACGTTTGTTCTATAGTAGTAGTAGTGATGGTGGTAGTATTGGTGGTGGTGGTGGTGGTGGTGGTGGTAGTAGTAGTAGTAGCAGCAACAGTAATACTACTACTAACAATAACACGACCATCCACAACAGTAATGGCACCACTATCACCACCACTAAACAAAAACAGCAGCAACAACAACAACAACTACTACTACTACTACTACTATTAATCTACTACTACTGCAACTACTACTACTACTACTAATATATAAGAATAATAATCTCGTAGGGTCTTAGATATTCCCATCCGCTCTAAGAATAGCTTGGATGCACGTGTTCAGTGACTCACTACTAAGCTGTCTTAAATGGAATATATTAAATCACTTCGGTAATACACCATTCCTGTAGTAGCAGTAGTAGAAGAATATTAGTAATAATAATAATCCATCATCCAATCCCACGCCACCCCATGAGAAGCGTAGGAGCCCGGGGCTAGGAAAATTGGTCCTGACATTTAAGATGAGAGTGACCAGCCTGACTCATCTCTGAGTGGCAATACGTGAGCAATAAACCCCAACCACCCCTTGGATATAAACCTGCACCGGCTCAGTCCGATTGGAACGCCTTAATTACTCACTAAACCACCAAGCGTCATAATTTGGTTATATATATGGTTACCATCCTGCGTCGTAAATGGTTTCTTGGTGTACAGGAAACCATTTGGCATGTCACTCAGTGTAGACTCACACATAGGCAAAAGGAAGAGGAATGAATAAGGAAAGACAAGAGGGAGTGTTAAGTTACCCGCTGGCA
This sequence comes from Coenobita brevimanus, assembly GCF_032717465.1. Classification (NCBI taxonomy): domain Eukaryota; kingdom Metazoa; phylum Arthropoda; class Malacostraca; order Decapoda; family Coenobitidae; genus Coenobita; species Coenobita brevimanus. The sequence goes on from NC_137012.1 coordinate 29,069,333, forward strand.
GAAGGAAGAGGAAAGAATGAAGGAAAGAAAGAGAGAAGAGGCAGGAAGGAAAAGAATAAACAGCAGACACCCAAAGCAGCACTACATGGAGTGAGTGGTGGTGAGCACCCCCACCTACCACAAACTGGTAATAATATTAATAATAATTATTATTATTATAATCATCACCATCATCATTATAATAATAGTAATAACATCATTAATAACAACAATTGTTAAAAATGTCATGGGATTGAAGGTGTTAGTGGCTGAAAGCAAAGAATAAGAAAAATAAAGAAAAAAGAAAAAATGCGATATATAAGGCAGGATTACTGCATAATACAGCCAGGTAGACCGGTTCTCAGTGAGGGTATAATGCAGTCTACCACACGCACCTGTACCCCATAACATGTTTCGCTACCAGCACCATTATTTATCATTTATATCTATACTCTTATTCGTGCACCATAACTTGGCCCAATTTTCCCTTTACAAACCTTTTTTTTATTCATTACATAGTCCAGCACACACACCTGTACCCCATAGCACTTTAACTAACAAACATCTTTATTTATTCTCTCCAAGATGAGTACGTTTTCACCTCTGGATTACTCAAAAACTAAAAGAGAGATTTGGATCAAATTTGGTGGGTACATAGCCCATGTCCCAGGGCACAATCGATTAACTTTTGGGGCCGCTCCGGATCGTATTACAGATTCTGGATCCGGAAAACACATTTTGCGAAACGCTAATCACTGGTGAGAAAACCTAACCCATTATGAAGAGTGGTTTGGAAATTACATTGCCCTTGTCGGAGAGATTCGCTGTACTGAGTGACCCTCTAGTTCGTTCATCTTAACTTGCCCAGATTATCGTTGTTTCGCAGACAGATCGGTTTTTATTATGCAGTCCACCACACACACACACACACACACACACACACACACACACACACACACACACACACACACACATTAAAACCTTCACTTTCAGCACCTCTATTAAGTGAATCATGTGTAATTACCCTCAAATATAGCTCATTCTCCTTAAATTGACCCAGATTTTCATGTCCAGACAGATCGGTTACTATAATGCAGTCTTCGAAATATCTTAACTCTTCTTCCTTAGCGATTTATTTTGCTCATTACACCGAAATATAAAGGGTCCATAAAACAGCGATCTACTAAAATCTCACCTGGCGGTATTTTGTGTTGCAAGGATGGCTCAGTCTGCTGGTGTGGGCGAAGGTGTGGCAGTGAGAGCAGGAAATAAATGATGCAGGCTTGACACTGATAACTTGACTGAACCGTTCCCGCAACACATTTAAGCGTCCGATCTATTGGAAGTGGAGTATATGGCTTACCGTATACTCTTGCAGGTTATAGATGTAAACCGCATCCATAGTGCAGTATACCGATATTAATAACATACGCTATAAGGTAAAGTTAAGGTGTAATAAGTAAATTAAATCGCTTAGGAAGAGGTGCTACGAAGCCTCCTAATTACCTCCGCCAGAGACGTTTGAAGGAGGTTGTGTGTTTACCTGTGTTTGTGTACAGGGTATCTCAAAAACTTATCGGATTTCAATGATATCTGGTGGTTAGGTTGGCTGTGGGTCAAGGATGAGATGATTAGATTATGAGGTGGATCAAATTCCGGATGCAGGAATAAATCGTATATTATATTGGCGATGGCGGAGGTATGTGGTCTCTGAGATTGTGTAACAGGGCAGACGACGATCGTAGAATGGGCTAAAGGAGACGGTAAAAGTATCTGTCTCTTAAGAACGAAATTCCCTCTATATTTATCTGTAGCTAGACGCCATAATCCCGTAAAGGGTGGCCACAAACAAATAGCATCCATGTTACCCTGTCCCCTGCCACTTTGCCCTGTCCTCCACTTTGCAGTAGTAAATAATAAACTTAGTTGTAGTAGGCTGAGGTATGCGTTCTCTGAGTGTTTTCTAATACTTCTATAATGTTGGCCTAAATAACATACTCCAAATGCAATGCCCCAGCGAGAAGGCTATGTAGGTTAGCGGATAGATGCTGGGCTGAGATAGGCTATATTAGGCTGGGATATATTTTGTGTACCTCTGTTGCTACCTTAACCCAAATTACGTAAAACATGTAGGTTACGCTATGATAAAGTATGTTAGCGGATGGATGCTGGGCTAAGAGATGCTATATTAGGCTAGCTTGTATTATTTTTTCACCTCTGATGCTACCTTAACCCAAATAACGTATCGTAATGCATTTAGGTTACGGTACGGCACCTGTGTTATTTTGTAAGGTGCACTGGTGTGTGTTAGTGTACGGTATGCTGCTGTTATAGTTTTTTTTTTGTTTTTTTCGGTATGGTAGACCAGGGTAGGTTAGGTTAGGTTATGAAAAGTGGGTTGAATTATATCAGGATAGGTGTGTGTGTGTGTGTGTGTGTGTGTGTGTGTGTGTGTGTGTGTGTAGATAAAACATGCTATGGCACATGGCGTCAAATCAAGGTAAGAGAAAAGCGAATGAAACAGGCAAACAGGACACACACACGGATTTAGGCGCTTTAGATTGAGCCCCCCCCCCCTCTCTCTCATTCACGTTCTGTGTTCATTTTAACTTGATCTAAAGCTGCCATCTTTCTGTATCCAATGCTGATTTACAACAGCATATGAACACTAGAATATGATGCTAGTCACGAGGAAGTGCTATGGATAGGATGTAGCTAGAGGATGTAGAAGCTAAGGTAAAGTGAGATTTGAAGTGAGACGAGGTGAGATGAGGTTAAATATGAAGAGATTAGGCTAGGTAAGGTGAAACGAGGTGAGGTTTTAAAGCCACGTAATTACCGGTCATATAAGAACATACCGGGATAATATTACTCGCTTTGTTTTCATCTAAGGGCAATTTTATGCCAAGTTACAGGGAAAAAGGTATAGCAGGAAAGAGAAGATACAGTGGACGGCAGGTGTGGAGAATAAAACACTGCGACCTTGTGCTGAAATATGTGTGTGTGTGTGTGTGTGTGTGTGTGTGTGTGTGTGTGTGTGTGTGTGTGTGAAAGCAACATCATATGAACACGTGATGATAAATATGTTGTGAAAACTCGCAAAACTCGACAAATGTTTTAAGGTTAGCCGGAAACACCAGGTCAGGTGTAAAGTCCCACCCAGGTGAGGGTTAATCTGACCCACGTGGTCAGGTTAGGTACTCCACCCAGGAATTAGTCGCTTGGCAACTCTCTTGAGGACGTCGGTTCCACTGTATATTATATACTGCCTTCTTGCCTCTTTACACATATTCACCCTCAAGATAAAGATGTCTTGAAATACAGACCAAAGCTTGGTGCCCCTCTGCCTTTTATTTCCCTGCGAGTTTCACGATATATATATATATATATATATATATATATATATATATATATATATATATATATATATATATATATATATTGTGTGTGTGTGTGTGTGTGTGTGTGTGTGTGTGACTAATAAAGTGCAGTTTTACCAATAAGCACAGTGTTATAGGTTCCTTTATTTCCAGTACAGTGTACATTGTATATACCGGCATATTTCAGTGTTGTGTAACTCGCAGGAAAATAAGTGTAGATGACCAACAAACTTTCGACTGTATTTTAAGACATCTTCAGTGTGTGTGTGTGTGTGTGTGTGTGTAGGAAGCCTTGTAAGGTGTGCGTTTGTAGTGCGTAAGTGCACATGCGTACGCGCATGCATTAATGATGCCAAGGACAATACAGTTTGTTTAAAGGTAGGCGTGGTATGATGTAACTTCAGTATTTCAGACCTGAGAGAATATGCAATACTGTGTATGTACGTATGTGTGTGAAGTGCACATCTGTAGGCGCGCATGTACGGGTGTGAGATATTACTCAACGAGGCTAGATAACGTTAGGTCATACATGTGTAAGAATTTCAGGGTCGTGTGTACGTACATGCAGCTGAGTGTGTATGTGTATGTGTGTGCGCGTATGTGTTGCAGTGTAAGCTTTACCTACCTCGTCTCCCCACTTGAGACAGTCCCCTTGCCTGCCCTTCAGCTGGTGGTACTGGTTTATGAACTGTTCGACGCCGTGGTGCCGTACATGGTCTGCGTACTGTTTGGTCTGTGGCCAGGTGAGCGGTGTGCCTTCGGAGAGCAGCCCCATTCCGCGAAATGTCCACACCTGACTCGGGAACAACACACACTGCGCTACGCGGCTACGGACTGCCCGACTGAGTGTATGAGATGGGAGCCGAGTAGTGTTGCCATGTGCAGATATGTAAATATAGCGATCCTCGCTCTAAAGAAATTGCTAGAGTGCCGCTAAGTACTCAATCATACTGAATTTTCCAAGACAAGGTGACAGCATTTCTAGACTAACGCTGTTACTTCGAAATATGTCTTAAATAGTTTCCTTCCTCATCCAGATTCAGACTTGCTCAGAAGCGATGAGAATGTTGCTAAGGTCTAAAAATTCAGAATTGTCATGATATAGTCCTAAAACATCTAGGGTATCACTAAAAATTGTCAAACTCTCAATAATATTACTTCGCCGAGCACTAAAAATGGCTTCTCAAGACCTCAGGATGTAACGAAGATAGTTCAATTGGCACCCCTGTAGTAGTGTATATCTTTGGGTGCCGGGGAGGTGCCAGCTGCCTCAAGTCGCTATGAAGACACCCAAATCCTCACTTTAAACCGCATTTATCCCAATTACTGCCTTATGCTAACTAATACTATAATTTTTACCTGCAGTTCTATAATCATCCTCAGGTAAATAAGGAAGATATTGAGGAAAACATTGGCAGGGATAGTAGGAAAAAATCATTGGTTGTCTGCTGATTTGCCAACAACAGCAGATCGCTCGAAATTAATCTCGCTGTAATTTATTCCACGTTGCGTTGTTAGGAGAGTAAATGAGTCCACCAATAACGCTGACTCCGTTATCGACCCCCGTCCCCTCACGTGATAAATGACGGGTGAAATAAAGGATACAGGGTGGGTAAAAATGCCAACGCACGTGCATGGGGGAGTGTTGTCGTCGGTTCCGCATCTTGCATTGATTTTTAGCCATCTACCGCCATAGAAAACTTTTGCCTCTCTCCTTAACTATTATAATCGAGGTCGTTGAGGCTCCATGGCTTGTCTCTCCACCTTTTCGGACCCTGTGTGTGTGTGTGTGTGTGTGTGTTTCCTCCTTCACACGATATCAGTCAACTTGGGGAGAGAAATGAGTCATGTAGTCCAAGGACCTTCTCTAACCCTTTCATCCCAAGTATGTTTGTTTATGATTCATATGTGTGATGTGGAGGCTATTATGGTGCCCCTGTTAAGTGGATGGAGAGATGCAAATGCGACGTCCATCCGGGAACTAAACCTCCACACTTTTCCCTGCGCTTAGGTGTGGTGAGGCGCTGTCCATCACAAGGAAGTATTAATTCTCTGCACGGGACGGCAATGCAGGGGCGGTTGCTTCTCTGCGTTTGATAGCTCTTAACAACACCTTCTGATTATTGAGCCTGGGGAGGGGGGATCAGGCTGCCGCGGGGTTATTAGACACTGTATGGTACCCGTGGCCATCCTTGCATATGCTTCCTCCAGAATTAATTACACGGGGATGTCAAGACTTTAGCGAACAGTACATCACCTGATTCAAGGGGTTAACCTGAATAAAATAATGTGGCTTGAACGAGATTATAATTAAGGGTTTGGTGCAATGGAGGGATCTAGTGCCAGTGTGCCTTCCGTGACGCAATTGGCCCACACACACGTCAGACTGAAAGTGAGGATGATTCTGAAGAACTGAACACTGCAGTTGAAGTAACAGGAAGTATAAATAGTAACCGAGGCAAGAAACGGATTGTTGTGATGAAAGTGAACAAGAAAAAGGTTAAATTTCAGACTGACTCAGGCGCAACACGTTATATCTCTGAAGGAAATGCTAAGAATTTTCAAGAAAGTAAAGGTGCGAGACCGACCAAAGACTACAGTAAAGGAAATGTACAGTAATGATCAGGTGTATTGGTTGTACAGAACTAAGATGCAAGAGGAAGAATAAGAAGGAAGAGAAAGACTAAGGAGTACACAGAGAGGGAAGCACAGACACATCCAGTCTCTGTTTACTTAATCTTGTCAGTAATATAAGGGTTACTCATCAATACACCATAACTTGGAGAAGAAGCTGTGTAATGTATTCAAACTGAGACGAAAAGCTCCAGAGAGAGAGAGAGAGAGAGAGAGAGAATATCATAAATCCTGGTGTAATTGATTAAACTTTTTAGTAGACCTCTTTGGTGCTAGTCACGAAGAAGTGCTGTGGTGTGTGGAGCCACTAATCTACGGGAAATAAGCCGCAAAAGGACGAAAATCTGGGCCAAGTTAAGATGAAAGAACTAGATTGCAGACCTGCTGGATTTGCTTAGTTTATTTTCCTTTCTTTCTTTCTTTCCTCCTCCTCCTCCTCCTCCTTCTCCTCCCAAGCAGTTTACAGTTCAGTGCCAATCCTTCATTTCTTAACCAAATCTAATACAACCTAACCTAACGTAGCCTACCCAACTCTACCCTACCCCACCCTACCCTACCCTACCCTACCCTACCCTACCCTACCTTACCCTACCCTACCCTACCCTACCCTACCCTACCCTACCTTACCCTACCCTACCCTACCCTACCCAACCCTACCCTACCCTACCCTTCCCTTCCCTTCCCTTCCCTTCCCTTCCCTCTCCTCCCCCTCTCTCACCCTTAACTGGCCTGGTATGAGTATTGCACATAACACCAAAATCCGTCCTGAGTATGAAGAGAAAAAATAATGTTCTCTGATAAATGGATGAAACTCGGGAAATCCACAAGCAGTTAACCCCCCATTATACGTCATTATGATTCTCGTAAATCGTAATTAATTTAATGGGGCTCGTGTGTACCCGACGCCTGGTGGTTCATTGGGCTGAGGTGACTGTTTTTGCTGAGTTTGCGAGGCTAAATTTTGACCTACGCCTATAACCTTGATTTTCTACCTACTTTGTTCTTAAAATACTAGGTTGACCTCTTGGCTAACCCTCAACCCGTACACCGAGTTTGGTTAAAATCGGATGAGAAGTTTATGAGTCAGAATGTGACCTCAGGAATAAGGGACAAAAGGGAGGCAGCCAGAAGTCGAGCAGGCTATGTCACCATGGCCGACGCGTGGAATCATGTTGGAGCATTTATAAGCCACACACACACACACACACACACAAGTCGAGCAGGCTATGTCACCATGGCGATGCGTGGAATCATGTTGGAGCATTTATAAGCCACACACACACACACACACACATACTGTACATACAAACGAAACACACACACACATACATATACATACATACATACATTCATACAAACGAAACACACACACACACACATACACACATACACACACACACACACACACACACACACACACACACACACACACACATATACATACATACTGTACATACAAACGAAACACACACATACGTATACATACATACATACATTCATTCAAACGGAATACACACACACACACACACACACACACACACACACACGGCTAACAAAACAATCCACTGTCTCACCAGTCCTAGGGTTGGTGTTAATGACCAGTGAATTATTACACCACGACACCAAAGAAAAGCTTGCAATGTTTACCCACCAGAAAGTCGTACAGTGAATAGATAAACAGCGTCACTACACCGAGCTGTATTTGACTGCATTTTCTATCTATCTATTGCCAGACACCTTCATTCCGTAAGGGGTGGCCACAAACAAATCGCCTCCATGTCGCCCTGTCCCCCGCCATTTCATTGTCCTGCTCCCAGCTCACACGATATTATTTTAGAGGGGCGACTGCAGTTTAATATAGCCTTTTTCGACCTCCTCGCTAGTCGGAAAGCAAGCGTTTGAAGACAGCAAGAGTTGGAGATCCAATACGCTACCTGAATCCAAAGTTTAGGAAGTATGAAGGCCATTTTCCTTTTATTGTGACGTTGGGAAAAAGTTGCCTCTGTGTGTGTGTGTGTGTGTGTGTGTGTGTGTGTGTGTGTACAGCTGAGGAAATGGTGTAATGAGGACTACCAAGAATGCATACCGTCTTCACCCCGATTACGTGTGTTTATATATATTTATTTGTTTGTTTATTTTTGCTCCCCTTTCCGATTTTATCAAACTTTAGGACAGACTTTTAAAACTATAATCATTTCACTTTAACTTGGCCCAGGTTTTCGTCCTTTTGCGGCTTGTTTCACGTAGCTCAGTGGCTGGATAAGACGGTGCTACAGTTCTGTATCCTCGCCATAGCACTTCTTCGTGACTGGCATCATATTGTGGTGTTAAAATATTAGAACATTGATCCCTTCAGCCAAAGGACATTCTCTCTCTCTCTCTCTCTCTCTCTCTCTCTCTCTCTCTCTCTCTCTCTCTCTCCTTGACGTTTACAGACCTTAACTTGGCCCAGAATTGTATCCTTTTGTAAATAAATATCTAAAATATAAAATAATTATGTGGAAAATAAATCAGTAAGAAACAGGAACTACGAAATATCCGAACGCCACTTGGAATAGATGCAAAAGTAGGTAAAGGAGAAGAGGCAAGGGAGAAGAGATGAAGCGTTTCTGCCTTCTCTCTGCTATCTGGCTGGGCACTGTTATCTTCGCTCATCTACTTTAGGCTGATAAGATAGGAGTGACAGCGACCTTAGATTTTTTTTATATATTTTCTTGTATTATTATTATTTTTATTATTATTATTATTATTATCATCCTTTTTGTTGTTATTGTTATTATTTTTTTCTAGGGCAGGATGGGAGAGTGACAAGACGTGCGTAGGATTTAGCGAATTAGTGAAATATTAGGGAGTGATTTATAGTTTCGCGGATGAGTTAGAGTTATCGATAAAAATATAGTCTGGAAATAATAATAATAATAAATAATAATAATAATAATAATAATAAAGACAATACTGCTTCTGCTTCTACTATTACTACTACTACTACTACTACTACTACTGCGACTACTACTACTTATGATAATATTAATATTGAAATTCTGTCACCATAAAAGCCTTTCATTGTAGGCTTTATCTTTGCTCAGTTTTGCCGTCAACTTGTCATGATTCTCTCTCTCTCTCTCTCTCTCTCTCTCTCTCTCTCTCTCTCTCTCTCTCTCTCTCTCACATCTAAGCCTTATCAGACGACCCGGTGACACTGCACTTCCAGATAAAGGAAATACAAGGAGAGGCTGCATAACGAACCGGTATAGAAAGCTTCGTTGCACATGCTCCTCAGCGAATTATTCTCTCTCTCTCTCTCTCTCTCTCTCTCTCTCTCTCTCTCTCTCTCTCAGTATTCCCTTCCCTGCCACCCCTTCCTCACCGATTTATTTTTCACTTCTAAATAGCCTACTCCTCACTATTTTCCTGTAGGTCTTGTCTGGGTATTTTCCACATTGCGTAGGAAACATAGAAGGGGAAATTAGTGCGACATGTAGATTTTTTACTAGTCACGAAGAAGTGCAAGTGCTATTCTATCAAGTCATCACACATTTCCTCTCTTAAGATTTGTTTGTTTGTTGATAAGCTGGAGATTTTTTTGTTTTTCCTACTTGTTATCTTGATTCTGTCATTAGTTCATTAGTATTTTTCTTTTGTGTGTGTGTGTGTGTGTGTGTGTGTGTGTGTGTGTGTGTGTGTGTGTGTGTGTGTGTGTGTTTGAGGGTCGCTAATGGATACTGCAACGATGAGTGGTGTGTGTGTGTGTGTGTGTGTGTGTGTGTGTGTGTGTGTGTGTGTGTGTGTGTGTGTGTGTGTTTATAATGATAAAGCTGTATACCGTCCCCTCCCCTCCCTTTCTTCCTCCCCCCTTTCCTCTATATCTTCCTGCCTCCCCCTTCCTTCCTCCCTTCCGTCCCTCCGTTTTTCCTCTCCCTTTCCTTCCTCCCTCTACCCCTTCCTTCCTTTCCCCCCTCCCCATCCTTCCTCCCTCTACCCCTTCCTTCCTTTCATCGTACCTTATTTCTCTTCCATCTTTGCTTCCCTCCTCCCCCTTTCCTTCCTCCCTTTCCCCCTCCTTCCTCTCTTTCTCCTTATATTCTTCCTTCCTACTCTGTTTCCTCCCTCACCCTTACGTCCTTCTCTTCCTCCCTTCTTCCTTCGTCTTTTCCTACCCATCCCTTCCCTCCTCCCTTTCCTCCTCCATGGCTTCATCCTTTCTTCTTTTCTTTCCTACATTCCTTCTTTCCTTAATCCCTTCCCTCTTCCGTAATCCCTGTCCTTCCTTCCTTCTCTCTCTCCCATTCCTCTTCCCTTTCCCTCCTTTCCTTTCTTCTCCTTTGCCCTTCATTATTCTCTTCCTCCCTGCCATGATTATTAGGTCTGCGTGGTTCCGTCAGTACGCCAGTCCGTCTGCAGTTTCGTGTCCGCTCTGTAACTTCCACATGCATGGACCGACTTTGATATAACTTCACACAATTGTTCCCCATACCATGACGGTGTGTCGCGCGCAACAACCAGCCACCTGCTCCCAAGGTCAAGGTCACACTTGGGGCTCAAACAAGGTCGGGTGGTGTCATACTTGTAATACCTACGTTCGTGTCCGCCCAGTAACTTTCACATGCATGGACAGATTTTGATGTAACTTCACACAGTGTTTCCCCATATCATAACGGTGTGTCGCGCGGAACAGCCAGCCATCTACTGCCAAGGTAGAGGGAGGAAGGGTGGGGAGGGGGGAAAGGAGGGAAGGGAGGGAGGAAGGAAAGGGGGAGGAAAAGTAGAGGAATTTGTTTTGCATGACGGTACTGAAGACACTTGTTACTATTATTTTGTTTATTATTATTATTATTATTGTGATTATTATTATCATTTACATTATCATTATTGTTGTTATTGTTCATGTTATTTTTGCCAGTATTATTGTTATCGTCATCATCATAATCATCATCATAATCATCGACATCATCATCGTCATCATCATCATCATCATCATCATCATCATCACCAGTTGCATGGCGAAGCAGGAAAACAGCCCAACCCCAAAAAATGCATAAAATCTACCTAATGATATATGATACCCCCAAAACCATTAGCCTAATTACCAGGCAATTAGTTAATATTCTGTGGCAGTTATGTACGCTGGTGATTTACGTGTGAGGGTAATTAGGAATGAGGTGAGTAATTGGGTTGTTAATGATTTGCTGAAGGTAGTTGTGGATGTAGGATGGAGGGATGGATGGTAGAGTGTGTGAGTGATTGATATAGTAGGGAGGTAGGTAAGTAGATAGATAGATAGATAGATAGATGGATAGATAGATAGATGGACAGATAGATAGGTATATAGATAGACAGGTATAGAGTTAGATGGATAGGTAGATAAGTAGATAAATAGATAGATATCGATGGGTGGATAAATTATGTTATTATTATCATTACTACTACTACTACTACTACTACCAACAGCAACAGCAATATTGATGTTTCGCAGAGTGTTTGTGAATAAATCAAGATAATAGCAAGCGTAACGATTGTGTGTGTGTGTGTGTGTGTGTGTGTGTGTGTGTGTGTGTGTGTGAGAGAGAGAGAGAGAGAGAGAGAGAGAGAGAGAGAGAGAGAGAGAGAGAAGGGGGGGGAGAGTAAGTGAAAAATTAGAAGGGGAAGAAAAGTAATTGGACCAAGAGATCATAAAAGAATACCATGTGTGTGTGTGTGTGTGTGTGTGTGTGTGTGTGTGAGAGAGAGAGAGAGAGAGAGAGAGAGAGAGAGAGAGAGAGAGGAATTAGTATGGGTTAGTATCATGCTGAGAGTGGACATGATAATCAACACATTATCTCTACTATACAGCGAGAGTGTCACCTGCGTATGTACACAGTCATGCTTGTGAGTTAGGTCATTCTGTGTGTGTGTGTGTGTGTGTGTGTGTGTGTGTGTGTGTGTGTGTGTGTGTGTGGTGGCACCGACATAGCTGGGCGGTGCAGTTGTCCCGAAAAAAGGAAGATGATGATGATGATGGAAGAGGAAGAGTAGGAGGAGAAGGAAGAGGAGTAGAAGAAGGAGGAGGAAGATCAAGAGGATGAAGACTGGGAAGAGGAGGGGGAGGAAGAGGAGGAGGAGGAGGAAGAATGGGAAGAGGAGAAGAGGAAGAGGAGGAGAAGATAAGAAGATAATTGAGGAGAGGGCAGGTCGAGTAGGGTCATTCCTCAGGGGCCACTTAGCTCCTCTCCCTTGGCGATTTATTCTCTCTACTGTACTCTTTGCAGCTTAATTTAGCCTAGGTTTTTGTCCCTTTGCAGCTTATTTTATGAAGCTTTTCGGCAGGAAGGACTGCTGTGGCTCTACATCCCTTTCTTAGCACTTCTTCGTGACTAGCATCATATTCTGATATTAATCTGTTGCTGAAATGCAGTGTCACTGGGTCTTCTGATAAGGCTTAGATAAGTGAGAGAGAGAGAGAGAGAGAGAGAGAGAGAGAGAGAGAGAGAATCATTACCAGCTGACAGCAATTTTAGGCCAAGTTAGAGTTAAGAAAAAAAAAGAAATAGGAAGAAAAATGTAAAAAAAGAAAAAAAAAAAGAAAATGGAGGAAAGGAGTCAATTTTAGGCCAAGATAGAGTGAACAGAGTATAGAAATAGACAGAATTATAGAAGGGGTCAGTGTTAAGCCAAGTTAAGGTGAAAGGAGTATACAAAATATATATATACAGTATATATATATATATATATATATATATATATATATATATGCATATATATATATATATATATATATATTATATACAGTATATATGCGGTTTGAAGAGGAACATTTGTGAGTGTCAAGAGAGTGATTAAGAAAGGTGACGCAACCGTGTGCCACCTATGCTTACTGTGTCGCACCTGTGTCAATTAGAGTGAGAGAGAGAGAGAGAGAGAGAGAGAGAGAGAGGGAGTATGAAGAGAGGACAACTGCATTTAAGCTACTGGAGATAGAGTTAGACAGGTAAATCTCTCTCTCTCTCTCTCTCTCTCTCTCTCTCTCACACACACACACACACACACACACACACACACACACACACACACACACACACACACACACACACAGACTCAATATTCCTTTCCCTGAGGCAAAGCGTAACATCGACATATTTAACATCAATAACATTCAACAGGGCATAGAGGTGGCGTGTGCGGAATAAATCGCTTAGAATGATGCGTCACGAAGGCCGAAATGCGTTGTACAGCTCGTCCCTTAACAAAAAAATCTTTATCATAATTTTTGTGGCTGAAAGTAAGTTGCTAGTAAAGATTGCGTCAGCGATATCTTTTGCAAGTCATGACACCTGCGAGAGAGAGAGAGAGAGAGAGAGAGAGAGAGAGAGAGAGAGAGGGAAGGAAGGAGAGTTACATAGTTACATAGATACACAGACCACACAGACCTTACGGTCCCTACGAGATGGTCCGGCCTTAATCCTAATATAGTGCATAGGAGCAGGAGAAAAGGATAGCACAGCAGAAGAGAGAGAGAGAGAGAGAGAGAAAGAGAGAGAGGGGGGGGGGAGAGCGAGAAAGCAAAAAGGTGTTGACGGAGAGGGGGAAGGGGCGAGAGAAGGTGGAAGGGGGAGGGGGTTAGAGTGGAGAGAGAGAGAGAGAGAGAGAGAGAACGAAAGGGGCCTATGAAGAGTGACAAAGGAAAGCAAACTCGAGGCTGATTACATGAAAACATAAGAAGAAAGGATAATTGCATTAGGCCAGTTGACCCATGTGAGGCAGCCGCTACGAGAGTGATTAAACTACTGGAATAAGGCAAGGATAGCAAAGTAGAAGGCTCTCCCCCACCCACCAAACCCTCCAGCGAAAACCGGCAGGAAAAAATCAGAAGGAACACCACACAGTATAGGAAAACTGACGTGAAAATTTTATAGGAAAGTGCGAAAGGAGAAAAGAGGAAAAAGAATGAATTAGTACTGTTTTTTTTAGTTTTTTTTTATTTTTTTATTAATATCCAATCCTTACTTTTCATATGCTAAATTAATCTGCTGTTACAACTTATTATTGATGATGGTGAGGGGGAAATTTAGGCCAAGTTAAAGCAAAAGGAGTATAGGAACTTATAGTAGTGCTATTGTTGGTAGTAGTGGTAGCAGTGGTAGCAATGGTAGTGGTGGTGGTAATGGTAGTGGTGGTGGCAGTGGTAGTGGTGGTGGCAGTGGTAGTGGTGGTGGCAGTGGTAGTGGTGGTGGCAGTGGTAGTGGTGGTGATAGTGGTAGTAGTGGTGTTGGTGGTAGTGGTGGTGGTATTAGTAGTGATAGTAATGATAGTTGTGGTAGCAGTGGTGTGTGCGTCCTTGCCATACCCCTAAGTCATGCATCTCTTCTCCCACCAACACCACTATCCTTTTCCCAAACACCCTTCCTCAGCGATTTATTTTTTGGTAATGGCTTGTTAATATCCTATTGTACCTTATTTATGAAGAGGATGGCTATATTGGAAGAATTTATGTAGCACGGAAGAGGGCAGGAAGATGTAATAAACAAAATAAATCGCTTAGGAAAAGGTGTTAGTGAGCTTCCTTGTGGACGTTATATATGCAGTGTATGGGTGCATTGGAAGGATTTATGTAGCACGGAAGAGATCAGTAAGGTGTAGTAAGCAAAATAAATCGCTTAGGAAAATCTGTTAGGGAGATCCTCAGCCGACGAGAGTACGTGTCTTTGTTTATATTTCTTTTCAATCTCTATATTCTCTGCATCATACTAGTCACGAAGAAGTGCCATGGAAAGGATGTAGTTGTTACCCTAACCAGGCGTAAAATTGCAATCTCTATCGTCATTGCTGAGTTGCAGGAGATTAACACAGGAATATAATGCTAGTCACGAAGAAGTGCTGGGGAGAGAGAGAGAGAGAGAGAGAGAGAGCAAGTCACGGTGAGAGGTGCAAAAGGTGAGTGAGGTAGGTACGGAAGGGAGAGTGGGAGGTAGGGAGAGAGGAAGAGATGGAGGGAGGGAGGGAGGAAGAGAAGGAAGGAGGGAGGGAGACAGGAAGAGGAGGGCGGGGTGGGTAAGGGTGGGGATGCGGAAGGTATAAGGTTAATTATAGTTTGGGAGAGAGAGAGAGAGA
Organism: Coenobita brevimanus; assembly: GCF_032717465.1. NCBI lineage: Eukaryota > Metazoa > Arthropoda > Malacostraca > Decapoda > Coenobitidae > Coenobita > Coenobita brevimanus. The sequence continues at coordinate 29,084,410 of NC_137012.1, forward strand.
GAGAGAGAGAGAGAGAGAGAGAGAGAGAGAGAGAGAGAGAGAGAGAGAGCAGATACTCATGCCACTTGAAGAACGTTCCGCATCTCTCTCTCTCTCTCTCTCTCTCTCACACACACACACACACACACACACACACACACACACACACACACACACACACACACACACAAGAGTGACTTGGGTATTTCCTTTGTAAACAGGCATTCAAGGTTCTTCTTCAGCTCCCCCTCCAGGTCACCCTCCAGTCCCAGTCCAGTCCCCCCTCCAATCCCCCTCCAGGTCACCCTCCAGTCCCAGTCCAGTCCCCCCTCCAATCCCCCTCCAGGTCACCCTCCAGGTTTCCCCTCTTAGTCCCCCTCCAGGACCTCCTCTAAGACATGCATCACGATTTAGTTTCCCTCCTTCTGTGAAAATCATGTTTATTCTCAAAGCACACACACACACACACACACACACACACACACACACACACACACACACACACACACACACACACACACACACACACACACACACACACACACACATGTATCTATCTATCTATCTGTCTATCTATACAGTATATGTGGTGTCTAAATGGATATGTGGAAATTGTGTGAATACTTTACATAGAAATATATACATAATTAAGCATGTGCCAAGAGACTTTATTGCAGTGAGATTATATCGGTAAATGGATTGTTCCTTGTGGTAAAGGCGAGAAAAAAGATAAAGTCATGTAAACAAAATTGCTTTAAAATAATTGTCAATAAGAGAATGCCACTAATTTGAGACTATAAGATCGCGTTGTTTCATTCTTAACAACGCTTTCAGTCGTTCCTTTAAAGTTTCCATCAAATATTAAGTCCAACAAGGCACTGCTTCTCACTGTTTCCCTGTACGACACATTGACGCTGGGTTTGGAAGGTAGGGAAGAAAGTTTTTATCGAATTTATTATTATTATTATTTATTTTATGCTTGGTAGTCCTAATCACCCGGTAGGGATCGTAAGGTCTGTGTCATCTGTGTAACTCGCTCTTTCTCTCTTAAGGTCATCGCACTCTCTCAAAGGACACTCTTTTTGGAAACCATGTTGGAACGTGGGTTATGTAATGCTCTCTCTCTCTCTCTCTCTCTCTCTCTCTCATTATTTTATCCATATAGTTTATTGTGTTGTAGTGATTTATTCTTATTTTATTACCCCGTTGTAAAGTAACAAATCAAGCTTAATTTATCAGGCGATTTTAATGTTCGCCATCTCGTCGGCTGAGGAAGCTCTCAAACACCTTTTCCTTAGCGATTGATTTAATTTATTTCACCTTCCCGTCCTCTTCCGTGTTACATAAATCCTTCCAATATCGCCATACTCCGCCTAAATGACGTACAAAGGGATATTAACCAGCCATATCAAAAAATAAATCGCCTAGGAAGAGGTGTTAGGGAGCGTGTGTAACTAGCAATTCAAAAGTTAAAATAAAAAATAAATAAAAGAAATTGTAATCCAGGAACTATACTCCTTTTGTTTTAACTTGGCCTAAAATTGCCATCTCTCCATGTAGCAACAGATTAATAGAAGAATTACAGTCTAGTGCTGGTCACGAAGAAGTTCCCAGAAAAGAATGTTAAGTGTAGCATTGTCTTCTTCTTCTCCTTCTCCTCCTCCTCCTCCTCCTTCTAGTACGGGTAAAATAACAGTGAGGTCCATCCATAACGCTCCCCTCTCGTGTCTTGCAGGGACGGCTCAGCGTTATCAGTGTCCATCTCCCACGCCCACACCAGCAGACTGAGCGAATTTCTGTCTGCAGCGCTATTTACGATCCATCCGAGATATAAAATTAGCTCATCGTTCTGAAGGGGTTAACTTGTGCCATGTTGGGTTAGGCTGGGTTGGGCCGAGGTGAAGAATTGTGTGTGTGTGTGTGTGTGTGTGTGTGTGTGTCTTTGTGTGTGTGTGTGTGTGTGTGTGTGTGTGTGTGTGTGTGTGTGTGTGTGTGGCGCAATCACTCTGGCACTACCTCAAGCAATTTGTGTGTGTGTGTGTGTGTGTGTGTGTGTGTGTGTGTGTGGCGCAGTCACTCTTGCACTACCTCAAGCAATTTGTGTGTGTGTGTGTGTGTGTGTGTGTGTGTGTGTGTCTTAATATCTGAGTGTGAATGGGGTAAGGGGGCTATCGTGTGTGTGTATGTATTAGTGTGCGTGTGTACGTATACTGTGTGTGTGCGTCTGTATCTAAGTGTTTACTTTTGTCTGTGTGTGTGTGTGTGTGTGTGTGTGTGTGTGTGTGTGTGTGTATGTATGTATGTGTGTGTGTATGTACGTTCCATTTGCATGTGTTGGAACGTCTGTGTGTACATGTGTGCACTTATGTGTACGTAGTCTTACACAATCGCGCAATCAATATTCAAGATGACTCGCGGCTTTTTAGACCCACCCACCTCTCTCTCTCTCTCTCTCATTGTGCCAATCTGTCTCGAGCCGTTCCCCTCTCCTCTCTCTCTCTCTCTCTCTCACACACACACACACACACACACACACACACAGTAACGAAGATCGATGTCTCTAGTTACATCATCACTTATATAACTCTTCTCTCTCTCTCTCTCTCTCTCTCTCTCTCTCTCTCTCTCTCTCTCTCTCTCTCTCTCTCTCTCTAAGGCGAGTGTGACCAGCCTCGCTCATCCCTGAATGGCCTTATTGGTTGGAGCGCCTTAGCCCACTTGACCACCAGGTATCATTTGGTGTTATGGTTACCACCCAGCGTAGTTAGTGGTTTCGATTCGTTGCTTGGGAGCTTTTGCCACCCATGGAAGGATTTATAATGACTGCAGTGTATTATGTACCTTGTTTTACTCTCTCTCTCTCTCTCTCTCTTTATCAGTCCATCTACATCTATCTATATCCAGACGTTTAAATCCCGTAAGGGGTGGCCACAAACAGATCGCCTCCATGTCGCCCTGTCCTCTGCCATTTCGTTGTCCTCCCCCCAACTTACACCCCCCCCTCTCTCACATACCTCTCCACTCCATCTCATCCCCGGTCTCCCTTTCCCCCTCCCCCCCTTCTTGAATCCTACAACCTTTTCACTCCAACCTGACCTAAAATTGCCATCTCTCCATCTTAAGTACGGAGCCGATCGAGGCATTAACACCAGAATATGATGCTAGTCACGAAGAAGTGCCGTGGAAAGGATGTAGAGCCACGTGAAATAAGCTGTAACAGGACAAAACTCTGAGCCAAGTTAAGATAAAAGGACTACAGCTAGTATTTTTGCAAGGGATGCTCTCTCTCTCTCTCTCTCTCTCTCTCTCTCAATCATATACACTCGTTGGCCATGGCATACATTTTTCTGTGAGGCTGTTATATGCCACAGAAAACCAGCTGGTGATGGTAGACTCTCTCTCTCTCTTTCCACACACACACACACACACACACACACACACACACACACACACACACACACACACACACACACACACCAGGACCACACAGACACCACCCAACCTTTGTAACCTACTTTTATTTTGTACCATACGCTTGTACATTATGAATTTCTTTGTACCCTAACCCACGCAGGAAGTACAGTGGGGTACAAAAATTCTCCTAACTTTTTACCTTTTCTCATCATCACCTTTTTTCGACAAGCAAAAGTTTGTGAGGTGAGAGAGGCTTGATGTGTTTCTCTCTAGTCGAGCAGAAAGTACAGTGGGATATGAAAGCTCTGCTGAAAATAGAGAACGAAAGGAAAAAAAGAGAAATAAAAAGAAAAAAGAAAGATAATAAAGAAAGAAAGAAAAAGATAGAAAAAGGAAGAAATAAAGAAATAGAGAGAAAGAAGAAGAAAAAATCCAACTCATTTTACACGTACGATTTAACATTTTACGTTACGTGGAATTTTGCAGGCATGTTACTTTGTTTACCGTCTTTCGCCTACTGGCTTATAGTCGGAAAACTCACAGGTCCATACTTCAGGGTTCTTACGAATTGTACATAAAGAGTTAAAAGCAATATTAATGCTAATATAAACATAGGGAAGTCAACAACAAAAACAGGATATAAAGCAGCGACAGTGCCAACAAACACAATAACAAAAACAACAGTGAAAGCAACAGTGAGAGCAACTACAACAGTAACAACAATTAAGTACAATAAAAACAATAACAGCAATACAAAATAAAAGTTACAAGAGCAGCAACAATAACAACGATAAATTGATAACTACGGATATAAACAGAGACTACCAACAATAACAATAAATAGAACAACAACAACAACATTAGCACAAACAAGAAAAACAACAATATCAGTGACGAAAATAAATATATATAACATTAAAGAAAGAATAACTAACAATAATAAATAATAAATAACAAAAGTGCAACACAAATAACAACATCGGTAAATATAACAAACTCAGTGCAAACAAGAGAGAGAGAGAGAGAGAGAGAGAGAGAGAGAGAGAGAGAGAGAGAGAGAGAGAGAGAGAATAATTGCTCCCTTTAGAGTTTAGGGAAAATATTGCCGAAAAAAAGCGCGATAGATTTGAGGGTAGAGAGCAACAGGAATTTCTTCTCCTGGGGTACTGGTAAGAGGATTGATAGGCACCGTGATTCTGGTAGTTGTGGTAGGTGTGGTGGTTGTGGTGGTAGTGGTTGTAGTTGTAGGTGGTGTGGTTGTGGTGGTAGATGATGTGGTACTGGGTGTGGTGGTAGCTGTTGTGGTGGTTGTTGGTGTGGTTGTGGTGGTAGTGGTTGTAGTTGTACTGGGTGTGGTAGTGGTGGTGGTAATTGTGGTAGGTGTAGTACTGGGTGTGGTAGTGGTGGTAGGTGTGGTGGTTGTGGTGGGTGGTGTGGTTGTTGGTGTGGTGGTTGTGGGTGTGGTGTTAGTGGTTGTGGTAGTGGTGGTAGGTGTAGTGTTAGTGGTTGTGGTAGTGGTGGTAGGTGTAGTGTTAGTGGTTGTGGTGGTGGTAGGTGTGGTGGTTGAGGTGGGTGTTGTGGGTGTTGTGGGTGTGGTGTTAGTGGTTGTGGTAGTAGTGGTAGGTGTAGTGTTAGTGGTTGTGGTGGTGATAGGTGTGGTGGTTGGGGTGGGTGGTGTGGTTGTTGGTGTGGTAGTTGTGGGGGTGGTGTTAGTGGTTGTGTTATGTGGTGTAGTAGTACTGGGTGTAGTGTTAGGAGTGGTAGTGGTGGTTGAAGGTATTGTGGTAGGTGGTGTGGTTGTTGGTGTGGTGGTGGTAGGAGTGGTAGTTGCTGTGGTGGTGGTAGTTGTGGTTGTCAGTGTGGTGATGGTAGTTGTGGTAGTTGGTGTGGTGGTGATAATTGTGGTAGTTGGTGTGGTGGCGGTAGTTGTGGTTGTCAGTGTGGTGGTGGTAGGTGTGGTAGTTGGTGTGGTGGTGGTAGCTGTGGTAGGGATAGTGGTAGTCAGGTTAGAAATGATGGTAGTTGTGGTAGGAATAGTGGTAGATGTGGTAGCAATGAGAGGAATAACCCAGGTAATAGGTGCATTGGGCATGATTCTCACCCATTGATTCTGATTCTGATTCTGATTCTGCGTGACCTGAATACTGATCCCTCGCCCCTGAGTAGCACGCCGGAGGATTCTAAGCTTCACCAGGCGGACACGGGGCTGAGTGGCTTGGTGATTCTCAGTGTGATTCTCGTTCTGATGCTGATTCTGATGGTGATCTATGAGAATCTGATTGGCAAAGTGATTCTGAGTGAGATCATTGCCGGCCTCTTGATACTGATTGGCATGGTGATTCTCAGTGTGACTGTGATGATTCTGAAGACCATTGTTGTGCCTACGGATGTTCTGATCGGCAAAGTGATTCTGACTGAGATGGATGGCCTTGTGGTGCTGATTCTTGTGGTGATTCTGATGACGGAAATTCTGACTGTCCTGGTGATTCTGATGGCGATTCTTATGTGACTGGTAATGTTGACGGCGATTCTGATGTCCATGGTGATTCTGAATATGGTGATTCTGAGGGTAATCCATAAATGTCTTATAATTCTGGTGATTCTCATTATTATTCTGATGATTCTGACTGTGATAATTTTGATGCTGATTCTTATATACCTGATAAAATTGGCGATTCTTATCCTGGTGATTCTGGTGATTCTTAAAATTTTGGTGATTCTGTGCGTGGTAAATTCTTAGATTCTTATTATTATCCCGGTGATTCTGGTGATTCTTGAAATTTTGGTGATTCTCTGTGCCCGTGTGATTCTGATTCTCCTGGTAGGTTGTGGTAGTTTGGGTGAGAATCATGGTAGTTGGAATCGGCAGTGTGGTGGCATGGATTCTTTGTCCCTGTTCGAGGCTATCTGAAATTATTATTATTATTATTATTATTATTATTATTATTATTAGGCTATATTTATTATTGTTACTGCTGCAACTACTACTACTACTGCTACTACTACTGTTATCATTATCATTATTATTATTATTATTATTATTATCATTATTATTATTATTATTATATTATACAGAAACTTATTGGGATAGAAAATATTCCACGACTGTCCAGTTAACCCTTTCTGTGTAGGGACTTTTATTATTTATTTATTTATTTATTTATTTTTTTAGTGCAGGGATGGCAAATAATTATATCCAAGTACAGTATGGTATGAACTGAAAAATGATATAACTTTTTTTTTTTTCAACTATTGGTTATCAGTTAGGGTGCATTATTTCCGGCGTGAGATTAGTTCCGAGCCCCGTCATACCCCCCCTCTCTGTCTGTCTGTCTGTCTGTCTGTCTCTCTCTCTCTCTCTCTCTCGTGGGAAGAGGTGTTCGTTACTGAGTAGTGATGGTAACGTCTTGGGGGTCTTTCTGTCCAGGTCTCCCCCTCACAGGATGCAGGGTTAGTAAAATACCTTGATAGAGAGATGAAGGATTTTTCAAAGGGTAAAAAAGTATAATAACATTTGTGGTTCTCTCAGTAGAAGCATCATCATCATAATAATATCAAGAACAATTTTTGGTAATGCCTCTTCCATCATCATCATTATCATCATCATCATCATCAAGGAAAAATATTAATACTCTCTCGCATCCTCCTCCTCCTCCTCCTCCTCTTTATCATCATCATCATCATCATCATCACAAGTAAACAAAAACATATAATCTTGTGGTTTCTTTATATTTATCAGTAGAAGGTATACAGTATATTAGGAGACATTTTATATATACAAATACAAAGGAAAATACAGAGTTAGGTTATACAGGGTTGCTCTTATAAATAAACAGTATAATGTGATTTCTGTGTGTTGTATATATGTATGCCCATTTATATTGATTATTTTCGTATAATGCCTATCTTGTATTTTCATTTATTGTCATCTTTCCTCATCTTTTTTTCGTTTTTAGGATTTTTACTCATTTTTTTACCATCCTCATTTCACCATCATCTTTATTTTCTTACTATTTTTCCTCAGCTTCTTTAAATTTATGTTATCTCTCATCTTTTTTTTTTCTTTACATTTTTTATCTTTCATCTTTATTTTTTATCTTTGTTTTTTTCCATTTTTATTGTCCTTCCTCATCTTTTTTTTTCTTTTCTCATCCTTCTTTCCATTTTATCGTCTTTCCTCATATTTTATTTTATATCGTCTTTCTTAATATTTTTTTTATTTCTATCATTTTTTTTTTTCATTTTTCCATCTTTTCTCGCCAGTTCTCCAGTTTTTACCATTTTCTAACCCTTTTTTTTATTTTCTACTTATTTTACCATATTTTGCCTCATATTTCTTCCATATCTCTTTCATTTTTATTATCTTTCCTCATATTTTTCTCCATTTTTTGCCGTCTTCCCGTATTTTTTTTCTTTTAGTCCTTCTCCTCTTAGCTTTCGTTTATTATCATTTTTATTATCACCCCTTTATTTTGCGTCCTCCCATATCTCTCTCCATTTATTACTTATCGTCTCTTCTCAGTTCTTTCTCCTTATCACCCTATGTTGTATATTAAGACGCACCATTCCATATTCGCTTCAAAAATTATCTTCTCTGACAAATATGAATAAGTAAATAAATAAATAAATTTCCTTTAACCCCAAAAGTTAGTTCCCCAGTTGCTGAAGCGATCGTTGCTACGCGTTCGTGGATTCTCGGCGACTCTTGGGGTTGGCGGGAACATTTGCATATGTGTGGTAGGTGCACTGTTTCCTTCAAATTTCGCGTCTGTATTTTGAATTTCGTTGATATATTCGTTGGGAGTCGCTCCGTTTTGTATTTTGTCTGTAATTTCGCTATTAGGTTCACTGGGAGTCTCTTTTTCTTTGGTATTTGACGATTTTTGAATATTTGTGTCAGCCTCTCTGTTTACATCCTGCCCCGTGACGTCACCGAGAAAGCCTGTGACGTAATCAAATTCTATGACGTCACTGGAATCCGCTCTGTGGGGATTGATGGGAATGAGTGGACGTCGCTTGGTGGTGGTGGTGGGTTTCGTTGTGGTGGTTGTAGTAGTCGTGGTGGTTGTGGTTGTTGTTGTAGTCGTGGTGGTGGGGATGGTAGTTGTAGAAGGTTCAGCTGTAGTTGTAGGTTCAGCTGTAGTTGTAGGTTTAGCAGTAGTTGTAGGTTCTGCTGTAGTTGTAGGTTCAGATGTAGTTGTAGGTTCTGTTGTAGTTGTAGGTTCAAGGGTAGTTGTAGGCTCTGTTGTAGTTGTAGGTTCAGCTGTAGTTGTAGGTTCTGTTGTAGTTGTAGGTTTAAGGGTAGTTGTAGGTTCAGCTGTAGTTGTAGGTTCTATTGTAGTTGTAGGTTCAGCTGTAGTTGTAGGTTCTATTGTAGTTGTAGGTTCAGCTGTAGTTGTAGGTTCAAGGGTAGTTGTAGGTTCAGCTGTAGTTGTAGGTTCAGCTCTAGTTGTAGGTTCAAGGGTAGTTGTAGGTTCAACTGTAGTTGTAGGTTCTGTTGTAGTTGTAGATTCAGCTGTAGTTGTAGGTTCAAGGGTAGTTGTAGGTTCAGGTGTAGTTGTAGGTTCAGGTGTAGTTGTAGGTTCAGCTGTAGTTGTAGGTTCAAGTGTAGTTGTAGGTTCAGCTGTAGTTGTAGGTTCAGTTGTAGTTGTAGGTTCAAGTGTAGTTGTAGGTTCAGCTGTAGTTGTAGGTTCTACTGTAGTTGTAGGTTCAAGGGTAGTCGTAGGTTCTGCTGTAATTGTAGGTTCAAGGGTAGTTGTAGGTTCTGCTGTAGTTGTAGGTTCAAGGGTAGTTGTAGGTTCAGGTATAGTTGTAGGTTCAGCTGTAGTTGTAGGTTCTGCTGTAGTTGTAGGTTCAGTTGTAGTCGTTGGTTCAGCTGTAGTAGGTTCAAGGGTAGTTGTATGTTCAGTTGTAGTTGTAGGTTCAAGGGTAGTTGTAGGTTCAGTTGTAGTTGTAGGTTCAACTGTAGTTGTAGGTTCAGCTGTAGTTGTAGGTTCAGGTATAGTTGTAGGTTCTGCTGTGGTTGTAGGGTCAAGTGTAGTTGTAGGTTCAAGGGTAGTTGTAGGTTGAGGTGTAGTTGTAGGTTCAGCAGTAGTTGTAGGTTCAGGTGTCGTTGTAGGTTCAGGTGTAGTTGTAGGTTCAGGTGTAGTTGTAGGTTCAGGTGTAGTTGTAGGTTCAGGTGTAGTTGTGGGTTCAAGGGTAGTTGTAGGTTCAGGTGTCGTTGTAGGTTCAGCAGTAGTTGTAAGTTCAGGTGTAGTTGTAGGTTCAGCAGTAGTTGTAGGTTCAGGTGTAGTTGTAGGTTCAGGTGTAGTTATAGGTTCAGGTGTAATTGTAGGTTCAAGGGTAGTTGTAGGTTCAATGGTAGTTGTAGGTTCAGATGTAGTTGTAGGTTCAGGTGTCGTTGTAGGTTCAGCAGTAGTTGTAGGTTCAGGTGTAGTTGTAGGTTCAGGTGTAGTTGTAGGTTCAGGTGTAGTTGTAGGTTCAGCAGTAGTTGTAGGTTCAGGTGTAGTTGTAGGTTCAGCAGTAGTTGTAGGTTCAGGTGTAGTTGTAGGTTCAGCAGTAGTTGTAGGTTCAGGTGTCGTTGTAGGTTCAGCAGTAGTTGTAGGTTCAGATGTAGTTGTAGGTTCAGCTGTAGTTGTAGGTTCAGCAGTAGTTGTAGGTTCAGGTGTCGTTGTAGGTTCAGCAGTAGTTGTAAGTTCAGGTGTAGTTGTAGGTTCAGCAGTAGTTGTAGGTTCAGGTGTAGTTGTAGGTTCAGCAGTAGTTGTAGGTTCAGGTGTAGTTGTAGGTTCAGCAGTAGTTGTAGGTTCAGGTGTAGTTGTAGGTTCAGCAGTAGTTGTAGGTTCAGGTGTAGTTGTAGGTTCAGCAGTAGTTGTAGGTTCAGGTGTAGTTGTAGGTTCAGCAGTAGTTGTAGGTTCAGGTGTAGTTGTAGGTTCAGCAGTAGTTGTAGGTTCAGGTGTAGTTGTAGGTTCAGGTGTAGTTGTAGGTTCAGGTGTAGTTGTAGGTTCAGGTGTAATTGTAGGTTCAAGGGTAGTTGTAGGTTCAAGGGTAGTTGTAGGTTCAGGTGTAGTTGTAGGTTCAGCAGTAGTTGTAGGTTCAGGTGTAGTTGTAGGTTCAAGGGTAGTTGTAGGTTCAAGGGTAGTTGTAGGTTCAAGGGTAGTTGTAGGTTCAGGTGTAGTTGTAGGTTCAGGTGTAGTTGTAGGTTCAGGTGTAATTGTAGGTTCAAGGTTAGTTGTAGGTTCAAGGGTAGTTGTAGGTTCAGGTGTAGTTGTAGGTTCAATGGTAGTTATAGGTTCAGGTGTAGTTGTAGGTTCAAGAGTAGTTGTAGGTTCAGGTGTAGTTGTAGCTTCAGGTGTAGTTGTAGCTTCAGCAGTAGTTGTAGGTTCAGGTGTAGTTGTAGGTTCAGCTGTAGTTGTAGGTTCAGCTGTAGTTGTAGGTTCAGGTGTACTTGTAGGTTCTGTTGTAGTTGTAGGTTCAGGTGTAGTTGTAGGTTCTGTTGTAGTTGTAGGTTCAGGTGTAGTTATAGGTTCAGGTGTAGTTGTAGGTTCAAGGGTAGTTGTAGGTTCAGGTGTAGTTGTAGGTTCAGGTGTAGTTGTAGGTTCAAGGGTAGTTGTAGGTTCAGGTGTAGTTGTAGGTTCAGGTGTAGTTGTAGGTTCAGGTGTAGTTGTAGGTTCAGGTGTAGTAGTAGGTTCAAGGGTAGTTTTTGGTTCTGTTGTAGTTGTAGGTTCAGGTGTAGTTGTAGGTTCAGGTGTAGTTGTAGGTTCAGCTGTAGTTGTAGTTTCAAGGGTAGTTTTTGGTTCTGTTGTAGTTGTAGGTTCAGGTGTAGTTGTAGGTTCAAGAGTAGTTGTAGGTTCAGGTGTAGTTGTAGGTTCAGGTGTAGTTGTAGGTTCAGGTGTAGTTGTAGGTTCAAGAGTAGTTGTAGGTTCAGGTGTAGTTGTAAGTTCAAGGGTAGTTGTAGGTTCAGGTGTAGTTGTAGGTTCAGCAGTAGTTGTAGGTTCAGGTGTAGTTGTAGGTTCAGGTGTAGTTGTAGGTTCAGGTGTAGTTGTAGGTTCAGGTGTAGTTGTAGGTTCAGGTGTAGTTGTAGGATCAAGGGTAGTTGTAGGTTCAGCTTTAGTTGTAGGTTCAAGGGTAGTTGTAGGTTCAGCTGTAGTTGTAGGTTCAGGGGTAATTGTAGGTTCAGGTGTAGTTGTAGGTTCAAGGGTAGTTGTAGGTTCATCTTTGTTTGTAGGTGGGAGAGTTGTTATAATTTCAGGTGTTGCGGTTGTAGATTCAGATGTAGCTGTTGATTGTGTTGTTGATGAAGTTGTTGTCATAGTCGCAGGTGCTGGTGTTGTAGGTGCAGCTGTACTAGGTGTATGTGTCAATGTGGCTGTAGTCGACGTAGCTGCAGTAGTTGTAGTAAATGTAGTTGCAGTTGTAGTAGATGCAGTTGCAGTAGTTGTGGTGGGTGTAGTTGCAGTAGTTGAGTTGACTTTAAGTTGTGGTAGTGCTATCAGTATGCCAGGGACCAGACCAGTGCTCGTGGCCGGGGCTGTGGGGTCTGGGATGAAGATATGGGACGGTTCGGTTGCATTCCCTTCACCGGGCCTGTTCGGGTACACCAGGATAGGGGGCCGTGTGCCTGACGTCGGAGGATTCTTGTCGATGGCCAGGAAAGATGAGGACTGACCCAATGATGACCCGCTCGGATTGCTGGAGATGACGGTTCCGCTGCTGGCACTTCCGGATTCACTGGGGACCACTAGGAATGGGTATTGGGTGTTTGGATTGGTGCTGCTGGTTGACCCGCTTGTGTTTGAGTCTGTGTTTGAACTACCCGAAGCATCAGTGTTGGTGTTTTCAGTTGAAGTGGTGGGGATGATCAGGTAGGAAAAACCAGTGGAATTTGATCCGACGTGATTAGGATCGGGGATTATTGTGAATGGGTAATGAACAGATCCGGATCCTGAAGCACCCTCATTTGGCGCAATCGAGAAGGGATGGCCCGTCGATTCATCCGGATTGGGTTGAACCTGAAACTGAAATCCTCCTGAACTTGTCACAGAACCGTCAGGATTAGGCACAACATAAAATGGATACTTTACACTGTTAGGTCCTGTCCTCTTTGCATTATTCTGCTCCACAAAGAAGGGATAATTGGCCATGCAGTGCTTCGAACCACTCGAGTCTGGAATCACTTTGAACGAATAGATCCCTGAAGATGTGGATGAGCTGCCTGGGTTCGGAACTATTTGGTACGGGTATTTACATTCACCCGATCCCGAACTGTCAACATTTGGAACAAGAGAGAAGGGAAGACCACCTGATTGAGAGGCCCCTCCTGCTGGATTGGGCACCACATAATAAGGATATAAACCTGAACCTGAAGAAATGACACCAGAGCTTGCAATCAGGAAAGGGTACCATCCAGAACCGTGAATAATACCAGTTGGATTCTGAATTACGGTGAAAGGAAAGCCACTAGTTCCCGCTTCCAAGTTATCTGGGTTTGGTAAGACTGTGAATGGGTGTATACTTGCTGCGTTTGGATTGGGTATGACGGCGAAAGGGTATCCGTTTGAGCTGGCACTTCCCTGGTACCCAATGATCGAGAAAGGATACCCGCTTAAACCACTCCCAGTATCCCCTGTATTTGGCACAACGAGGAAGTGATATCCACCGTAACTGATGCCATTAGGTGTGCTTTGTCCATTATTTATCATTCCAGCAGAACCTGGAATAACCGGTACCAAGAATGGATAATGTGGTCCAAAACTTATTCCAGAACCCAACTGTCCACCCACTAAACCCACACTTGTTGGTCTTGGTGGGTTCAGAGATAAAAGCGACTGTAGCAGACCCCCAACAGACGCTTGGACAAAAGAACCTGCTTCTCCTGGTCTGATGGGAAGCCAGGGAACGAGGCCTTGGTTCTGATTCTGGTTTTGCGTTTGGGAGACCATAATGGAAACGTTGGGGTCAGCCGCTTCACGATCAGACGCAGAATCATCGGGGAAAGGCGAGTGGTCGGTGGATTCCTGTACTGGGCTGAGTGTGGAATTGGTGATTCTACTTTCCACCTGTGCTTCAGTATCACCGCTTGTATTTCTTTCATCTGCATTTATGTCAGCGTTGATATTACTTTCCAGTTGGTCTGTATCATTCCCTGTGTTTTCTTCATCTGCTCTTGTTTGGTAGGGTAAAACCAGTAGACTTGGATTATAATGGAGGTTAGGAACTGATGGTGTTTGAGTGTCATCTGTAGGAGCCAGTGTCGACAGCTGGCCACCATCAACCTCCTCGGAGAAATGCCTATTGAGGTACTTCAGAATGGAGGATAGCTGGTACTGTGTCAGGTGCAAGTCTGCCAGTGCCACCTGCCAGAATGTAGGTAACACTGGAGACGTCATGACCGGGGTGGCAGGAGTGGTCACCGTCTTACTCGAGCTGGTATACAAAGAGGATGGTATCTGGTGATGGTGAGAGGTTGTCTGGTGCAAAGATGGGGATGTGTGATAGTGTGAGGTTGTGTGATTTGAAGGTGAGGATGTGTGGTATTGATATGAAGAGGTTGTGTGGTTTGAAGGTGAGGATGTGTGGTATTGATATGAAGAGGTTGTGTGGTTTGAAGGTGAGGATGTGTGGTATTGATATGAAGCTGTATGATTAAAAAATGAGGGTGTGTGATGGTGTGAAGTTGTTTGGTTTGGAGGTGAGGATGTGTGATGTTGGTATAAGACTGTCCGATTCATAGGCGAGGGTGTGTGAAGTTGGTGTGGAGTTGTCTGGTTCAGAAGTGTGGGTGTGTGATGTTGGTGTGAATCTGCCTGGTATGGAAGTAAAGTGTGATCCTGGTATGAGGCTGCTTGATTGAAAGGTAAGGGTGTGAGGAGCAGGTGTGGAGTTATCTGATTTAGAGATGAAGGCGTGTAAGGTTGGTTTAAAATTGTGTGGTTTGAGGGCCTTAGTGTGTGGTTCTCTAGAGTTGTGTGGTGGGTGTTCAGAGGTATGTTGTGTGGAGTTGAAGGTGGAGGCAAAACTGTATGTAGTGAGGGTAAGGTTGTGTTGTTTGAATCTGACTCTAAGTTAAATTGAAAGGAATTATACGTGCCGATTGGGGCTGCAGGTGTGATGTTCATAGATGTACCTGTTTGGTAGGGATCAAAACTAGCAGGAAATGGAAGCAGTAGTGGATTGTACGGGAATGAATTTGTGTTCACGGAAGATATATTCAAGTCGTCTCTGAGAATGGACTCGTTTCCCTGTATATTTGTGTGATTTTTATAGTCTAGTATTGTGTCTTCACTGGAAACGTTCAGTGAAGCTCCTAACACCAAAGTCATGGGTGATGTGGAGGGGGCTTGAAGTGTAGGGTGCTGTGTGGCTGTCGATGTGGGTTCAGGTGTTGTGGTTTTCCGTCTGAGTTTGTCCAGCTTTTCCATGAGTACGTCGTGGAGTTTCTGCAAGGCGGTACGGATCCCAAAGTCAGGAACGCCATTATAGAACACGACTGTACCATTTCTGTACTTAAAAGGACCGCTGGTTATCACGGGTCTCTTGGTAGTGTGTCTGGTAGTAATAAAGGATGGTTTACCTGAGCTGGGAGTCTTGGTATTATCTGTATCTTTAGTGAGAGGAGTTTCAGAATTCAGGGTTGATGTACTGTGGTGTAAATTCCTGTTCTCAAAAAACATTAATTTGTTTCTGATTGAATGTGTGTCAGGAGAATGTGTAAATTTTTCCCTTTCATATTCACCGCCACTGATAGTTTCACCGAACTTTCCCTTTTCAAATTCACCGCCACTGGTATGTTCACCGAATTTCTCTTTTTCAAATTCACCTCCACTAATATTTTCACCGAATTTCTGCTTTTCAAGTTCACCGCCACTGATATTTTCACCGAAGTTCCCCTTTTCAAATTCACCGCCACTTGTATTTTCACCGAATTTTCCCATTTCAAAATCACCACCACTGATATTTTCACTCTGGCTCTTCCCTAGTGTATCGGAATTATTATTTAATGGGTATAATGACTGAGAATCGTCTTGGTTTAGGGCTTCTTTGACTACCGTAAGTAGGTGTAATAAATCCCCCTCTGTTAGTGAAGCTTGAGACACCTTCCTTGTAAATGCGTACAGCTTCCTCACCAAAACGCTGTTCCTCTCAAAGCCCCCGGGGTCAATTTCCATCTTCACGTCTTCTTTAAATCCTTCTCTTTCTCGGAGGTCATTGATAATATCCCTAAATTCCATCAAGTAACTGCTGGAGGCTTTGAAGAGAGTGGATAGTGACTGTGTATCAAGGAAGCCATCTTGAAAATCAGTTTCTTGTTGGGGTAGATGAGTGTGTGTAGTGTGGATGTTTTTGGATTCTGTGCTTGTGGTAGAGGGTAAGATGTGGGATGTGGTGAAGGGTTGTGATGTTTGTGGGTCTGTAGATGAATGTGATGTTGAGAAAAGCGTTGAAAAAGATGCGTCAATCCTCCCTTCAGGTGGGTTGTTGTGTGTTTTGGGTGAGGTGCGTGGAAGGTGACGTTGGTGTGAGTAAAATGAGCGTTTGTGGAGCCTGTGTGTATTGGTTCTCATGTAAGGTGTGGTTGGGTGTGGTTGTGGTAGCGGGGAGATGGTGTCGGGTGTGGTAGAGTGTTGGTTTGGTAGTGCAGAGATGGTGGTGGTTGTATTGAGAGTGGTTGGTTGTCGGGTTGGTCGTGGGGAGATGGTGGTGGTTGTATTGGGAGTGGTTGGTTGTCGGGTTGGTCGTGGGGAGATGGTGGTGGTTGCGTCGGGTGTGGTTGGGTGTCGGTATAGTCGTGTCAGAGTCGGTTTGTCGGTGTTTGTCGGGATTGGTCGGCTGTCACTCGTCACAGGTCTTGATTCTGTTGAGATGAAGGTCGTCGTGTGTCGGTTGGGTTGGGCTGATGTCGGCTTGTCGGGGGCGGTCGGGAGCTGTCGGGGAGGTGGGTAAGATGTAGGGATGGAGTGGAGGGAAGTCGGGGAGCCCAGGAGATTTGTCGGTGTCGGTAAGTCTCTGTCGGTCTCACCTGAAGTCGGGATAATGGAGAAAATTAACGTTTAGGTCGATAGATAGACGTGTGGATGGATAGATAGATAGATAGACATAGTTAGATAGGTTATGGAGGCCTTTGTTCAGCAGTGGACGTGCAATGGCTGATGATGATGATAATGATGATGATGATAATAATAATAATGATGAGAGAGACAGACAGACTGATAGATAGATAGATAGATAGACAGACAGACAGATAGATAGACAGATATTAGAGAGTGGATGTCAATGTGCTAATGGGGCTACAATCAAGACTGTATACCACCACAAGGCGCCCTAATGACCCTCTTGTGAGCTTAATTACACCATATGGGAGGTTTTTGTGGTGAGGGTAATTTAGTAGGTAAAGAGAAAAGGTGATAGACGTGTCATTAATGGTGCTATCTGTCTATATCTATTTATCTGTCTGTCTGTCTGCCCATCTACTGTATCTGTCTATCAATCTGTCTGTCTGTCTATCTATCTATCTATCTGTCTGTCTATCTATCTATACCCAGACGCCTTAATCCCGTAAGGGGTCGCCACATACATATCGCCTCCATGTCCCCCTGTCCCCTACCATTTCGCTGCCCTCCCCCCAAACTTACACCATCCCATCCCTATGATGATTAGTGCTTAAAAAAAGAAGAAAACAAAGGCTGAGTACAGAGCTGTTCTTCTCCACCTAAAAATTCTGATGTTCTTTAAGCTTGTGTTTTTTCACCTGTGTTCTTCCTCTCGTTCATCAATAACCTCACCTGCACACCTGTCCTTATCCAATCACAGCTTCCATCGCAACACACACACACACACACACACACACACACACACACACACACACACACACACACACACACACACACACACACACACACACACACACACAGCAGTTTTCTCCACAATTAAATCTTCCAAGACACTTAAGAATGTTGTGGTTTTGTGTGTGTGTGTGTGTGTGTGTGTGTGTGTGTGTGTGTGTGTGTGTACAATACTCCAGGTGTGAGGTAATTAAGGCCACTCATTATACTGACCACTGATAGCTCTCTCTCTCTCTCTCTCTCTCTCTCTCTCTCTCTCTCAAGATGAAAAACTAAGAGTAACAAAAAATCTGCAGAAACGAAATATATTACACGTGGAAAAAATTAATAAAATAAAACAATAAAGAAAGGCTTGTCAAGAATATAAAGGAAAAAAAAAACAACAGCAAGAATGAAGAAGAAAAAGACGCAGAAATAAAGCCATAGGAGTAATAAAGGAGCATGACCTTGGAAAAAATAATATAAAATAAAGTTGATTAAAAGTGACGTGTTGTGGGTACGGCTCAGTCTGCGGGTGTGGGCGTGGGTGTGTGTCAGAGGGAGTAGGAATAGTCATAAGAATAATAAAGGAGTGTGGCCAGGGTAAAGATAAGTAAAGAAAATAAAGTTAAAAGTATCTTACGTGCTTTGGAGTCGGCTCAGTCTGCCGGTGTGGGCGTGGGTGTGTCAGTGGGAGTAGGAATAGAAAAGAAAATCGCTTGGCAGAGTAAAAGGGAAGCGTTATGTGTGTACCACTCTGCATGTCATCGTATTGAAGGGGTTAATAAGGACTACAGGTAAAGGTAACGTTAATTTGCTCACCTGTGATTGGTCTGCAGGTAACTAGTGGAGGTGAACCGATTAGGATGATATAGATTAGGCATTTGACCCCTCCATCTCTCAGCCCTGACCTCTTTGTCTGTGGCATCTTTGTCACCTCCTTTGTCTGTCTGTTGGGAGGAGGTTAGATGCAGTATAATAATAATAATAATAATAATAATAATAATAACAACAATAACAGTAATAATAATAATAATAATAATGACCACCATCACCACTATCATAATCACCACCACCACCATCATCATCATCATCATCATCATCGTTATCATCACCATCATCATCATCATCATCATCATCATCATCATCATCATCTTCCGCGCTCGGGTAGGGTGAGATAGGATCCGGAGAGCCTGAAACAACTTGATAGAATTGAGATACTAACCAAAGTTTACCCAGTCGAATGAGCCACACTTCCATTCACTCACCATCCAAGCCCACGGATTCCTGGCTTCACGTAATAGACCAAAATGTATTCCTTACCTAGCTTTATATTCAGTCAGGTAAAAAAAGGGAGCCTGTCTCTGGTCATACACTCTGTACAAAATCCATCCAGCCAGCTCGATCTCTTGTCAGTTCCCTAGCCTCGTTCAGTCCTCTACCTCCCATTGTCATACACTCATTTTCCATATTTATTCACCTTCATGGCCTACCTGTCCTCTCACCTTCAGGTTCACTTAGATATATCCATTTTCACTACTTGTATTTACGCCCATTATTTCCACATGCAGTAATTGACGTATGGATATGTAGTGATTTATGTATAACGTATAAAAATGGATTATCTTATGTTTTAAAAATACGGTAATTTTAGTATAGAAATGCTGTGATTTATTTGATATAGTTATTACGTTATTTATAGACTGAATCTGTTTTCCGTTGCTTATTTTTATCGATGCCTATATAGTAAGTAATGTTGTTGTTTTGTTTTTTAGTGAGGACATCGACTGCATCAGCATCATCCACCCATCTTCCTGTCAACACACTCGACTACCTTAGCCCCCGTAAGTACTGACACATTAAACACTGTAATAAGTAAGTTACGGTGATTCCTTGTGTGTGTGTGTGTGTGTGTGTGTGTGTACTGTCCCATCGTTCTGTACGCGTGGGAAGCATATGTTATTGTTCTCTCTCACTTCCGCACCACACTTAACGCCCGCTTCACCACAGTCATGCCACTTATTATCTCAACCACACTTCCGTACCAGACACTGCTTCCACCACAGCTTCTGGCCTTTGGTTCTTTCTTTCTTGCATAAAAAAAAAAAAAATAAGTTATACATTCTCCACCCCACTTATACACCTTCCTTCACACTTTACCACACTTATACATCCTGCATCACACTTTTACCACACTCCTGCACACCCCACCACACTTGGGAATTCTTTTTACACAACAATCGCACAACACTTCTTCATACAAACCACACATAAGCACACTCCACCGTACTTATGCACACTCCACCACACTCATATACTCTCCACCACACTTACCGTACGCACGCTGTACCATACTTGTGCACTCCACCACACTTTTTCCACACTTATACACGCTCCTCCTCACTTATACACCCTCCACCACACTTGTACACCCTCCACCACACTTATACACCCTCTACCACACTTGTACACCCTCCACCACACTTATACACCCTCTACCACACTTGTACACCCTCCACCACACTTGTACACCCTCCACCACACTTGTACACCCTCCACCACACTTGTACACCCTCTACCACACTTGTACACCCTCCACCACACTTGTACACCCTCCACCACACTTGTACACCCTCCACCACACTTGTACACCCTCCACCACACTTATACGCCCTCCACCATACTTATATACATTCCACCACACTCATAAAACAACCACACATGCGTTTTTCCATCACTTATAGCGCAGTAATCCTTTTCTCCAGTCTGCACTTTATATGTACAGTGATTGGTGTTTTTCGGCTCATGATCATTACTCCCTCATGGTAGGGGATAGTCTAGCAGTTTTATTTTATTTTATTTATTTATTTATTTATGGCCTGTGTACCTCTAATTAATTTTCCTTCGCAGCTCGCACCACTATTTTTTTTTGTTTCTGATTCGCATATACTTCGCGCTGACAGCATGAAATCCATATTTTTTTTTCTTTTTCTGATGCAACAAAAATTTAAATCATCATATTACCTTTTCCCAACACAACATGAAATATAACTCGATCGTCTCAGTAACTTTTCAAAACGCAACATTAAATCGACTTCCGCCCCCCCACTTTTTTTTTCAGGTACTTTTCCCTTTATTTTTTCTCTCTTTGCTAGCACCACAAAAGATCCCACATCCTCACCTCATAATGTCTGGCCATTCACTGGACTTTGCATGGCCATACGAGTGCCATAGACTGCCTCCCGCGTCCGATTCCGCGTCACAGCATTGGCCTCCTTTTCTGAGCGGATCTTTGTTTTTAAAAATTTCAGTGATACCTATCGTTTTTGGAGCCTGAACTTTTGAAAATAGAGTTAATAATAATACCTATTTTTCTGTATGGGGTGCTGGGGTGATGTTTTGATGTTGTTGTTGGTTATTTATGTTGATTTCGTGAGCGGATTTGAACGCTGGTTGTGACGTCACGGTGCTGGGCGGGAAGACAACATATGGCGTTGCGGTCGCCACTAATTTACCCACAATGCCTCCGTCCTTAACCATAGTCCTGAGATTCCAGCCGTGATTCATGCCGCCATTAGGCTTGGAATACGTCATCGTTTAGGACCCGTATTCCCGTCGGTTAAGAAAGCTCCATAACACCTTTTCCTAAGCGATTTATCTTGCTTAGCCTGTTACACCTTACTCTCTTACTCTGTAAATCTCCATAACACCTTTTCCTAAGCGATTTATTTGGCCTGGAATACGTCATCGTTAAGGACTTGTATTCCCGTCGGTTAAGAAAGCTCCGTAACACATTTTCCTAAGCTATTTATTTTGCTTTTACACCTTACTGTCCTGTTCTGTGGTATATAAATCCTAAATCCTTCCAATAGCCCCTGCATTCTCGTCGGTTAAGGAAGCTCCATAACACCTTTTCCTAAATGATTTATTTCGCTTGTTGCACTCCATGACCTTTTCCTATGGGATTTATTTTGCTTAGTACACTCCATAACACCTATTCCTAAGCGATTTACTTTGCTTATTAAACTCCATAACACCTTATCCTAAGCGATTTATTTTGCTTACTGTACTCCATAACACCTTTTCCTAAGAGATTTATTTCGTTTATTAAACTCCGTAACACCTTTTCCTAAGTGATTTATTTGGCGTATTGCACCTTACTGTCCTATTCTGCTAAATAAATCCTTCCAATATCGCCATACTTTGCTCTATGACTACCTTTATCTAGAAGTTCGCTTTACAAATGCTTTATAAATATGGGTGTGGGAGTCAAAGGGTTAACCTACATAACTCATCTGCTGACCACTTCCTGCTGACGCCTGCTTTCACTGGATGCTGCTGAGAGAGAGAGAGAGAGAGAGAGAGAGAGAGAGAGAGAGAGAGAGAGAGAGAGTGTGAGAGAGAGAGAGATTTAATTGATCTCACCTGATTTTTTACGATATCTGAGTGATGTTGTTATTATTATTGTTATTATTATTATTATTATTGTTGTTGTTGTTATAATCAAGTGTTATGGTGATAGAGAGGGACGCCTTCACTTCACGTGGTGGCACTGATATAACCAGGAGGCTCATCTACCTGTTTATACCCCCCCCCCCGTTAGGTGTCACTTGCGATAACACACACACACACACAATAAGAAAGAAAACGAGTGAGAATGGAATTGCAAAACCATTCCAGATAAATAAATTACTAGACAATGCAGGCCACCTGATAGAGGAATTTATTTTACCTGTGGAATAAATCAACTGTGTAAATTTATTAAGAAACAGGTAAAGGTGTTAATGAGACTAGGAACACAGGTAAAGGTGTATCTTCACTAGAGCACGATGCTAGTCACGAAGAAGTGCTGCTGGGAGGATGTAGAGCTGTAGTAGGGTCATTCTCCATCTTGAATCATGAGGAAATCAGAACTAAAACAATAGCTTATATATTTTGGAAAGTTTATTTATACAATGTTTAAATAAGAGAATTAACATTTTTGTGCTCACACTATGGCACGATATGGAAAAATACCACTAATGTTTTCAAAATATATAGATTCTTAATATTACCCAGAGAAATACCATTCATGTTTAAAAAATAAATATATTCTTAATACTACCCAGAGAATATCATTATGTTTACAAGTAGGCATAACATTACCCAGAAAAATACAATTATGTTTACAAATATAGCCTTAATATTACCCTGAGAAATACTACTTTTGTTTAAATAGTGTTAATATTACCCAGAGAAATACCATTATGTTTGAATATTAGAGTCTTAATATTACCCATAAAAATACCACTTATGTTTAAAAAATATATGGTTTTGGTATTACCCAGAGAAATACCATTTATGTTTTAAAATATACACATTTTTAACAGTACACAAACATGGCGACAGCAGCTGAGCATCACCGTATAAGTAAACCACATGCCCCAGTCAGTAAATAAACCAGTAAATAAATAAATAATGAATAAAATCAAGAAGAAATACTAATGCAAACGCCTTGACTTTGTTGTGTTTACCTGAACTAGGCGTGGATAAATGAATGAATGAATAAATAAATAAATGAATGAATAAAATAAAGAAAAATGAAAGATTAATACAAACGCCTGAGCTTCATGCTGTTCCCCTTCACTAGGCGTAAAATTGACGTCTCATCTTGAGCTGTAGCAAGATATCAACACTGCAATTTGATGGTTTGCTAGTCACGAAGAAGTGTTTATCTTTTACTGGCACTGAGGTACGGGGAGTAAAAGGCTGAAAAAACTAGGGTGTACAATCTTGCGGGTTTGAGGCCTTTGGTTCCTTCTTCCTTGCTTAAAAAGAACTTACTACACATACTATGCAGTCAGTTTTAATCTGTCATTGGTATATTCAAACATTCCTTTTCAAATTACAAGTAAATTAAGCAACTCTGTATCCAGCAAACTGTAATATCTTAATTTTAATCAGCCAGTAAGCGATCTGCAAACTCGAATCATCCAATATTATCAATCACTCCTTATTACGCAGCAGTATATCAACCTCTCGTCAACTCTTCAATCATTTCTAATCACCCGTCTCAGTGTATCTAATCTTCCTGCATAATCAACCAGCCAGATCACTCTAATCTACACATCTAAGCAACACCACGGTCAGTTTTGATCGGGCAGTCAACTCAGATTATTTTCAGCTTTCGTCAGTCATTTCTCACTAGATAATCAGGAAGCAGTTCTGACTAAGCTTTCAGAACAGCACTGCAGTTAGTTCTAATGTATCTATCAACTCGAAATATCCTGTCTTATTTATGCAACAAATCAAGCAGCTCTAGTCAGCATCTTTAAGCAACGCGTCGGTTAATTTTAATCAGTAACTGAACTCAGAGCATCCAATTGTACAAAAAAATAATAATAATAATAATAATCTGTAAGTAGCATCTAAGCCACTTTTCATCAGTCAGTCTCAAACCTAGACAACCATTTCCTTCTTAATAATCAACAAGTAAAGCAGCTCCGATCACTCAGCACCATAATTCGGCCTTAATCAGTTAATCAGAAGTATCTAATCAACTGAATCATCAACAAAATATGCTCTAATCAACATTTTTTAATGGGACCTCGGTCAGATTTAACATTTCACTCAGTTCAAAGTACTGTATCTAGTCCTGGCTGTACAAATCAGTAGGTCAGGCAGTTGAAATCAGCATCATCAATCAACACGAGTTTTTTTTCTTAATCACAACAAATTAAGTAAGTAGCCATAGCACTTCTCTACATTTTAGTCCAGTTCATTCATCATTATCACCATATTCCCTCCTCTCACCAATGCATATGGTGGACAGGAGCTAGAAGTAGGAAGGCAAAGGCACTAAGCAATCACCCACATCTATCCCCAAGCAAATTACTCAAGCAATCACACAAATCAATCACCTCAAATCAACCAGCCCTAGCGACTGAGGTGAGTGGTATTAACCTCATCTTCTCCCTTGTTATTATTGCCCTTTGAACATGATTTGCCAGACAGTTTTTGTATAGCAGATGTCAGAATATCCAGGGAGGACTTCACAGTGGAAGAGCTCTCAGATTTGGTGCGGCGTATTGAGGCGTGTTCTTCCGGTGCATTTGAGCGGCCTTCACGCATGGAGGTATTATGACGAGAGCTGAAGACAGTGGCCTGAGCGTTTTGGACAGAAGCATGAGAATTTTGAGCAGAACCCTTAGAAGTGCGGACAGAATCATGACAGTCAACAGACCTACAAGAGTCGTAGATGGAGTCGTCAGCATCCCGGCCATAGTCGCAAGAATCAGTGAGGGAAGTTTGGGAACGGGCTGAGAAATACTCGCAATCCTCGGCGCCGCTGGTCCAGAAGGAAGTATAAGAATCCTTCCTCGGCCCTCGGGAACTGGACCAGGAAGAGGCAGCCACCCTAGAATCGCCAGAGTAGGACCAGAGGAGGGTCTGGGAGAGGTCCATGGAGAATCTAGGGGAGTACGGGGAGGAAGACCGAGCGTGGAGGTTGATGGTGGACCGGAGAGGATTGGGACGTGGGGTGGGATTCGATGCTTTTAAATTGGGGTTGGAAGCACTAAACTTTGAGAGGTATGGACTTGAAGTGTTAGGCATGGGGATGTTAAGGTTCGAAGCACTAGACTGACAGATGTTGAGATTTGAAGCTCCAGGCTGAGAGATGTTGATGTTTGAATAATTAGATTGAGAGATGTTGAGGTTTGAAGCACCGGACTGAGAGATGTTGATGTTCGAAGCATTAGATTGACAGATGTTGAAGTTTGAAGCACCAGACTGAGAGATGTTGAAGTTTGAAGGATTAGATTGAGAGATGTTGTGGTTTGAAGCACCAGACTGAGAGATGTTTACGTTTGAACCATTAGACTGAGAGATGTTGAGGGTCGGAGCTTCGCATTGAGAGATGTGATTTGAAGCAACGTATTCAGGAATATTCCGTTCTGAAGCACTGTACTGGGAGATTTGGGGGTTTGAAGCCTTAGACTCCGAGATATTGAGGTTTGAAGCATTGCACTCAGATGCGTTGGGGTTTGAAGCACTGGCAGTGGAAATGTTGGGAATGGAAGTATTAGAATCACACTCAATGACATTTGAAGCTGAACCATAGCCAAGGGAACTGCTAGGGGTGGATACAGTAGGATCAGAGGGGCCAGAATCAGAATCATTAGCCGAGGAACTCTTTAGACCATTCCTAAACCAGCCAAAGATCGGGAATACTCTAGGGGGCTTCGGTACCTCGCATTCGGGCACCTGGCTCGGATCCTCGTCGATGATCTCATACTCACAGTCCTCCAAATCCACGACACTGCTGCTATGAGGGAGGGAGGCTGGGGAGGGCGGCGGCACATAGGTCTCCGGGTTGTAGGTGAGGGGGTTGCAGCCTAGGGGAACCAAGAGGGGGTTGTAGCCAGAGCGATTGGGTTCCATCTCAAAGGTTTGCTGGGGTTCTTCTGGTGGGGTAGGGCTGGGAGCGGGGTTGGCTGGGGTGGGCGGGCTGGTGCGGGTGAAGGGGAGGCGAGACTTGATCCTGCTCCAACATGACTCCTGAAACTGAGGATTAGAACATTATCTCTCTCTCTCTCTCTCTCTCAACCAATAAGCTTATCCAAAGGCGAGTAAAATCGTCTGGAAATAGTTGGTTCTCGGATTAATGTGCTTGGTAGGGGAAATTATAGAAGAGAAATGTGGCATGTCATTTCCGTAGACTTTGATGCCCCGCGCTCGCGTGCGTGCGTGTGTGTGTGTGTGTGTGTGTGTGTGTGTGAGAGAGAGAGAGAGAGAGAGAGAGGTGGTGAATAAATAATAATAATAATAATAATAATAAATCATCCTAATACTCACCCCAGTGCAGTAAGTCCTTAATCTAATAGCCAAAGCCACTGTAGTGGAGAAGGCGACGACGCCTGCAATTATCACCATTGCTTCCATGTCTCTCGCCCCTCTGTTGAAAGGAGGCAAGGGTTAGAGAACGATGGTGGAGGTGGAGGTCGTAGTGGTGGTGGTGATAGTAGTAGTAGTGTGATAGTGGTAGTGGTGGTGGAAATAGTGGTAGTAGTAGTAGTATATGGATTATGAAGCTTCTGTGGTCGAGCCGCATTGACCAGCTTTTATATATATATATATATATATATATATATATATATATATATATATATATATATATATATATATATATATATATATAATGAATGGAGGATGGAAAAACAAAGGAAAAAAATAAGTCCATGTGCCTAAAGGCATCCTCCATTCACTAAATACTTATAACTACTGGATTTAAAATTGAGAGGATTAAATGTATGTGGGAAGCAACCCCCATGAAGTGAATTCCAGAGAGTAGTAGTTCTGGGGATAAATGAATTTTGATAAGCAGAGGTTCTGCATTGCGGGGGAGAATGTGAGATCATGGGCGCTCCCAGCTGCCCGAGTATTTCGGGAGAAAATGTGAAGGGGAGGCACAATTGAAGCCAGTTGGTCAGAGCACTTACGGTAAAAATATCGATAAAATAATGTTAAAGAAGCAACATCTCTACGTACTGATAACTGAGGAAGGTCCTGCGTTATGGCAGGATTATTGATTAATCTAATGGCTTTATTTTGAATTTTGTCCACCTGCTTCCAATAGATTACTGTATATATATATTTTTATTGGTACTGTAATGATAATAAAAAATAAAATGTAGTAATAACAGTAGTAGCTGGTAACCACAGTCGTTGACGTGAGATACAAACTACAACGTAAATAAAAAAGAAATTCATAAATCGGAATGCGAGGGAAACCTAGGAATCATGGTTAGTAAAGACCTCAGACCAAGGCAAGAGTGTATTAAAGCGAGAAATAAAGCAAATAGGGTCCTAGGATGTATTTCGCAAAGTGTGAGCAATAAGACATCTAAAGTTATAATGCAACTTTATCTAGCATTAGTAAGGCCACATTTAGACTACGCCGTGCAATTTTGGTGTCGGTAATGTAGAATGGATGTAAAATTCCTTAGAAAATGCACAAAGAAGAATGACCAATATAACACATGATGTTCGGAACCTGTCATATGAAGAAGATTGAAAAGACTAAATTTGCACTCACTAGAAAGGCGTAGAGTAAGGGGAGATTTAATCGATATACGTATGACAAGGGTTGCCCCGTGCCAGGTAGCTGCTATAAGAGCGTGGCTGAACAACGAGAATAAAGAAAAGATAGCAAAGAAGATAAGAAGTATTAAAATAAGAAAAATATAATCTAAATCTTACCTTAAAGATCAGTGTTGCGATAAAAAATTTGACTATCCTGCCGTGGTTCTTATAAATCGACGTATATTGTCTAAACACCAAGTCTGCAGCAAGACCTAGGTGCTGTCCAGGGAGCTGATGTCCTTCCAGTTCCAAGTCTAACAGGTCACTGAGGGAA
This sequence comes from Coenobita brevimanus, assembly GCF_032717465.1. Lineage (NCBI taxonomy): Eukaryota > Metazoa > Arthropoda > Malacostraca > Decapoda > Coenobitidae > Coenobita > Coenobita brevimanus. Next base: position 29,112,016 of record NC_137012.1, read on the forward strand.
AGGTTCAACAAGCGTGGCCAAGAAGGGGAAACAGAGAAGGATCCCCGCCTTGCCCTGCCCCGCCATTGGTCCGCTCAGAGGGATAAGGCAGGTCACATGGGAATTGTGTGTGTGTGTGTGTGTGTGTGTGTGTGTGTGTGTGTGTGTGTGTGTGTGTGTGTGTGGAGGGAGGACAAAGAATAGCAAACAGTTGATCCTTTCATGGCAGTTTGGTATAGGGAAAGTTTTAATTGACGAAACTCTTCTGTCAGCTAAAGACAGGGATAGAAAAGCAGGTAGGCTCCCCACCACCAACCCCTCCAGCCGAGGCCGACAGGATATTGTGAGGACTACCATGCCTCATAGAAAAATTGTAATAAGAACATAAGAAGAGAGGATAACTGCAGTAGGCCGGTTGGCCCATGCTAGGCAGCTCCTAGAAGAGTAACTGAACTACTAGAATGAGATAAGGATAGCAAAGAAGAAGGCTCTCCCCCGCCCTCCAAACCCTCCAGCCGAAGCCGGCAGGAAAAAGTCAGAAAGAACACCACGCCGTATAGAAAAACTGGCATGGACATTTTACAGGAAAGTGTGAAAGGAGAATAGAGACTATCATAGTGTAACCTGAAAAGAATTTTTTTTTGAATTAGTATTGGTTATAAGATTTTCTTTATTCTATATCCACCCCTTATTAGTCATATGCTTATCTAGCCTATGCTTGAAACTCTCAATGGAAGAGGCAGCAACTACTTTACTAGGTAGCTTATTCCATTCGTCTACTACTCTATTACCACACCAATTTCTACCGATTTCCTTTCTGAAACGGAATTTTTCTAGTTTGAAACCATTATTTCTAGTTCTATCCTGTATGCTCACTTTAAGTACCTTGCTAATATCTCCCTTATTTATACCATTCATCCACTTAAACACCTCAATTAAGTAATGGATTTTTTTTTGGAAAGAGGGAAAGGAAATTGTATTCTACAGTACAATATCCAGCTGAAAAGGAAATGAACATGAAGTCACCATTTATCGATGTTGTTTAGCGGGTTGTCATTCGGGTTCTGGGAAAAAAAGATAAAAAATATATATATATATATAAATGTATGTATGTATTGTTCAGGAAAGGGAGGGAGAATGAGAAGGGATGTTGGTGAATATGGGAGGTAGGGATGATGCAGGCGTGTAGGGGACATGGGCGAACGTGAGGGATGAACTGTGATAGAACTTAAGAACATAGATTTTGGTTGGTGGGCGGGGAAGAGCCTTCTTTGCTATCCTTGTCTTATTCTGATACTCTAGCCACACTCTTCAAGGAGCTGCGTAATACAAGCCTTCCGACCTACTGCAGTTCTCTTCCTTTCTTCTGTGCTTATATTAGACACGTGCCATGAGAATGTGACCGGCTGCTAAAATATGACAAGGATAGTAAAGAAGAAAGAACGGGTAGGGTGAAAGTAGGTGGGAAGGGGGGGAGTGGCGAAAAGGGGGAGGAGAAGGGAAGAGGTGAGAGAGAGAGAGAGAGAGAGAGAGAGAGAGAGAGAGAGAGAGAGAGAGAGAGAGAGAGAGAGGATTAAAGATTAAGCTAGGCCGCATTAAGAACAAAGCAGCCATCTTTCCTCTGATACATTCCTCACTATGCATTCCCATGGGTATCCCCCCCCCTCTCTCTCTCTCTCTCTCAATATATGTATATCTACAAAGAGACCATCATAATGTAACCTGAAGTAGAAAACGAATGAATTAAATAGATAATGGTAGGTAGGTAGGTGTACGGTACATAGCCAAGTAGGTAGGGTGAGAGGTAGGTAGGTAAGTTGGTAGGTAGGTAGGTAGGGAGGGTGGTAGGATAGTGTCTGGTAGTATGGTAGGTAGATAGGTTGATATGTACTGCGGTTGGTAGGTAGATAGGTAGGTTGGTTGGTAATACGGTTGGTAGGTAGGTAGGTAGAGGAGTAGGATAGTGTCTGGTAGTGTGGTAGGTTGAAGGTTAGGTATATAGGTAGGTAGGTAAGTATGCTGTAGGTAGGTAGATAGGATGGTAGGTAGGTAAGGTGGTAGGTAAGTATGCTGTAGGTAGGTAGATAGGATGGTAGGTAGTTAAGGGGTAGGTAGGTAGGTAAGTATGCTGTTGGTAGGTAGATAGGATGGTAGGTTGGTAAGGTGGTAGGTAGGTAGGTAAGTATGCTGTTGGTAGGTAGGTAAGGTGGTAGGTAGGTAGGAAAGTATGTTGTAAGTAGGTAGGTAAGGTGGTAGGTAGACAAAGCAGTATCGTAGGTAGGTAGGTAAGTAGGTAAAGATGTGGAAGGGTAGGCAGGAGCTAAGCTAGACAAAGACATGGGCAATTATAGAGGATTAGCAGCTTACTATACCCATGTGACCCCAAATGAGGTCACGTAGGGTGGCGAAGGAAATGCAGGTGTGTGTGTGTGTGTGTGTGTGTGTGTGTGTGTGTGTGTGTGTGTGTGTGTGTGTGTGTGTGTGTGTGTTCATAGCTGTGATCTGTTAGTGGTTAGTTATAGTTGTATTTTATGGTAGTTTTAGTTCTTATGTTCTGTAGTAACCAAGGAGACTCATCCCTACGTCACAATAAATGCTCCTTGAATTTCACGGAGCCTATCTATCTATCTATCTATCTGTCTGTCTGTCTGTCTATCTGTCTATCTCTCTATCTTTCTATCTATCACCAGACGCCTTAATGCCGTTTGGGTTGGCTGCAGACAAATCGCCTCCATGCCCCCTGTCCCCCGCCGTTCCTCTTCCCTCCCCCATCTTACCCCCTTCTCTCATATACCTCTCTACTCCATCCCTCCATCTCATCCCCAATCTCCCCCTCGCGCCTCCCCCCTCCACTTCACTCATATAGTTAGTCTCTCACTCCATCCTCTCCACGTGGCCAAACCACCTGATTGTATTTCTGAAAACGCTTTCTATCATATCCACATTAACACCACAACGCTCCTTAACTGCACATCTTTCTCTCAGATAACTCGCTAGATTCACGCATTCACGAGTTCTTATTATATTATTTGTGTGATTAAGGCGTCTGGCAATAGATAGGTAGATAGAGAGAGAGATGGATAGTGTGATTAGGCCAGTTCCGTCAAAGGATAACACAGGATCCTCGTAACCAGTTCAGGGCAGTATCGTCTGAAGGTGAAATAAAAGGTCACAGCATCAAATATACATCCTCCACCGCCACTCTGACCTTCACGTCCTGCACCCCATCGATCACTACAGCAAGCACGACCCACCCATGCCGGTCAGACTGGCGGATGCAGTTGGTTCCGTCTTCATCTCTGTTCATCCCGCCGGCCAGGCTGTTGTGCGTAGTTGGTTTCATCGGTGGGCCGTATTTTAGTGGCATTTATTTCCGTCTTTCCTCCTCCAGCCGGTCAGAATGGTGGACGTAGTTGGTTTCGTCATCTCAGCACCTGAAGTAAAAAAGATGTGGGGCCTTATGCTTAGGGAAGGTTTGGACTTAGAAGAACATCTCGTCTGCCTAATTACCCCCGTGCAGTCGGTAGGCAGAAATCCAACCCTTAATGGATTAGGGGATTTCGCCGTACCTCCTCCTTAGCGATGTATTATTATTATTATTATTATTATTATTATTATTATTATTATTATTAGCGATTTATTATTATCAATATTTTCCCCTATAACGCCGTGATGTTCTCATGTAGGCAGTTTAGTTTTTAGTCTTTTCAGTCCGATGATGTATTTTTTGTTTACCCCCGTGTGTGTGTGTGTCTCTGCTTGTGTACACATCTCAAAATGTTGGCACCGCATATCCATGAACCCTGGTGGATATGTGGCTATGGGTCAAGGAAGAGCTGATTAGGTTTTAAAGTGAATCCAGATGCCGGAATAAATCATATATTTTATTATCGTTGCCGGGGGTATGTGCTCTCTGAGTTTTCTTGTTAACTCTTGTAGTGTTCAGACGGTGGCCTTAGGAGGGACTTAATGAACTGTGGGGGTTCTGTTCACAGCAGTCATTTACCTCTGCGCTACAACAGGTGCGCCGCAAGCTGAATAAATGTCGTGTGCAGCAGCAAGAATGAAATTCAATGTCGCTGCGCTGGAAAGGTTAACATCGACACACTATAGGTATCATGTAGAAAGTACAGAGAGCGCATACCTCCGCTAACGCTAGTAAAACTAATTATTTATTTCCTGCGTCCGAATCCAGATCCAGATTCACGTCAAAATGTTAACAGCTCTTCCTTGACCCACTGCCCACTTATCCACCAGATTTCATTGAATTCCGATAACAATTTTTTTATACATATATATTGTGCACAAAGAGACAAACTGACATACACGGGTGAATACATAACTTCCTCCAGCTCCGTTGGCGGCGGTAACAACATACCAGAGAATATTAAAGTGTTTTAGGCAAATTAAATCGCCGAGTTAACATTGCGAAAAAAATTAAAAATATAGTTGCCTTGAAAGAAGTAGAAGAAAATGAAGAAGACTTAGGTGGAGAGGGAAAGAGTGGATGGAAGAAGGGTTGAGTCAAGAAGGGGGGTGGATGGACAAGACGAAGTGGATGGGAGAGGTGTTAGGGTCACCAAAGCACTGGCGTTGCTGTGAACCCTGGCTTGACCCGGGCCCCCTCAGGCATACCGTAGCACTCCTGTGTGAGCATCGGGATTGTTTAGTTTATGTACCCTTGCCTCCCCCCCACCTTTCCCCCCACCGGCCCCACCTTCCCCTTCCCCACCTGCCCCCACCTTGCCCTTCCCCCCTAGTCCCCTTTCTCCCCTGCCTCCCCCCCAATTTGTGGAGATCTAGCTACGCCACTGCTCTAGAATCACTTAGAATCGCACCGGCATTGCTTTGCGTCTACTTCGAAGAATGTGGTTAGTCAATCAATGCTCTACTTTTCTGCCTGGCCTTCTAACACTGCCATATGCCAATCAATACCACGTACTCCATTGTCTCTGGCCAGCTCGTGGTTACCATCTCTCTCTCTCTCTCTCTCTCTCTCTCTCTCTCTCTCATACAAGGAATTTCAGTCACATCTTCAAAACCCCCGCCTCACACCTTTACTTCCATGTACCAGTCACTTCCTCATACCTGGCTGATTCTGGATAATTAAGTGATTCAGGGAAGTAGCCAGGTATGTCGGTGCTAATAGGCTACAAATAATTCCAGTCTTTCATTTTGATACCCCAGCCCTCTTTTCTCGAGTTTCATTTTATTTACGTATTTTTCTGAAAAGTAATCTTGTATTTTGAGCCTACTGCGAAGAATTACAGTAACATTTTGACCCCCCCCCCCACCTGCCTTCCATGTAGCACCACAGGCTGGATCGTTTTTGGAAATTTTCTGATAAGCATCCAAATATTTCATATATGATTGCAAAGAATTCGAGTCTCGCATATTAAAAACACAGATAACTTTCCTTCCGTACACATATTATGGATATATTTCGGTTATCAGTTTGTTTTTCTTTCTGTCTGTTCTGTCTCCCTAATTTTCCGCGAAGAATCCAGGTATTTAGCCTCTGATACAAAGAATTCCAGGCTCACATTTTGAAAACTCCACCCACTCTTCCAGCTCGAGTTCCCCGATTGGCTGAGCTGGGGTGGCGTCGATGGTGATTGGCTGGCTCGAAGTAGGTGGCGTGGAAGGCGCGGCGTAGGAGCACATTAGTCTCTGGAGTGCCCTACCATCAACACGTGCGCGCCAGCAACTAGTCCGTGGGATATTTAAAACGACTGATAACAGGAGGCAAATTTTTGGAAGAATCATTTGCTAACTCTCGGCAGGATGGTCAGCGGAGGAGTAAGTAGTGTATTTGTATTGGCCAAAACTGAATTCATATTGGGAAAGGAGGTGAAAGCAAGAGTTTGAGACCGTATTATTAGTGAGGTTGGACTTGAACGAAGAAACGTGTAGTCTGCTGGGTATAGATTTCCAGGTCCACTGTCATTCGTTACTTTCTGTGCACAGATATATTTTTCCTGATGGTTGTTTGTATGATTCGTTCGATTTTGACAATTTTTTACTCTATCGCAAGTGATACCTACCTGGGGGGAGGAGGGGGCGGGGTCCCAGAAGAAAAAATAATAACCTAATTGGGGTGAGGAGGGGGCGGGGTCCTAGAAGAAAAAATAAATAGATAAATATTAACACAAAAAGTAAATCGATATCTGAGAGTGGATTTGTAAACTATACCCGTCTTCTGTAGGTCTGTATACTTTTTAATTTGAATTTTTTAGGGGTGTGTATAAGAAGTACTTAATGAAGCCAAGGAAGGGAAATTGCTGTACAGTAAATATTTCACAATTTGCTTTACTGTCGTATTCTCGTTCGCTTCGGATCTTTTGTAAGACCTCTTCCTATCGATTTATTTTGCCTGTTCATCATCATCATCATCATCATCATCATGCCTCCTTCCCTCATCTGCAAATGAGGTTAGGTAGGGTCCGGAAGGAAAGAATGTGGGAGAACTATCCAACACCATGCTCAGTCAGTGGGCCATACATTCATTCACTCATCATTCAAGCCCCTGGATTCCTGACTCCACCAGTTAACTCTTGTAAGATATTGAAGTAATTAACGCTGATATATGAAGAGGTATAAGCGTCATACAAAAAGATACTAAGACGTGATATGCAAAATACATAATTAAAGAAGAAACACTTTGAAATCTCCCTTGCCAACGAGAATACGAAGATACTAATGACCTTGTAACCTCCGTCCTGGGCCCGTATTTACAGACTTTCTTAAGCTGATTGTAAGCAACATTGTTTATGAATATGTTTGCCTCCACTCCTACAGAAAACGAAAAAAAAATCTTTATAGCTAGCTGTTGTGGAGGCCTCTTTATCCTTTAATTGGCTTATATAACGTACCCAGGAAGTCGAGCTTGTTAATGACTCCACTTCGGTGTACGCGACGAGGGTGACTAACGGTGGCCGGTACGTGACGAAAACGGTACAGGATGGAGGTGAAGGGTACGTGGAGCACGGTGCAGGGGGTACACGGGTGGTTTCCTATACCTACAAGGCCAACAACTTCGATGGATTCCAGCAGTACTTTAAGACGGTAGAGGAGGGGCAGGGGGATGTAGAATTGTGTTGGTTGGATGCGTAGATGTGTCGGTGTTTGTGCAATGTTGATGGTTCTGCAAGGTGTCAGGGTTAGCAGAGCATTGCTTTGTTTCTTTTTCTGTTGCTGGAGAACACTTTGAAAAAGCACTGGATCATTAACCCTACAACACCTGCTCAGTAGCGTAACTGGATCATTAACCCTACAACACCTGCTCAGTAGCGTAGCTGACTCCACCGCTAGGGGGTCAAGGTGGCTGCTGTGCATTGTGCACTCATTAGAAAATCCTAAATTTCAAATGGGGGGCCATAGTTCTGACGTGGGGCAGCGCCCCCTCCATGCCAAGCTTGGCTATGGCATTGCACTTTTTTTTCTCTCTCTCATGTCCCTTTGCTACACCCCCAACAGTAGCTCATCCCACCAATATCTTGATGTCCCACGACCATTTCTTCCTCTCCTTACCCTCCCCCCCACCACCTTCAGATTACCCTCGTGGTCTGATATATGCCATCCCTACACCCACACCACTACTTCCACACCACCATTTTCACAGGGTACACTTTGCAGCCCCACCCCCCGCCCACCACATGTCCAGCCCATACCCATGCCACCCACGCCTGTGCCCATCATTGGTGTCTTGATACCTGTGTGACGGTGTCATGATGCCGGGAAGGTCACACGATCTACGAACGCGTGTGTTCTTGATCATGTTCTTGTTTTTCTCCCTATTCTTGTTTTTGTTCTTCATTATCATCATCATCATTATTATTATTATTGTTATTATTATTATTATTATTATTACTACTACTACTATTACTACTACTACTACTGCTGCTGATGCTACTTTTACAGACGTTGCTTGTTGAATATTTTCCTTCTCTTGTTTCTGTTTTCCCATGTCATCATCTGATTTATTTATTCATTTATTTCTTACTCTCACTGCCACACCCACATCAGCAGACAGAGCCGTACCCGCAGCACAAAAGACATCATCATGAGTTTCTAGTGGAGTTTTATTCATGCTCTACATTGCATTATTATTATTATTATTATTATAATTATTATTATTATTATTATTATTATTTTGCATGAAGAACCGGGGGCACGGAAGGTACAGTAGTGTGACGGTAGTAAAGAGACTAATAATTGTAGTTGTTGTTGTTGTGGTAGTGGTAGTGGTTGTGGAGGTGGTAGAGTTGTAGTTGTGGTAATAGATGTGGTCCTAGTTGCTATTGTTGTTGTAGTGATTATTATTATTATCAATATAATTACCAGTAAAACGTCGGCGAGGCACAAGCGAGGGTAGTTAGATCCGAAAGCATTAAAATGTCGCCTTACACCCCGAGGATGCCTAGAGTATATTGATGGCTATCTACCTACCAAGTTTCATGCCTTTACGACAAACTGTCTGGCCTGTGGCCCTTTTTTGAAGATTTTCGACATGCTGCACTTGGCACGTGTCACGTGCACCACCCGGGTGTGATGACACCTGTCAAAAACAAATCTTAAAGAATGAGGCTATCATGTGGTGCAGACCACGCAGTGATCGGCCCTGTGGTTGCAGAGGTATAAGCTTCTCAAAAGCGTTAC